>NC_140006.1:31981076-32342285 GCF_964263955.1 Coregonus lavaretus
TAGAGAGAGAGAGAGAGAGAGAGAGAGAGGAGAGAGAGAGGGGAGAGAGAGGGAGAGAGAGAGAGAGAGAGAGAGAGAGAGAGAGAGAGAGAGAGAGAGAGAAAGAAGTGGAGAGAGAGAGAGAGAGAGAGAGAGAGAGAGAGAGAGAGAGAGAGAGAGAGAGAGAGAGAGAGAGAGAGAGAGAGAGAGAGAGAGAGAGAGAGATAAAAAGAGACACCAGCCCCTGTGACATTGTACACTTTGCTGAAAGACAGACTTGGAACAGGATCGGATTAAAACTGGGCCAACCCAACAGAGCCAAAACAGACAACCAAATGAGGCTCAACGGCCTGTGTGTACGCAACCAGATGGACAGGGTCCCAAGTTCATCACAGTGACTTGGTTATCCTGTGGGTAAAGTTGCCAAAACAGACTAATTAACACTATCTGTGCCTTAGGAAAAACAGGTTTTATTAGGGTCGGGCACAGAGCAGTTAATGACTTGGTGAATGTGTATTTGCATGAGAGTGTGTATAAGTGTGTGTATTAAATAATAACGGTGTGTTTATGCGTGAGAGGGAGGGCCTCTAACCCTGGAGGTTGGGTTCAATGTATTATAAGCAGACAAATTATCCTTTATAGTGCACTGCACATTCTTCAGGGTTTTACATTCATTCTTGTGACACGGAGAAACAACAGTCTTTCTGCCCTAGGCTGTTGTTCCAGTGACCAGACTGCTGTTGCTCAATGATAAACTGATACCCAGGGACATGGCACACATGCTTGGAGCACTACAGGGCATCTACAGTACACATGATGTACGCACATTCACACAAACGCACACACACACCCCCACCCACACACCCCCACCCACACACCCACACACACACACCCCCCCACACACACCCACACCCACACACCCACACACATACACACACACTTCATATGGTGAGAACTCTTATGGCAGCAGTGGAAGAAAAAAACATTTGCATTCCATGAATGCACCATTTAGATCTAATCTCAAGACTGGAACTCTTGAAATAGGGTCATAAAATATGAACACTAGAAGAACAATAGCACACTACTTTGGTGGGGTCAGAATATGTGTACCAACTTTGGTATCTTTAACATTTGAAAAGAGTGAGTATAGGGCCCTATAGTTTATTTTGCCTAATCCAATTCCGTTTAGTTTTTTTCCCCAAATTCTGTTTTCTCCGTTTTGTTTTTCCAGGTTTCAGTTTTTTCCCTGTTTTATCTCTATGTGGTAGAGAAAAAGAGCTGGAATAAGATACAAAGTGTCTGAGTAATTTCCGTGGTGCATCCACACACCATACTGTAGACCTTTAGTCAGCACTGAGTCGGCACCCCAACCATCTGGTCTTTTCACACACAAACACACAATCAGTATCCACAGCGAGCCATCACCCACAGCGCTGTGACCTGAAAATGACCGTCAGACACATGCTATACACACACGTACACCTTCACACACCTACACACACACCCAAGCATAGCAGCAACCCACTGTGTGACCTGAGAGTGACCGTCATAAGCATGCTACACACACACACAGTGCCATCACACACACACACACACCATACTGTGACATGACCTGCCAGTGACACGCAGATCACACATGTGGATACACACACCTACATACACAGAAACAACCGCATGCATATGACTGAGAACACGTTAACATGTTTGCTCTCACATACCAAGAAACACGCATATGTAAAGCATGTACACGAAACACGCAAACTGATAGAATATAGATGCAGTGAGACTCACACACGGAAACACACTTGCATGTACATACTGCTATTTGTACCTTCGGTAACACTTTATTTGGATAGTCCCAGATGGTTTGTAGATGGTTTGTAGATGTTAAATAACTGTCAACAACATTTTAACTAACTATCCTAACCCTAGCCCTAACCTTAATCCTTATCCTAACCCTTACCCTAACCCTAACATGCTGACCCCACTGCCCACGTTGCGTGCGCGAGCATTGCAAAATACATTTACACATACAAGTTATTCAATAATTTCATCCAAACTGCTCAGGCGCTAAAATGTAACATGGTTCTGTTTTTGACGCGCTGCAAGTCCCGCCTCTCCCATCTCCTCATTGATTTTTAGGAGCATATACCCACGTGGTTCATTGAAAGATGAACTGAGGTCCACACTTCAGTCCAGTTGGTGGTGGTAATGCACCTTAAAGTTGGTTGCCAACCGCCATATAAAGTATTTTAAAAACTCAAATACACTACAAGTTTGCATTTCCTGCTTTGCAGGACAATTCCCAGCAACAAAAGCGTGATCAAATTAAGATCCTACAACTGTATGGGTACACTCGCAATGGCCGCCAGTCCACCCATTATGCCATAATTGACTTGATTCATTCTATTTCATAAAAAAATATGATATTATTATTTTATTGTATTTTTTGGTATTTGAACGGTTATTACGGAGACCGTCACTACCGTCATCCAAAATTCCATGACTGTCACAGCCCTAACACACACACACACACATCCTGAAAAACAACAGGCACACACACCTGTGTGCACATTAACACTTATAAGCACACACAAACACAACCACACACACCCTGACGTAAACACATCACACACACATATAAAGACCTGCACACACTTTTTCACCCGACCAGGACATATTTGATTATCAGAGATCTTTCCTTGGCGCCGTCTCAGCGGTGCTAGATTAAATGCCATTCCCACTTTAACACAGATGGCTCCAAAATAAATCATATCACACATACACACACACACACACACACACACACACACACACACACACACACACACACACACACACACACACACACACACACACACACACAAACACTCACTAACACAAAAGCACACACACAAACACGCACGAATGAACACACACACACACACACACACACACCGGTCCACACTGCTCCACACACACACTCACACACGGCCCCCTCCCACAGCTCCCTCCCCCAGCCCCCTCCCACAGTCCCCTCCCACAGTCCCCTCCCCCAGCCCCCTCCCCCAGCCCCCTCCCCCAGCCCCCAGTCCCCTCCCCCAGCCCCCTCCCCCAGCCCCCAGCCCCACGCACACTTTGTCTATCTCTCACTCTTTTACACGTGCAAACACACACAAAAATACCTGTACGCTTGAATGGGTCTGTTCTTTGTATTTCAATCACTGAATCGATGGTGGGTCTAAATTTATTATAGCTGGGCCGGGCCAGAGATGTTCCCCCTGGCTAGCTGCCCCTGGCTTTCCTGGCTGGGGCTATTGATCCAAGCTCCTAGAGCCAATTGCTTTCACACTGAATTAAGGTGTTATGGGGCAGTGAGCAGTGAGCAGTGAGCAGTGAGCAGTGTGTGTGTGTGTGTGTGTGTGTGTGTGTGTTTGTGTGTGTGTGGGTGTGTGTGTGTGTGTTTGTACAGAGACTGAGTGATAGGCTTTACTGCACAGGGGCTTACAGCCTGCATGATACAACCAGGATGGGGTCAGGCCAAGCACATTACTAATCACATTAATGCTCCCAGGCAATAGGTCACACAAACAAAAACACACACACATACACACACACACTTGATAGCACACACGAACACAACCACACACACGAAAACAAGCACACACATACACAAACTCTATTGCACGCACACACACACACACACACACACACACACACATACACACACACACACACACACACACACACTGCTAACCTACAATCCTGCAGATCAAGGGGTGCAAGCTTAGATCATTTGACCCCAGCATTCGTTACTGGGGCAACCACTTTCAGTTCAAAGCTTCACTTGTACACATGGTAAACGTTGCTGGAAAGTATATTGCTCCATGGCTCCAATATCAGAAAGACACACATACAGTATATGCTCTAGTTGCCCCACTATACTGGATTCTGATTGGAAATACATTAACTTTCAACACACAAACACTCTATGTATGTCTCACAGCTAGATCCCATAGGGAAAATGTGCTATATTAACGAGGCAAGACGCAGCCATACTGTTTAGTGTCAAATTTAATAACAGAATGAATTGACATGTGCATTCCCATAATGCACTTTTACTTTTATATGGTATGGCAACCTGCACGTACTAATATTGCTATTCACTGTAATATGCAATACTATAATTACCATGTAGTTATTATAGGCTAATACACTACAGAAAATGTTGTAACAAATGTAAGCCACTTCTCCCTCCTTTTCCTCCTCCTGCTCTCCTTCCTCTCTCATCTTACGGCAGTGTTCCCCCTCTCCACGCCACAATTAGCCCTCAGCCTGGGTGCTCCACATGGAGGGCAGGAGGACGAGGCGAGGAGTGGAGGGGTAGAGAGAACGTCCAGCCCCAGACAGCCCCAGACAGCCTCTGTTGTCAAGCAGAGATTTCCCTGTCAAATCACTCACATCCAAACGTTTTCCTTTCCATTTTAAGATTAGAGCTAGGAGGGGTGGGAGTCAGGGGTGGGGGGTTGAAGGAGGGCTAGGGAGACAGTCAGGAGGTGAAAGGGACCAGAGGAGAGATGGGCCAGAAAGAGGTTTAAAGGGGTGGGGGTGGGAAGAAGGCCCTTTCTTTAAGTGGACAGGTTGGCGTTCTCAGAGGGCGCTAGCAATTCAGAAAGCATTGGGCTATTGAGCAGCACATTGACTGGGAGGGTCAGAGAAGCAGCCTGAACTACCTTAACTACCTATTGTTGCTCTGCTATACCGATGCTGGGTAGAACATGGGAGAGAGGGGGAAGACGGGAAATAGGGAAGAGAGGAGGAGAGGGAGAGGGAGAAGAGGAGGAGATTTGCGAGCCTATTATATGTCAAACAGTGGGTGTGAAACACACACACACACCTTTTAAAAAGGGGTACTCTAATCATGTTTGCAAGTCTGAGTCATGTGACATGACGCCAGTAGACTCAGCCAGAGTCGTGAGGCTAAATAGAAAGTGAACAGCCATTGTGTGCAGTAAGATAAAGGTTAAGGTGTGTCTGTCTGTGTGTGTGTGTGTGTCTTTGTGTGTGTGTGAGTGTGTTTATTTCCCATTGTATTTGACTATGCTTCACACGACACTGACACAAAAGCAATGCCTCTGTACAACAACCAATCCAACCTCCAGAGAGAAAACTCTAGACAGCAAACTTGTCAAATGGCCATCTAGGACTTAAATTAATCAGACATCATTCTCCACTGATCTAACTCTCCCTGGAGTAATACAATCCGATATTAATAAGACATCATTATCCACTGATCTAACTATCCCTGGAGTAATACAATCTGATATTATTCAGACATCATTATCCACTGATCTAAGTATCCCTGGAGTAATACAATCTGATATGACATTTTCTTTCAAAAATGCCAGTTTTTAATCCTTCAAATGATTCCACGCCTACAAAATGGCTTAAGAAAGAAATGCCCTTTATTTTTGTCCGGTTGAAACTTGGCTGATTCACTTGTCTTTGTCAGAGGATAACACCTAAAAACTTTGTTTTTAGTCAAAACCCATCCCTCAGCAACAAGAGCGGCTGGTCAAAATCTACCATGCTCCCTTTCCATAATTTGGGCAGCATTTCTCTACACTCTTAGAAAAATGTGTTCCAAAAGGGTTATTCGGCTGTCCCCATAGGAAACCTTTTTTGGTTCCAGGTAAAACCCTTTTGGGTTCCATGTAGAACCCTCTGTGGAAAGGGTTCTTCAAAGGGTTATTCTATGGAGACAGCCGAAGAACCCTTTTAGGTTCTAGATGGCACCTTAAAGGATTCCACTCTGACAATGTAGCTACCTTCAGAACATTTTTGTCCACTCTATCACTGCTTGTCAGACAGACAGAAGTGAAAGAGGTGTCAAATAGCCTCTGACAGGTAAGAGCAAAGTGTACTGGGTCTAACACAGGAGAATAGGTGTAAGTCTACTCTGGTGTAAATCACCAGTAGAGAAAATAGGATGTCTGAGAGCATAGCTGACTTGATTAGGTTCTATCTGACTGACAGACAGACAGACAGACTGGAGCTCTCGTTAAAGTTGTGTTGCACCAACAGACGTAGCTTTGGAAAACAGACTTTCTGTTCCAAACACACACACACACACACTTTGACTGGCAGTCTTGCGGCTATGCTAATTCCTGTGTGCCCCTGAAAAGCTGCTGTCTGCCAGCCAGTGTGGGAACCCTGTAAACAAAGTCAGCACAAAGACAGTCAAAGACCACAAAGTGCTCAAAGAGAGGATCAATCCGTCTCTCCCTCTCCTTTTCCTCCTCCTCTCCTCCTCATCCCGCGCTCAGAGTCAAGGCAATTCAACATTCCAGCCCTGTCTTTTCCGGCGGGAGTTCTCTGAAGGCAGCCCCAGCACGGGGTCCTTGGCCAGGGCTCTGGTCAATACTATGACAGTGGGACGTGAATGGCCGTTTCAGCTTCATACACTGGTTGTCTGTGTGTGTGTGTGTGTGTGTGGGACTGTGTTTCTGTCTGTCAGTCTGTGTGTTTGTGTGTCTGTCTGCCTGTCTGTATGTCTTCCTGCCTCTCTGACTGCCTGTATGTCTGTCTGTCTGTCTGCCTGTCCATCTCTCTGTCTTTCTACCTCCACCACTGAATCTACTCTTAAGCGAATACTAAAGATATACTCATTATCCATTAAAGAAACAGTGTGCCGTCACCCAGAAACCTAAGGGCCAGGTTTACTGTCAACAGGATTGTGCAATTACACAGCCTAACCACATACACATAGTTAGCACTTTCTGCTTGAGGAGAAGGCGCCTTAATTGCTGTATAATTACATATTGTACCACAATACATAGAGGGTTGAGGTTGTGTTGGATATGACTCCGACAATTAGTGTAGGGGGAACAAGTTGGTCCGGGATTACTGTCGGTGTCATGACATGAATTATATGGATGTAATTCTTCACTCTGTGGGTAATCACACAGGCTAAAGGAGCATGAAGTAGAACTATGGTGAAGCCTATAGAGCTTTAGCCTACATGGGAATTACAGCAAACACAATTACATGGGGAAATTGAGCACATGTAAAGTTCAAGCTGTGCTGATTGGGAGTGTGTGTGTGTGTGTCTGTGTGTGTGTGTGTGTGTGTGTGTCTCCTGTGGAACAACTAGATAACGCCCCCAAAAGCCCCTCAATAGCCTCTGTAGAGCAGGCTAGAGAAGAAAGGACTTATAGTGATTTACAGACTTACTTCCTAAGCCAAAGGGAAATTAGCTCCACTCAGGGCTAATATAACATATTGGCTTAGTAACACGAAGTGGGATGAATTTGAGAAGAGGAATATTGATAGAGACGGTTGAAAGGTGGAGTGAAAAAACGAAAGAGAGATTGGAGGGATTCTTTTTTTCTCTCTCTCTTTATGACCAAGGGGCATTCCACCCCTTTCTGCCTAACTAATAGCAACGGTTCTGGGGACAAACGTTAGACAGAACGGATAAATGGGGGCGCATCAGAGTGAGGGGTGTTGCGTGAGGGGTGAAGGGGGTGTGAGGCTACAACGAGAGGGTAAGGTCTCTCTCTGTGGCCACTCTATTGGCCCTCTTCATCCTGGGTCTTTGTGTTTGCCAACAGGGGTGACAATGGGGGTGACAACGGAGGTGACAACAGGGGTGACAACAAGGCAAAGTAACCAGAGCCCCAGCCATCTGGAGCAGCTTTGGGGTCCTTTGCGTCCCCCTGTCCACCCACCCCTGTCCCCTCTCTCTCTCTGACTGGCCCCTTGAGCCATTGTCCCCCAGACAGCACACAGTCACCGTCGGCTAATTAGGAGTAGCAGGACAAGGACAGCGGGAGAGGGATGGGACAAGGCCATGGACATAGAGAGAGGGGTTAGAAAGAGGGGTAAGAGTGAGAAAGAGTAAGGGGCTAAGAGTGTGTAAGATAGGTGAAAGATGGGAAAAGAAGAATGAGGGTAAGAGACCAGGGGGTAGGAGAGGTTAGGGCTGAGAGAGGGTAAGAGGGAGATACGAGGGGAGTAGCTGAGAGTCCAGAGAGCATGTGAGAATGAAAGGGACAAGGCATTAGTCAAGTTGAGAACGGACTCCAGACTAAGTGAGAAGCTTTAAAAGCAGGGAAAAAGGTGAAGCCTTTGTGCTGGGTCCAGCAAAGGGATGATGATTGCAGTGAGGGACAGTGGAGATGGACTGGTCAAATATAGGCTCAGTTGGACAGGGAGAGAGCCATAGAGTAGGGTCTGGGTATGAATGGGAAACGGGTCTAACGAAGTGGGGGTCAAGTTTTGGCTTCCGCAAGGTTCATGAACTATGTGCTGTCTTGAGAAAGTTGGATGAGGCGAGTAGAAGTGAAAGAAGGAGAGGAAGAGTAAAAAGGGACAGAGAAAAAATAGCCATATTGAGATTAATAAATGGAGGTTAGGGAGTCAGAGAAGAAGAGGGGAAACATGACAGAGAAAAAGAGAGTGAGAGAGTGAAAGAAAACTGATAGAGGAGGATCACTCTATCCATAGAGTATGACAACAACTCCATATGTGGTTTCTCTTTATTGTGTCAGAGTGGAGGTGCAGGATTCATGTGTGCATCATTAGAGACTGTCCTTGTCACGTTCGCTGACTGAAGCGGACCAAGGCGCAGCGTGATAAGCGTACATTCTTTATTTAGTACACACACGAACCAAAACAACAAACGAAACGATACGTGAAGTCCTAGGTTATACACAAAACCTTACGGAACAAGATCCCACAATAAACTAGTGAAAACAGGCTGCCTAAGTATGGTCCCCAATCAGAGACAACGAGCTACAGCTGCCTCTGATTGGGAACCACCCTGGCCAACATAGATCTAGACGATCTAGAACGAAAACATAGAAAATGTAACAGAAATTCCACACCCTGGCTCAACCTTTAAGAGTCCCCCGAGCCAGGGCGTGACAGTACCCCCCCCCCCCCAAAGGCGCGGACTGCGACCGCGCCACACCAACACAACGGGGTAGGGGCCGGGTGGGCATTCCGCCTCGGAGGCGGATCCGGCTCCGGGCGTGACCACCACTCTGTCTACCCCCCGTAGCGCCCCTGGTCTGGTCTGGCCCCGCTGGCCGGAGCTGGACTGGACACCGGTGGAGCGGATTGCTCTGGCTCCGGTGTGGAGCAGCTGATCAGGCACGGACCTGGAGCTGACACAACCCGTCCTGGCTGAATGCCTATTTCCACACAATCTGTGCGAGGCATCAGCACAGGACGTACAGGGCTGTGCACTCGTACTGGCACCACAGCACGTGGCACTGGCGCAGGATATCCGGGACCGAGGAGGGGTACTGGAGGCCACGAGCGTTGAGCCGGCACACTCCGTCCTGGCTGCATGCCCACCTTAGCACGACACGTGCGTGGTGCTAGCACAGGACGTACAGGACTGTGCCGGAACACTCGCGGCACAGTACGTGGCTCCGCATAACACGGAACCTGCCCAGTCTCACGCTGCCTAGCCTGAGTACGGGGAGTTGGCTCTGCTCTACCTCTAGGCTCCGCCAACCACCCTTCCAGCCCCCCAAACCTGGTGGCCTCCTCTCCTAGTCCGCCGATTCGTCCTGTAGCTGCCTCCAGCAGCCCCGTCGACCACGCCGTGTGCCCCCCCCAAAAAATTACTTGGGGTTGCCTCTCGCGTGTCTGTCGTCGGCACGGTTGGCGCCGTTTCTCCTCTCCTGCCTGGGCATTTACTTTTGCCCATGGCCCTCTGCCCGCGAATATGTCTTCCCATGACCACCATTCGCCCACCTGGGACATCGCCAACTTCTCCTCCTGGGCACGCTGCTTGGTCCTCTGGTGGTGGGATCTTCTGTCACGTTCGCTGACTGAAGCGGACCAAGGCGCAGCGTGATAAGCGTACATTCTTTATTTAGTACACACACGAACCAAAACAACAAACGAAACGATACGTGAAGTCCTAGGTTATACACAAAACCTTACGGAACAAGATCCCACAATAAACTAGTGAAAACAGGCTGCCTAAGTATGGTCCCCAATCAGAGACAACGAGCTACAGCTGCCTCTGATTGGGAACCACCCTGGCCAACATAGATCTAGACGATCTAGAATGAAAACATAGAAAATGTAACAGAAATTCCACACCCTGGCTCAACCTTTAAGAGTCCCCCGAGCCAGGGTGTGACAGTCCTGGCATTAGAGAGCTGTGTGTGTGTGTGTGTGTGTGTCTCTGTCTGGGGCTCAATTCTCTCGCTTTGTTTGGGTCACACTCTTTCACTGCTGCCCTCGGCGCTTCCTCTATTCAGCCTATTGAGGGCCTTTTGTCTCTTTCAGTCTTTCTCTCTTCTTTCATTCTCTCTTCCGTCCTTTCTCTCTCTTTCTCCTTTTCTCCCATTTTCCGTGTCGCCATTGCTTTTCTGTAGCTCAGTAATGGGGAGAGTAGAGGTAGAGTCAAAAGGCTTTTTAATTGGGTTTCAAGGTGGCCTGGCTGAGAGCAGAGACCCCTGTTAAAAGCATGCTGTACACACAGAGAGAGAGAGAGAGAGAGAGAGAGAGAGAGAGAGAGAAAGAGAGAGAGCGAGCGAGCGAGCACAGTGTGAAAGTCCATGTGCAGCAACACAGAAAAGGGTGTTCAAAATCAGATACTGAGTGTGTGTGGGAGGTGGGGGGCATGCATGATTCTCACTCTGTCTGTGTGTTCGTGTTTCTCCAAATGTGACTAGTTTCAGGAAACTAGGCGTATGTCGCGCCTCACTACTTTACAGGACAGGCATTTGAACGTAAACATTCTTTTTTTCATCAAAATGCTTTTTTGGCAGAAATGCCTTCTGGAACATATGAACTTTAATGTGCCTTAATAACAAACTTGTATGCCATCTGTAAATACAAATACAATTGTTAAATTACGCCATCTATTGTATTTCATGAACATGTGTACATTAGATAGTAGTGACCCATCCACTTAGCTAGATGTGGCTGGGGGGTGGATATAGCATTTCCTTCACGTGACCCATCAATGTAGAAAAGTGTGTCGGGTAAGCGTAATCTAACCAGAGACAGTAATGTGAAGAACAACATGACCTGCACCAAAGTCAGATTAGGATATAGGCCAAGGACTAGATAGTGTATTTTTACCTGGAGTGTTTCCTCATTGTAGGCTACTACTTTTACCACTTTTAGTCTTGAAATCTTTGGTTGTTTACTAAACTACTCACTCTGTTTAGCACATGGCCTCACATGTGAATCCTTAATAGATTTGTGTGTATTGGGTATATGTTGTGAAATTGTTAGATATTACTTGCTAGATATTACTGCACTGTCGGAGCTAGAAGCACAAGCAATAACATCTGCTAAACACGCGTATGTGACAAATAACATTTGATTTGATTTGATTTAAAAAGTGTTTTATCCAATGTAAAAAACACAATTTCAAATGATGCTACATAAGACCGAATCGAGGTGGTCAGTCACGAATTAACTAGTCTGTGGAAGAGAAATGCACAGGGCTAAATGGGTTGTAATTGCCTCTAATGGCCTGCCAACACACTGTTAGGGACCTGACTGCCAGCTTGTCTGAACAGCAGTAAACCAGGACCGTATTGGACAAACATCTGATCACAGTAAATGCCTAAGGTACAGTGGGGAAAAAAAGTATTTAGTCAGCCACCAATTGTGCAAGTTCTCCCACTTAAAAAGATGAGAGAGGCCTGTAATTTTCATCATAGGTACACGTCAACTATGACAGACAAATTGAGAAAAAAAATCCAGAAAATCACATTGTAGGATTTTTTATAAATTTATTTGCAAATTATGGTGGAAAATAAGTATTTGGTCACCTACAAACAAGCAAGATTTCTGGCTCTCACAGACCTGTAACTTCTTCTTTAAGAGGCTCCTCTGTCCTCCACTCGTTACCTGTATTAATGGCACCTGTTTGAACTTGTTATCAGTATAAAAGACACCTGTCCACAACCTCAAACAGTCACACTCCAAACTCCACTATGGCCAAGACCAAAGAGCTGTCAAAGGACACCAGAAACAAAATTGTAGACCTGCACCAGGCTGGGAAGACTGAATCTGCAATAGGTAAGCAGCTTGGTTTGAAGAAATCAACTGTGGGAGCAATTATTAGGAAATGGAAGACATACAAGACCACTGATAATCTCCCTCGATCTGGGGCTCCACGCAAGATCTCACCCCGTGGGGTCAAAATGATCACAAGAACGGTGAGCAAAAATCCCAGAACCACACGGGGGGACCTAATGAATGACCTGCAGAGAGCTGGGACCAAAGTAACAAAGCCTACCATCAGTAACACACTACGCCGCCAGGGACTCAAATCCTGCAGTGCCAGACGTGTCCCCCTGCTTAAGCCAGTACATGTCCAGGCCCGTCTGAAGTTTGCTAGAGTGCATTTGGATGATCCAGAAGAGGATTGGGAGAATGTCATATGGACAGATGAAACCAAAATATAACTTTTTGGTAAAAACTCAACTCGTCGTGTTTGGAGGACAAAGAATGCTGAGTTGCATCCAAAGAACACCATACCTACTGTGAAGCATGGGGGTGGAAACATCATGCTTTGGGGCTGTTTTTCTGCAAAGGGACCAGGACGACTGATCCGTATAAAGGAAAGAATGAATGGGGCCATGTATCGTGAGATTTTGAGTGAAAACCTCCTTCCATCAGCAAGGGCATTGAAGATGAAACGTGGCTGGGTCTTTCAGCATGACAATGATCCCAAACACACTGCCCGGGCAACGAAGGAATGGCTTCGTAAGAAGCATTTGAAGGTCCTGGAGTGGCCTAGCCAGTCTCCAGATCTCAACCCCATAGAAAATCTTTGGAGGGAGTTGAAAGTCCGTGTTGCCCAGCGACAGCCCCAAAACATCACTGCTCTAGAGGAGATCTGCATGGAGGAATGGGCCAAAATACCAGCAACAGTGTGTGAAAACCTTGTGAAGACTTACAGAAAATGTTTGACCTGTGTCATTGCCAACAAAGGGTATATAACAAAGTATTGAGAAACTTTTGTTATTGACCAAATACTTATTTCCCACCATAATTTACAAATACATTCATAAAAAATCCTACAATGTGATTTTCTGGATATTTTTTTCTCATTTTTTCTGTCATAGTTGACGTGTACCTATGATGAAAATTACAGGCCTCTCTCATCTTTTTAAGTGGGAGAACTTGCACAATTGGTGGCTGACTAAATACTTTTTTCCACCACTGTATATACCACAAACATCTGACAGAGTAAGAGAGAGAAACACAATAAGAAATAGTAACAGAAAGCCAGAACCTCAAGCACTCCTCTCCCCTCTTTTCTTCCCTCATCTACTGTCCTCTCCCCTTCTCTCCTCTTCTCTCCTCTCTTCTCCTCTATTTTCCTCTCCTTTCCTGTCCTCTCCTGTCCTCTCCTCTATTTTCCTCTTCTCTTATCTCCTCTCCTCTCCTTTCCTCCCCTCTCCCAGGCCCATGATACCAGCCATTATACAGGAATAAGGCAGCCATGATGTATCGGTACTTACGCCTGCGGAGACACACTCGCTCGATGGGCCGTGAATCTCCCGTCACCAGCGTTGGACAGCCGAACGTTGAATAAAGTTATTTGAATATTTGTAATATTAATGTGCCGATGTGTCAAGAGCCAGCTGATGCCGAACAGAGAGGGAAAATAAGAGAGGATGCACATCATCCATATTCCATATTCACAGAATATAGTTGAAAAAACGACTGGATGGATTGATTGATGGATGGATGGTTGGACGAACAGATGGATGTCTGGGCAAACAAATGAATACATGTATTAATGGATAGATACATTGATATTATCTCTACGTTAGCTTTTCTCCCTCCATCTCTTCAACAGAGCCACACTATAAACTGTCAACAGCGTCAGATTAGCCAGCTGTCCAGCCTGCATTTTCAATACAGACAACATCACCCCAACATCCCCCCAACCCTCAGTGTCTTCCCATCCCTGTCCATTCCAGCCCCAAGTCCCCTAGGGTGCCCAGCCCCAAGTCCCCTGGGGTGCACAGCCTCAAGTCCCCTGGGGTGCCCAGCCCCAAGTCCCCTGGGGTACCCAGCCTCAAGTCCCCTGGGGTGCCCAGCCCCAAGTCCCCTGGGGTGCCCAGCCTCAAGTCCCCTGGGGTGCACAGCCTCAAAACTGCTATGTGCTTTGCATAGGAATGGGCCATCACACAAAAGCTACAAGCACAGCAATAAGCATTCAGCACTGTTAAGCAATTACAAAATAATAAAAACCACAGCACAGCACCTCAAAACTCAGACAGGCCTCTTTATAGACTCCAAACTAGCATAAATCAATGGAGGAGAAAGTCTACTTTACCACAGAAAAAGTGTAATACGTAGCCTGGCACCCTGCACCTAATATGGGGAATTTTAATTTGACAGATTAACTTTTGTTTGGCCTATTTTACATAGATGTATTTTCTTCTCCTGAATATCCACTTTAACTCTATTAACATAATGTGGGCTACAAATAGGTGATATGCGCTATGCATTTTAAAACTGTAATCTTGTCCTCTTGAACTATGCATGCTATATAGAAGGCTGTATGAATAACTCCTTTACCAATAGCAGTGTAGGGTGTCAGAACAATTATAGCCAAATGCAATGAAACTTCAGACTCTCTGTATACCAAGTGTGATAATTATTCTGAATGGCATTAGAAATAAAAACATTTGAATCACATCCTAAATTAAAACACACAGATTTAATGCAAACTTAAGAGCATGCAATTCAATCAGCCATTCAGTTGGAGGTCGCAGCAATGGCTACATAAGCAAATCACAAACCTCATTTTAGCTGAAAAACACACCAGTTACTATTACATAAGAGGAGATCTCTCACACTAACTGGTACACTAAACCCAAAACACATAAACTACATGACCATCTCAAACATCTCATTCCAAAATCATGGACATTAATATGGAGTTGGTCCCCCCTCTGCTGCTATAACAGCCTCCACTCTTCTTGGAAGGCTTCCCACTAGATGTTGGAACATTGCTGCGGGGCCTTTCTTCCAATCAACCACAAGAGCATTAGTGAGGTCGGGCACTGATGTTGGGCGATTAGGCCTGGCTCGCAGTCGGCGTTCCAATTCATCCCAAAGGTGTTCGATGGGGTTGAGGTCAGGGTTCTGTTCAGGCCAGTCAAGTTCTTCCACACCGATCTCGACAAACCATTTCTGCATGGACCTCGCTTTGTGCACGGGGGCATTGTCATGCTGAAACAGGAAAGGGCCTTCCCCAAGCTGTTGCCACAAAGTTGGAAGCACAGAATCGTCTAGAATGTCATTGTATGCTGTAGCGTTAAGATTTCCCTTTACTGGAAAAAACAGCCCCTGACCATTATTCCTCCTCCACCAAACATTACAGTTGGCACTATGCATTGGGGAAGGTAGCGTTCTCCTGGCATCCACCAAACCCAGATTCGTCCGTCGGACTGCCAGATGGTGAAGCGTGATTCATCACTCCAGAGAACGCATTTCCACTGCTCCAGAGTCCAATGGCGGCGAGCTTTACACCACTCCAGCCGACGCTTGGCATTGCGCATGGTGATCTTAAGCTTGTGTGCTGCTGCTCGGCCATGGAAACCCATTTCATGAAGCTACCGACGAACAGTTATTGTGTTGACGTTGCTTCCAGAGGCAGTTTGGAACTCGGTAGAGAGTGTTGCAACCGAGGACACATTTTTACGCGCTACGGGCTTCAGCACTCGGCAGTCCCGTTTTGTGAGCTTGTGTGGCCTACTACTTCGTGGCTGAGTCATTTCTGCTCCTAGATGTTTCCACTTCACAATAACAACACTTACAGTTCACCGGAGCAAATAAAATAAAATAGTTTTTGTCACATGCGCCGAATACAACAGGTATTACCGTGAAATGCTTACTTACAAGCCCTTAACCAATAGTGCAGTTCAAGAAATAAAAAAATAAAATAGGAAGTAACACAATAAATAACAATAATGAGGCTATATACAGGGGATACCGGTACCAAGTCAATGTACGGGGGTACAGGTTAATCGAGGTAATTTGTACATGTAAGTAGGGGTAAAGTGACTATGCATAGATAATAAACAGCGGGGGGGGGGGGGGGGGGGGGGGGGGGGTCAATATAAATAATAATCCGGGTGGCCCTTTGATTAATTGTTCAGCAGTCTTATGGCTTGGGGGTAGAAGCTGTTAAGGAGCCTTTGGGACCTAGATTTGGCGCTCCGGTACCGCTTGCCGTGCGGCAGCAGAGAGAACAGTCTATGACTTGGGTGACTGGAGTCTTTGACAATTTTTTGGGCTTTCCTCTGACACCGCCTAGTAAATAGGTCCTGGATGGCTGGGCCGTACGCACTACCCTCTGTAGCGCCTTACGGTCGGATGCCGAGCTGTTGCCATACCAGGCGGTGATGCAAATGGTCAGGATGCTCTCGATGGTGCAGCTGTATAACTTTTTGAGGATCTGGGGACCCATGCCAAATCTTGCAGAAATTTGACGAACTGACTTGTTGGAAAAGTGGCATCCTATGAAGGTGCCACTTTGAAAGTTACTGAGCTCTTCAGTAAGGCCATTCTACTGCCAACATTTGTCTATGGAGATTGCATGGCTGTGTGCTCAATTTTATACTCCTGTCAGCAACGGGTGTGGCTGAAATAGCTGAATCCACTCATTTGAAGGGGTGTCCACAAGCTTTGTATATATAGTGTACTTACAATTACACCAGAGCATAAAACATTAGCTTTACTCTAGTGGGTTGAGGGTGCTATTCGGAACGGTGTCTTTGCTCGATTTAACAAGGAGGCCATCAAATATTTAGCAGATTGCTAACACAACCGAAAGGCTAGGCGAAGGGAGGCAAGGGCGTATGTGTGTGTGTGGTGTGTGTGTGTGTGCGTGTGTGGTGTGTGTGTGCGTGTCAGAGAAAAAGCCCACCCAGAGCCCCAAATAGGAGCTGTCAGAGTTATGGTGGGGTAATGAGAGAGACACGCTGGACCCATCTTTATACCTCTTCACAGGCCCTCGGCTCACACACAGCATGCAGGCTGGTTACAAACAGGCTGGTTACATACAGAATGGTTACATACAGGCTGGTTACAGCAGGGTACATACAGGCTGGTATGAGTCCTCAGTCTGCTCACAGTCACTAATTAAACCATATAGACCAGATAGACTGCATGGAGAGAAGGGAGTCAGCACACACATATGCAGACACACGCACGCACGCTCGCACACACACACACACTTATATATACATATACAGTGGGGAGAACAAGTATTTGATACACTGCCGATTTTGCAGGTTTTCCTACTTACAAAGCATGTAGAGGTCTGTAATTTGTATCATAGGTACACTTCAACTGTGAGAGACGGAATCTAAAACAAAAATACAGAAAATCACATTGTATGATTTTTAAGTAATTAATTTGCATTTTATTGCATGACATAAGTATTTGATCACCTACCAACCAGTAAGAATTCCGGCTCTCACAGACCTGTTAGTTTTTCTTTAAGAAGCCCTCCTGTTCTCCACTCATTACCTGTATTAACTGCACCTGTTTGAACTCGTTACCTGTAAAAAAGACACCTGTCCACACACTCAATCAAACAGACTCCAACCTCTCCACAATGGCCAAGACCAGAGAGCTGTGTAAGGACATCAGGGATAAAATTGTAGACCTGCACAAGGCTGGGATGGGCTACAGGACAATAGGCAAGCAGCTTGGTGAGAAGGCAACAACTGTTGGCGCAATTATTAGAAAATGGAAGAAGTTCAAGATGACGGTCAATCACCCTCGGTCTGGGGCTCCATGCAAGATCTCACCTCGTGGGGCATTAATGATCATGAGGAAGGTGAGGGATCAGCCCAGAACTACACGGCAGGACCTGGTCAATGACCTGAAGAGAGCTGGGACCACAGTCTCAAAGAAAACCATTAGTAACACACTACGCCGTCATGGATTAAAATCCTGCAGTGCACGCAAGGTCCCCCTGCTCAAGCCAGCGCATGTCCAGGCCCGTCTGAAGTTTGCCAATGACCATCTGGATGATCCAGAGGAGGAATGGGAGAAGGTCATGTGGTCTGATGAGACAAAAATATAGCTTTTTGGTCTAAACTCCATTCACGGTGTTTGGAGGAAGAAGAAGGATGAGTACAACCCCAAGAACACCATCCCAACCGTGAAGCATGGAGGTGGAAACATCATTCTTTGGGGATGCTTTTCTGCAAAGGGGACAGGACGACTGCACCGTATTTAGGGGAGGATGGATGGGGCCATGTATCGCGAGATCTTGGCCAACAACCTCCTTCCATCAGTAAGAGCATTGAAGATGGGTCATGGCTGGGTCTTCCAGCATAACAACGACCCGAAACACACAGCCAGGGCAACTAAGGAGTGGCTCCGTAAGAAGCATCTCAAGGTCCTGTAGTGGCCTAGCCAGTCTCCAGACCTGAACCCAATAGAAAATCTTTGGAGGGAGCTGAAAGTCCGTATTGCCCAGCGACAGCCCCGAAACCTGAAGGATCTGGAGGAGGTCTGTATGGAGGAGTGGGCCCTGCTGCGGTGTGTGCAAACCTGGTCAAGACCTACAGGAATCGTATGATCTCTGTAATTGCAAACAAAGGTTTCTGTACCAAATATTAAGTTCTGCTTTTCTGATGTATCAAATACTTATGTCATGCAATAAAATGCAAATTAATTACTTAAAAATCATACAATGTGATTTTCTGGATTTTACAGACCTCTACATGCTTTGTAAGTAGGAAAACCTGCAAAATCGGCAGTGTATCAAATACTTGTTCTCCCCACTGTATATATGTAAACACACACACACACATATTCCACTCCACTTTCCACAGCAAAACACACCTCTCACTATCGACTAGCTTCCATCTCGGATTGCCCATTCTGCATTCAGCATACACACTACATCTCAGCCCACCTCCCCTCCCTGTCTTCACAGTGCTTTCCTCAATGAGGGGAATTATTTCAGCATGCCCTCATTTTCTTCTTGTTCTGTTTTCCTCATCTCTAATGGACAATTATATCAGGCTACACGCGGAGGCCATCTTGTTTCACTGACCTGATTGGCTGCCCAAACAGCTCGGATCTATAAGCACTTTAAGGTTACATTTCCATGGATTACAAGGTCCATGAAAGATGATTGTGTGGAAAATAAAAGACTGGGATTGCTTCTTGTTTGAGTCGTTTCAAAGATGGACAAGCCTCTATGTTAGCCTCAGAGACTGAGTTATTAGGGGAGATGGAGAGTGCTCAGAGCGCTTAGACTATTCCAGACTACTCTACAGTCACGGCATCTGTGTGTGTGTACCACTTCTGCTCGCACTATGTTCAAAGCATGGTTTTAGCAGCGCTATCTGTCTGCAGATGCATATCAGTATGGCCAACAGACTGATGTGTTCATATATTAGAGCCAACAGTGTGTCTGCGTATCTCTCTCTCTCTCTCTGTGTGTGCGTGTGTGTGTGGTGTATGTGTGTGTGGTGTATGTGTGTGTGTGGTGTATGTGTGTGTGGGGTGTATGTGTGTGTGTGGTGTATGTGTGTGTGGTGTATGTGTGTGTGGGGTGTATGTGTGTGTGTGGTGTATGTGTGTGTGTGTATGGGTGCTAAGGGCAGCGTAGAACCAGCTTCACGCAGTGCCCTGAACACTCTCCTGCTATAATGAACACTCCTACTGTATATTATCCTTCCTCTTCTCTCCTGGGTCCTGTTTATCATGTTTTTCATACCTCCCACAGTTTGTGCTTTTAAATCACAAAGCGAGAGCTGAGGGGGAGAGAGAGAGAAGAGAGAGAGCTGAGAGGGAGAGAGAGCGAGAGAGAGCAGAAAGAAAGAGAGAGAGAGAGAGAGAGAGAAGAGAGAGGGAGAGAGAGCGAAGAGAGAGGGAGCGAGAGAGAGATACAAAGAGAGTGAGTAAGAGAGAGCGAGAGAGAGAGTGATGCTGAGAGACAGCTTGGCAGGACGTCTCATTTATTTGGCCACTTAGAAGGAGGAAGATTGTGGGAATTAGAGGTAGCCAACGTCTCCTCCTCTGTTCAAAGGGGCTTTGTAAATCCTACCTACCAGGGGAAGTGTGTGTGTGTGTGTGCGTGTGTGCGTGCGTGAGTGCATGCGTGTGTGCCAGCGTGTGTGAAGAAACCCCCTACAAACAACCAGAGCAACATAACTCCTCCAAAAACAACGGGGCACCTACGCTCCAATTACTCTCGGATGGGAGGTAAATACAGTAGAGAGATTTCAGACATATACAGTACAGTATATCTGTCCACACCAATAGGATTTACTCTGTGGGTATCTCAATACTAATACAGATGGCCTGTGTTGTTATTCTCAACCATTGCATTTCTGTCTGTTAAGAGAAACTGATAGAGGAGCTTCAGACATCTCTGTCTGTTAAGAGAAACGGATAAGAGGAGCTTTAGACATCTTTGTTTGTTAAGAGAAACTGATAGAGGAGCTTTAGACATCTCCGTTTGATAAGAGAAACTGATAGAGGAGCTTTAGACATCTCCGTTTGATAAGAGAAACTGATAGAGGAGCTTTAGACATCTCCGTTTGATAAGAGAAACTGATAGAGGCGCTTTAGACATCTCAGTTTGTTAAGAGAAACTGATAGAGGAGCTTTAGACATCTCTGTGTCTGTATCTCCATCTTTAGTTTTATTTAATTTTTTTTAGTTCAAGGCCAGATACCCTTTCTTTTAATATGGTAATAAAAGGATATAGCAGAAACATAGACTGAGATTGAAGAGGAAAGAGATGCTGTATAATTAGTGGGGGGATGATGGAGAGATAGAGAAAGATGTGTGTTTAAGGTGTGTGAATTGAACACACTGCTATCCACCCTACTCTTGTGTTTAAAATCCATATTCATTCACTGTTGATCTGAACCATGTTTCTGAATAGTTGTTTTGACAGGTTTCGTCATGACTCAGCACTATGTTGTCAGACTAACTCTGTGGGTGTAAGAAGAGCTGGGGTTTTTTCAGTTCTATTCAGAGAGTGGAACAGTGTGACTCCACAGCCGTTCTCAGCACAGTTCATAATCACAGCGTCTGTATTGATAAGAGGGACCTTGCCTGGGGTTGGATCTGATCTAAGGGCAGTTTAAATAGGAGCAAAATGCTGGAGGTAGAAGTTGCCCTTCACCACTGATATAGGATCAGATAATGCTACCCTGAACCATAACCTTCGTCATTAGTGGAATGCAGACATATCTGATCCAGTATCAGTTGTTAGAAGCACGTTTTAATGACTCAATGTTCCTCAAAGTCATTGGTTTCCTTGGCCAAGTAGCAGGGGAAAGCAAAGTACAGTAGAAACGAAAACATACAAACACACACACACACACTGCTCTCATATCTATTTATTGATCGATCAGATGTGCGTCAATCAATCTTATCTCCGCTCCACACATTCTCGCTCACACCTCCAGAGGGACCCACTATAGCGCTGTGCTGGGAGGGCTGAGCACGCCATATAATCATTAGAGACTTTGAGCACATATTATACTTGATTTGTGTGTGTGTTTGAGTGTCTGTGCGTGTGTGTGTGTGTGTTTGTTTGTGTGTGTGTGTGTGTGTGTGTGTGTGTGTGTGTGTGTGTGTGTGTGTGTGTGTGTGTGTGTGTGTGTGTGTGTGTGTGTGTGTGTGTGTGTGTGTGTGTGTGTGTGTGTGTGTGTGTGTGTGTGTGTGTGTGTGTGAGAGAGAGAGAGAGAGAGAGATAAGAATATAAGAAAATTAAGTTGCCCTACAGTAGCTCACTTCAAACTACAACTACTATATACTTGTTTTGGGCAACACAGACACATTTCTTCTTCTACCAAGCCTTGCTTTACAAACAGTAGCCTGGAAAATAAAACGTGGTTTTACATCTTCATAGAATGATACTGTACATCACTCATCATCTCTAGTACAGCAGCCCTCACCGTCTCAGCAGATTAGGAATGAATGATAATGCCTCTCTATCATGCTTCTCTGAAGGAGAATTACAGTGCACCATGATCTGCAAAATGCATGAAACACAATCAATACCATATGCCACACAAAGCGGTTTCAAAGAAGAGAGCTATGAAATTGGCTGTGTGCTGTTACATTTTAGTCATTTAGCAGACGCTCTTATCCAGAGCGACTTACAGTCAGTGCATACATTATTTTTTTTTCATACCCCTTGTGGGAATCGAACCCACAACCCTGGCGTTGCAAACGCCATGCTCTATCAACTGAGCTACATCCACTATCGGCATATCTATTTATTGTGGCCATCGAGATGTTAGCTATTAAAATCAGATCCAATAATAATATCAGAGGATTAGAAATACAGGGCTTAAAAACAAAGGTGTCATTGTACGCAGATGATTCATGTTTTCTTTTAGATCCACAACTAGAATCCCTCCACAGCCTCATAGAGGATCTAGATACATTTTCTAACCTCTCTGGATTAAAACCAAATTATGACAAATGTACTATATTACGTATTGGATCACTAAAAAATACATTTTTTACATTACCATGTAGTTTACCAATAAAATGGTCTGATGGTGATGTGGATATACTCGGAATACATATCCCAAAGGAAATAAATGATCTCACTTCAATAAATGTTAATAGAAAGTTAGCAAAAATAGATAAGATCTTACTACCATGGAAAGGAAAATACCTGTCAGTTTGTGGAAAAATCACCCTGATTAACTCTTTAGTATTATCCCAGTTTACCTATTTGCTTATGGTCTTGCCTACGCCTAGCAAACAGTTTTTTAAATTATATGAGAAAAAAATATTCAATTTTATTTGGAACGGCAAGCCAGACAAAATTAAAAGAGCATATGTATATAATGAATATGAATTCGGAGGACAGAAATTATTAAATATTAAAGCATTAGACCTATCACTAAAATCTTCAGTCATCCAAAAGTTATACTTAAATCCGAACTGGTTCTCAAGCAAATTAGTAAGATTGTCTCACCCACTGTTCAAGAAAGGCCTTTTTCCCTTTATTCAGATTACAACCTCTCACTTTCAGTTATTTGAAAAGGAAATAATCTCCCAAATGTCACTATTTCTAAAACAAGCCATAGAAAGTTGGTTGCAATTTCAATTTAATCCTCCAGAAACGACAGAACAAATAATGCAACAAATATTGTAGTTAAATTCAAATATACTAATTGACAAAAAACCTTTATTTTTTGACAGAATGTTTAAAAAAGGTGTAATCTTCGTAAATGATATCATCGGTAGGACTGGTGGAGTTATGTCGCACATGCAGCTAACAAAAACATATGGAAATGTCTGCTCTACCCAAAATTACAACCAAATAATTGCAGCCTTACCGCAAAAGTGGAAGAGGAAAGTTGAAGGGGGAGAAAGTAAGGAACTTGTCTGTCGGCCTTGCATTAAATAACATAATTGGTTAAGGAAAACTGTGATAAATAAAAAAGTATATCAGTTTCACTTAAGGACCAAAGGATTGACAGCCGTCCCATATAGATTGCAAAATAGTTGGGAAGAGATCTTTGACGTACCGATCCCATGGCATAGTGTTTATGAACTGACACGCAAAACGACACCGGATTCAAAAATTAGAATCTTTCAATTTAAATTATTATATAAAATTCTTGCTACCAATAGAATGTTATTTATATGGGGGATACAATCTTCCCAGCTCTGCAGATTTTGCTGTGAAGAGACAGAATCATTACATCATTTGTTTTGGTTCTGTCCATTTGTAGCTTGTTTTTGGACACAGGTCCAGGAATGGCTAAAGGATTGCAATATTTACCTGGAACTAACCTTGCAGATAGCATTACTGGGTGATCTGAAAAGTCATAGTCAATCAATCAATAATATAATAATACTTTTAGCAAAAATGTTTATTTTTAATTCACAATCTGTAGAAGCAATGAGAATAGAAAGGTTCAGAACTTTTGTAAAACATCACAGTACGGTTGAAATATATATGGCAAATAGAAATCCTATATGGATGGTGTTAAGAGATAGATGGGAGGTATTGAATAGAGTTGAAGGATGGGACTAATAACAAATAACAACAAATAATAACAAAGATAGCTAATAATGTAAGCATACTGTGTCCATAATAAGTATATAGGTTGTATGTTGGGAGCTTTTGGGAAAGAGCACAGTTAGAAAGATATGGCATTTAGAAGCAAACCGGATGGACATCATGAAAATGATCGGAGAGGTTGAGAGTAGAAGAAGTTCAGGAGCAAAATATATATATATATATATATATATATATATATATATATATATATATATATAATATAATTATTGTAAAATTAACTCTGTCCATAAGGTGTAGATAGTAAGTATAGACCGGAAGTAGAGGCCTGGGCGTTGTTGTTCACTAATTTACTCCAAGTAGGGAAAGGATGGTGGGGTTGAAATGTAATAAAGGGGAATATATATATAAAAAAATTAAAAAAAACATGGGGGATTGGAAGTGATGCAGACAATTACATTGATAGAAGATACAATATATCTGAAATATTAAGCTGATCCATTCCCCCCCCCCAAAAAAAAATAATAATAATAATAATAATTTAAAAAATAAAATAAATAAACGCCATGCTCTATCAACTGAGCAACATCCTGTTACAATAAAGATAATGCTCTGATGTCTTCTTATGTACCTACTGCATCTAAAATAGATCAATTCCAATAGAGCCTGTGTGATTTCATCTACTGCGAGTCTTCAGTCACGTTGAAGCGGTAAAATATGAAAGACAATGATTTATTCCCAAGTCTGGGCCTGAGGTTCAACACAAATCTAATTCCCAAACCGGGAACAGCCGGCCGTTCAGAATAAATCCAGTGATATTGATTCCGCAGCAAACCAAATCTGGTTCTTTCAAGGTTCCCGGGACTTTTCATTGGGTTGTGGGAATGGTGATGGACATTACAAAAGAAAGACCTTAAAATACAAAATGTTATAAGTTTAGGGCCAGGCATTTTTCTCTGGTCATGTGGTCAGAGAGAAATCCTGGCCCTAGTTTTAGTGTTCACAGGATTTCATTTTTACTTAGCAGACACTCTTATCCAGAACAACTTACAGGAGCAATGATGGTTAAGTGCCTTGCTCAAGGGCACAACGACAGATTTTTCAACTAGTCAGCTCTGGGATTCAAACCAACAACCTTTCGGTTACTGGCCCAATGCGCGTAACCGTTAGGCTAACTGCCACCCATTTCAGTTCTTGGGAACACTCCTTTGTTATTTCCTTACCTCGGCAGACGTTCCCGTTATCCGTCTCGAACCCAGCTTTGCAGGTGCAGCTCCCGATAGGAACCATCCACTCCCCATCTCCATTGCAGTACAACTTTATGGGCACGTCCACCTCCTCAGAATTCGGGATGCAGACCCCTCTAGCGATGACCAGGGAGGTGCTCTCCGCACCCGTCATGGTCTCTGGGAAGATGGCGAAGTTCTGCACCACACTGGGACACTTCTTATAAAACACCCTGACCGAGAGCAATGACATGCAGGCGCCATAGTCCTGAAATGCCAGGTAGAACCCGTTCTTCGACAGTGGGCCAAAGCTCCGAACCTCCGTGTTGACCTTCATCAATCGTCCGCCGAAGTCCACCTGGGAGAAGCTCTCGTCGGCCGCGATGGTGTCCACCTTTAGGTAAGGGGCTTCCATCCAGAAGGCAGTTCCCTTGGTGGCGATGACCGAGTCCGTCTCATAGTAGTAGAGGTTGAAGGTCTCCTTACAGGAGCCGGGAACGTTGGGGATGGAGCTGCAGTCACGCACGGTGAAGCGCATCTCCACGTAGATCCTCTGAGCTCCACGTCGGTCGATGAAGGTGGTGAGGAGCCAGTTGTTCTGGCTGGGCTCAAACACGTTGCACACCTGATAGGTCCGGATGGTGTTGAGGTTCTCGTCGTAGCCGCTCACCTCCTCCCACTGTGAGACAGAGTAGAGACCAGAGACAGGGGTATTTGGTTAGAAATATACAGTATCTTGAAAAGTCCCAAAAACAGTAACCAAGTGTGTTTGACACTCCAATGCCAAGAGAGAAGGACACTCAGCTAGTATCACCTCAAATGTTTATGTTAACACATTTCTTAAACCATATTTTATATTTTAATTCACAGTTTCCTGCCTTGCAAAAAGTATGAAAAAGTAGCATTAAGTTTATATATGAGCAAGGAAACTATCAGGGCATTTGAAGCAGCTGAAGAGAAATTAACTCTGAATTTTGAAGACAAACTTGTGGCAAGGATATGTCAACTGACTTCCTGAAATGACAGTTCCCTGTCTTCCAGTTATGTCTAAAACAGCATTAGATAGAGAGATCTGGTTTCTACCGAAAAAAAACAGTTTTGAAAAAAACTATCCTTTCTATGGACACTTAATTTGGACTCAACTGACCTCCTGAAATGATAGTTCCCCATCTACCAACACATACTGTACAGTATACAGTATTAGTACAGGTAATAACAGAATGGAGTGATTTAATATTTTACAGATCTCCTCAGTTCTGATCATTTTGAGCACCAACGATCAGAACAAAGAATTTGAAGAGACTTAAAGAGACATTGAAGAAACAAAAAGAGGAAGGTTAATATCCAGGTCTGCTCACTCCATACCCCCAACCACAGCCACTTCCACATTCTTGCATTGTCTGCCTGGTATGGCATGCCCGTTGGTGGTTAGTCCCCTTTAAAAGGTTCCATACACACGATACAGCTTTCATACTAGAACATATTCTGTAGTAGACAGAGTGATAGTAGTAATCGAGACAGTGGTAGACAATGGAGATGTCGGAGGACATTTATGCCAACATGGACATTGTTCTAGAGAACATGTTTTGTAATAAAAGGGCAACAAGTAGAGATGAGGTTATCTATGATGATATCATCAACTCCCACAAGTAGTATGCCAACTCAAAGAGAACACCAGGATCTAACCCCTCAGGTTCGGAGAGCTTGGGGTTGAGATCCTTCAGAGCTGCTGCAGTGTGTCTGGGGCTGCTGTGTGTTCTTCTACTGGCTGGGATCATTGGTCTGGGTTTTTATCACAAGACAGTCGTCGTTGGGTTTGAAGATTATAAAGCTTCCAAAAACAACCTGACAATAGAGAAAGAAGAGTTACAGACCCGTTACAACACTGTGGCTAAAGAGAGAGATGAGCTGCAGACTAGCAACAAGAAACTGACAACAGAGAGAGATCAGCTACAGAACAACTACAACGCCATGAAAGGTGAAAGAGACGGGGCACTGAGCAACTACAACAACTACCTTAGCTATTTTAGAAAAGAGGGATGTCCTTGTTAATTCCCACACATACAGTACTACAGATCCAAACTTTCAGGAGATCCACAGCTGATTAATGACCTTGCCTCAGAAGCCCAAAGCCTATAACCAAAGAGAGTATACTAAGAGGTCCAGGAACTGCTTCTCTAATAGAAATCCTAGATCACACTTGTAGGTGATGTCAGGGTGATGTTAGCTAGCTAAGCTCATGCGCATAAACGCATCATCAGGTTTAAAGGTCGTGTCGCGTCGGACTGCACGTGTCCTCCCATTGACTTCCCAAACCGCTGGTCTGTTTGGTCTGCTTTGCAGGCATCCCGGAGAAGTATTTGTTGCGCTTTTTTAGGTTGCTTGTTTTTTGTTCATTAGTTGTTGCAATCTGATTGATTTATCTTGACTATTGATTGATGTATCTTGTCAATTGTTGTCTTTGTCACATAATGAAAAATGTCAATATGTTGGACATGAAACATTTACACAAATCTGGTTGTAAAAGCCCTATGTCACATCTAGAATATTACAACAGGTATGCCTAGTACGCAACAGACTCAACTGACTTCCTGAAATGACAGTTCCCTGTCTACCAGTGGCTATGTCTAAAACAGCTGCTGATAGACAGGTAAAATGATAACACACATATAGGAATCTGGTTGCTGTCTTATTTTCAGACCTAATAAGCAGCCAATCACATACATATTTTTGCTATGTATGTGTGTGGCATGCTCATTGGTGGTAAGACACCTATACAACGTTCCGTACACACAACACAGCATTCATGCTAGAACATATTCTGTAGCAGGTAGTAGCATTTGAGACAGTGGTAGATTATGAAGATGTCAGAGGACAAATATGCCAATATAGGCCGGGAAAGCAAAGATGAGAATATCTATGAAGATGCCATATTCTCTCAAGACTCAAGAGACAAGACCAAGGAGGATGCCACCTCTAAGGGGCAGATCTGATAACACAGGTAGGAGACCCTCCAGAGCTGCTGCAGTGTGTCTGGGGCTGCTGTGTGTTCTCCTACTGGCTGGGATTGTAGGCCTGGGTCTCCACCACAAGAACGTCATCAGTGGGTTTGAGGATTGTAAAGCCAGCAACCTGACTAAAGGAAGGGAAGTCACAGCAAACTGGCTAAGATGAAAGACCAGTTACAGACCAGCTTCAGCACCATGACCATGGAGCGAGACCAGTTACAGACCAGCTTCAGCACCATGACCATGGAGAGAGACCAGTTACAGACCGGCTACAACAACCTGACTGAAGAGAGAGACCTGTTAAAGAGGGAGAGAGACTTCAGAATAGATTTTCTGCCTTAAAACAAACTGGGCCTGAAGGCTGGATGCGGTTTCAGTCTAGTTGGTATTACATCTCCTCTGAGATCAAATCCTGGGATGAGAGCAGACAACACTGTATTGAGAAAGGAGCAGATCTGATTATCATAAACAGCAAAGAAGAGCAGACATTTCTCACTATACTGAACAAGAGGGTCTGGATTGGCCTGACTGACAAAGACAGCGAGGGGACCTGGAAATGGGTGGATGGTACCCCACTGACCACAGCCTACTGGTTGGGAAAAAAACCTGATAATGGTGGTGGGGATCCAGCATATGGGGAGGAGGATTGTGCTGAGTACTCTCCTGAGTTTATATGGAATTACTTTTCATGTGCCGCTCATTGTAACTGGGTCTGTGAGATAGTCATTTAACAGTGTTATATTAATGCATGTGTATGTAGCAGATGTGGTCCCTGAATTACGCTTGCGGGATGACTTTTTGATATGAGCAATCATTTAGACATTTGATAAGAAAGCTTCAAAGAAATATGCAGAAATGTAAAGACTGTTCCTTTCTATTTGTGTTCACAAACTGGTGGTTAGGCGGGCGCCGACTTCTTGAAAAGTCAGTTCCCCCTCTACCAGTGGTTATGTCTAACACAGCATCAGATAAAGATATAGCAATGTAGTACTGTCAGCTCAGGACATCCTGAGCCTGCGAGGGCCTTTACTTCAAATGTAGCAAGTATTTGGAGAGATATTGTGCAAAACGTGAGAAATACCTATAGCCATATCAGAGGGCGTGGAAATGTTAGCATACATCACTCCATGTTCATGTGTATTGCTATTGTGATGCATGTAATGGATCTTACTCCGTCTGTCTGTGTGGGATTTATCTTGTTTAGATTTATTTAATTTTATTAGATTGCATGCTTGTGTTGTTAATTTTTAGTTACCTGATTAATTTACTTAATTAATTTAGATTAATTTAGACTATTGATTGTTGTATCTTGTAAATTGGTGTCTTTGTTGCCTGATGAAAAATGTGAATAACAACGTCATGAAATAATAACATCTGGGGCTCTATTTTCGGCTGGCGTTAAGCCAGCGTAATTGTCAAACGCAAGCTTGTTTGAAATTTCGACCTGTTAAAGCCGGCGCTCTTCTATCTTCGAACCGTAGCGCCAGGATTGGTAATTTACCTATCTTATATATATGAGCTTGCTTGTGCTGAGGTGGGATGGGTGGCAATATCTGAGGTGTCCTTAAAAATGTGCGCCAAATTGCCAATTTCAATTAGCGCTGGTGGGGATATTTAAGACCAACCGAAAGCTGGTCTTAGTGGAAGAAATGGTTGGTTATGGCATGGATTTTGACAACGGAAGCGTAGCCTATCCAGCCATGACGCACAGTGCCCATATCCACATGGAACAAGAGAGCTGTGCTTTTTGTGCCCGTAAACCTCATATTTTAAAACATAAAAAACTAATGTTTTTTTTCTTCCCATTTCGTTTAATTTGATTAAAAACCAAGCATAGCCTCCCCTCCTCTCAATGAAGGATGTTTTTTTTTTGTCATGCCCAATGCATTCGCCAAGTAGTCAAGACTATGGATAAAGAGTTTGGCTAATGAGACCGCTTTGAAATAAATATTTTTAGGTGGTAGATCAGCTTTAATATTGCAGATAGATTGTGGCTTCTATCAATGTAATTGTCCGCATCATTTCCAAATCCACCATATATATTTTTATGTAAATATATATATTCTTTTAAATATTGTTTTTGTTGTTGATATATTTTCCTTCTTTATTATTTTCCCCTAACCCTACCACCCCTCCCCTAATTGGAATAAACTCATTAAATATATTTTCCTTCATTATTATTTTCCCCTAACCCTACCACCCCTCCCCTAATTGGAATAAACTCATTAAATATATTTTCCTTCTTTATTATTTTCCCCTAACCCTACCACCCCTCCCCTAATTGGAATAAACTCATTAAATATATTTTCCTTCTTTATTATTTTCCCCTAACCCTACCACCCCTCCCCTAATTGGAGTAAACAAATGAACAACAATACTTAGGCTTCAATTTCCAGCTTATACATACTACATACATTTAATGGACAGTATATTTTACATTAGTTATCGTTTGTTTGTTTTTAGTCCCAGCCTTTAGCTACCCTTGAAATAAATCTTAATCATCAAAGTTTTAGCAAAATATCAAGTTTGGCAGCAGAACAGTGAGGACATCCCCTTTTTATCTATGTAGTCTATTACATTATTTTAGCCAGCTCCTGTTATTATTTTGGATGTGCGTAAAAAACCCTCATGTAGGCTACTGTATATGCCCATCATTGAAAGGTAGATTACATAATCCAGTGACGCGTATTTCGAAATATTTTAAGTTATATTACTGCAACAATAGCTTTTTTTCTGTTTCGCTTGATTACAAAACAAGCCCTTAGTAGGCTACCCTTACCCTACTATAATGAAAGCTGGTTCAACAGCAATGCATCTGGTGTCTTCCTTATCCTTATAATGGTCTACTCCTGAGGCTTTTGCCGACATGCTTTTGCATTATTCACAAATCACATAGGCCTACCTGCAGTGCATATTCCATTCTGCTTTTATCCATCCCCATTTCCAAAGAGCGCCTTTCGTCCGATTACCAAATACTCGCTCCTCCATACCTAGGCAATTAAAAATGTTCTGTATAATGCCATATCAACAGTAGGCCTAGGCTATATCTTGCTTATTTAGAACATGCCTCACACATACAATACAATTTGTGGGAGCCTATTATATTTTATTTAAGAAGAAGTTTGATGCGTAAATGCCTATACTTGTTGAAGCCAATTACAACAATGTTGACTGGCAACACTCCAAGCATATATTTTTTACGGTTGCTATAAGTCCTTACTGTAGCCTATGCTATTTAATAAACTGTAGTATCAATCCACAATGGACTAGGAAAAGAATATTCCGTGCCCCCAGTCGAATTGTAGTTGATGACAATGCAAAGCGGTCCTCTGTAGCTCAATTGGTAGAGCACAGCGCTTGTAACGCCAGGGTAGTGGGTTCGATCCCCGGGACCACCCATACGTAAAAATGTATGCACACATGACTGTAAGTTGCTTTGGATAAAAGCGTCTGGTAAATGGCATATTATTATTATTACAAAGAGCGTCAATAACCTACAGAACTTGAGACAAATGCATGCAGTATTAAGCCATGGAACGCCTTGATTGGCCAGTGGGTGGCCAAGCCCTCGTCACACCTATACTTTGTTCACTCATCAAAACCCAGCCCTTTTGTGCCACCGGCAGCTATTGCGACCATAATAATGGTTGTGAAAATAGAACAAATATTCCTGACACACCCCGGACCTATAGCGCTACCGCCAGAGCTTAGATTTACCATTGCGTTTGATTTGTCAAAATACACTGCTCCAAAAAATAAAGGGAACACTTAAACAACACAATGTAACCAAGTCAATCACACTTCTGTGAAATCAAACTGTCCACTTAGGAAGCAACACTGATTGACAATAAATGTCACATGCTGTTGTGCAAATGGAATAGACAACAGGTGGAAATTATAGGCAATTAGCAAGACACCCCCAATAAAGGACTGGTTTTGCAGGTGGTGACCACAGACCACTTCTCAGTTCCTATGCTTCCTGGCTGATGTTTTGGTCACTTTTGAATGCTGGCGGTGCTTTCACTCTAGTGGTAGCATGAGACGGAGTCTACAACCCACACAAGTGGCTCAGGTAGTGCAGCTCATCCAGGATGGCACATCAATGCGAGCTGTGGCAAGAAGGTTTGCTGTGTCTGTCAGCGAGTGTCCAGAGCATGGAGGCGCTACCAGGAGACAGGCCAGTACATCAGGAGATGTGGAGGAGGCCGTAGGAGGGCAACAACCCAGCAGCAGGACTGCTACCTCCGCCTTTGTGCAAGGAGGAGCAGGAGGAGCACTGCCAGAGCCCTGCAAAATGACCTCCAGCAGGCCACAAATGTGCATGTGTCTGCTCAAACGGTCAGAAACAGACTCCATGAGGGTGGTATGAGGGCCCGACGTCCACAGGTGGGGGTTGTGCTTACAGCCCAACACCGTGCAGGACGTTTGGCATTTGCCAGAGAACACCAGGATTGGCAAATTCGCCACTGGCGCCCTGTGCTCTTCACAGATGAAAGCAGGTTCACACTGAGCACATGTGACAGACGTGACAGTCTGGAGACGCCGTGGAGAACGTTCTGCTGCCTGCAACATCCTCCAGCATGACCGGTTTGGCGGTGGGTCAGTCATGGTGTGGGGTGGCATTTCTTTGGGGGGCCGCACAGCCCTCCATGTGCTCGCCAGAGGTAGCCTGACTGCCATTAGGTACCGAGATGAGATCCTCAGACCCCTTGTGAGACCATATGCTGGTGCGGTTGGCCCTGGGTTCCTCCTAATGCAAGACAATGCTAAACCTCATGTGGCTGGAGTGTGTCAGCAGTTCCTGCAAGAGGAAGGCATTGATGCTATGGACTGGCCCGCCCGTTCCCCAGACCTGAATCCAATTGAGCACATCTGGGACATCATGTCTCACTCCATCCACCAAAGCCACGTTGCACCACAGACGGTCCAGGAGTTGGCGGATGCTTTAGTCCAGGTCTGGGAGGAGATCCCTCAGGAGACCATCCGCCACCTCATCAGGAGCATGCCCAGGCGTTGTAGGGAGGTCATACAGGCACGTGGAGGCCACATACACTACTGAGCCTCATTTTGACTTGTTTTAAGGACATTACATCAAAGTTGGATCAGCCTGTAGTGTGGTTTTCCACTTTAATTTTGAGGGTGACTCCAAATCCAGACCTCCATGGGTTGATACATTTGATTTCCATTGATCATTTTTTTGTGATTTTGTTGTCAGCACATTCAACTATGTAAAGAAAAAAGTATTTAATAAGATTATTTCATTCATTCAGATCTAGGATGTGTTATTTTAGTGTTCCCTTAATTTTTTTGAGCAGTGTATAAACACCTCTACAGTTTAACAATATGTAGGCCTAGTACCTCTCATTAAATCTTCAGTTCCAGAGTGAAGTGATACAGTATTTAGGGGTCTGCTGCTCACATTTATAAAAATGCTCCATGGAAGTTGAAGAGACTTTCAAAAGAGACAAATGCAAAGGTGCAAGTGTCATTTCCTGCTGGTCTTCTAGTCACTTCATCTCACTTCACACAAACCACAGCAAGCTATTAGTGGCAGACTTTCTGGGGCTATGCATTCACTAGCCAATCATACACAATGATTTGTATTGTCTTCCTCGAATGGTAGCTTCCTGTCCATTGGTTGTTACAGTCACATATATAAAATGTTGGACTCAGCTTTCTTACAACATACACCAAACATTGCTAGAACATCTGGTAGCAGTAATTGAGACAGTGGTAGATCACGGAGATGTCTGAGAATATCTATGCCAATATTGCCAGCATTTTAGAAGGTGACTCAGAGATGATGATATCAATGAAGATACTGTCGTCTCCCAAGACTCAAGAGACAAGACTGAAGAGGATGTCACCTCTAAGGGCAGACCAGGCGCTAACCCATCAGTTTACGATAGCTCAGGTAGGCAACCCTCTAGAGATGCTGCAGTGTGTTGGGGGTTGCTGTGTGTTCTCTTACTGGCTGGGATCGTAGGCCTAGATTTCTACCGCAACCGAGTCATGAATAGTTATGAAGCCAACTTAACAAAAGAGAAGAACTAACTAGGGACCAGCAACAAAACAACAACCTGACCAAAGAGAGAGACCAGCCACAGACCAACTACAACACCATGACTAACGAGAGAGACCAGTTACATACCAGCTACAACACCATGACTAAAGAGAGGGACCAGTTACAGACCAGCTACAACACCATTACTAAAGAGAGGGACCAGTTACAGACCAGCTACAACACCATGACTAAAGAGAGGGACCAGTTACAGACCAGCTTCAACACCATTACAAAAGAGAGAGACCAGTTACAGACCAGCTACAACACCATGACTAAAGAGAGGGACCAGTTACAGACCAGCTACAACACCATGACTAAAGAGAGGGACCAGCTACAGACCAGCTACAACACCATTACTAAAGAGAGAGATCAGTTACAGACCAGCTACAACACCATGACTAAAGAGACAGACCAGCTACAGACCAGCTACAACACCATGACTAAAGAGAGGGACCAGCTACAACACCATGACTAAAGAGAGGGACCAGTTACAGACCAGCTACAACACCATTACTAAAGAGAGAGACCAGTTACAGACCATCTACAACACCATGACTAAAGAGAGGTACCAGTTACAGACCAGCTACAACACCATTACTAAAGAGAGAGACCAGTTACAGACCATCTACAACACCATGACTAAAGAGAGGGACCAGTTACAGACCAGCTACAACACCATTACTAAAGAGAGAGACCAGTTACAGACCAGCTACAACACCATGACTAAAGAGAGGGACCAGTTACAGACCAGCTACAACACCATGACTAAAGAGAGAGACCAGTTACAGACCAGCTACAACGCCATGACTAAAGAGAGAGACCAGCTACAGACCAGCTAAAACACCATGACTAAAGAGAGAGACCAGCTACAGACCAGCTAAAACACCATGACTAAAGAGAGAGACCAGCTACTGTCACGATTCTCTAAAGCAGAACCCAGAAGCAGACCAGGACAAGGTGAGTAGACAGAAGGGGAGTATTTATTTAACGACTCAAATGTGGAAGCAGGATAATTCAGGAGATGGAGCGGGCAGCGGAGGTGAGTTTGTGGAAGTGAATAGGCAGATCCAATGATGTTACAGAACCCACCGACGACCAGGCAAGGGTGGAGTGAATGTTCCGGGAGAATAACTGTACACGGCAAGCAAAAAGTACAAAACCACAAAACTAACTCTAGAAAACCTGAGGCTGATACGCTGACACAACATACTGTTCATGGCTAACAATCCGGCAGAGAATGGATGTCAGGTCAGAGCTTATGAAGTGAAGAGGTGATGATCAGGACCAGGTGTGCAGATAGCTGATGAGTTGCAGGTGCGGGTAATCGAGAGATCTCCCGCCTAGCTTCGTCGCCCGGCAACCAGACAGGGTGCGTTCAGGAACCCTCAGGAAACAGACTCCAAGACAGAAAACAGGCAACTCAGGCAGAAACAGACTCAGGAAGCGGGATTCATGACAGCTACAACACCCTGACCAAGGAGAGATATCAGTTGGAAGGGACAGAGACAGGCTTCAGGAGTTCAAAAGAGCTTGTCTATCCTAGAAAGTTCTATGCAGTTTCAGTCCAGTTTGTATTACATCTCATTTGAGGTAACATCCTGGGATGAGAGCAGACAACACTGCATTGAGAAAGGAGCAGATTTGGTGATCATAAACAGCAAAGAGGAGCAGACTTTTCTCACTATGATGAACAAGAGGGTCTGGATTGGACAGACTGACAAAGACAGAGAGGGGACCTGGAAATGGGTGGACGGTACCCCTCTGACCACAGCCAACTGGATGGTAAAACAACCTGATAATGAAAGGGATGAAGATTGTGCTGAGATCTACAATAATGATTTACCGGTAGGATCTGTGAGCAGGAGCTTTAACGTTGTATTATAACATCACTTCATGCATGTAACTTCTGCTGCAGAGGTGGTCACAAAAACAAGTTTCTCTCTGTCTGCTTTATCTCTCGCTCGCTTTCCCTCTTCCCTCTCTCGCTCTCTCCCTAAAAAAAAGAAGATTATTTCTCAAAAATGTTGTGAACAATTTTGTTTACATCCCTGTCAGTGAGCATTTCTGCTTTGCCAAGAATCCATCCACCTGACAGGTGTGGCATATCAAAAAGATGACTAAACAGCATGATCATTACACAGATGCACCTTGTGCTCGGGACAGTAAAAGGCCACTATTTTTGTCACACAACACAATGCCACAGATGCCTCAAGTTTTGAGGGAGTGTACAATCGGCATGCTGACTGCAGAAATGTCCACCAGAGCTGTTGCCAGAAAATTAAATGAACATTTCTTCACCATAAGCCACCTCCAACGTAATTTTAGAGAATTTGGCAGTACATCCAACCGGCCTCACAACCGCACACCACGTGTATCCACACCAACCCAGGACCTCCACATCTGACTTCTTCACCTGCGGGATTGAATGAGACCAGCCACCCAGACAGCTGATGAAACTGTGGGTTTGCACAACCGAGGAATTTCTGCACAAACTGTCAGAAACCATCTCAGAGAAGCTCATGTACGTGCTCATCATCCTCACCAGGGTCTTGACCTGACTGCAGTTCAGCGTCGTAACTGACTTCAGTGGGCAAATGCTCACCTTCGATGGCCACTGGCACGCTGGAGAAGTGTACCCTTCACAGATGAATCCCGGTTTCAACTGTACCGGGCAGATGGCAGGCGTCATGTGGGCGAGCAGTTTTCTGATGTCAATGTTGTGAACAGAGTGTCCTATGGTGGCAGTGGGGTTATGGTATGGGCAGGCATAAACTACGGACAACGAACACAATTGTATTTTATCGATGGCACTTTGAATGCACAGAGATACCGTGATGTGATCCTGAGGCCCATTGTCGTGCCATTCATCCGCCTCCATCACCTCATGTTTCAGCATGATAATGCACAGCCCCATGTCGCATGGATCTGAACACAATTCCTGGAAGCTGAACATTTCCCAGTTCTTCCATGGCCTGCATACTCACCAGACATGTCACCCTTTTGAGCATGTTTGGGAGTCTCTGGATCGACGTGTACGACAGCGTATTCCAGTTCCCGCCAATATCCAGCAACTTCACACTGCCATTGAAAAGGAGTGGGACAACATTCCACAGGCCACAATCAACAGCCTGATCAACTCTATGTGAAGGAGATGTGTCACGCTGCATGAGGCAAATGATGGTCACACCAGACACTGACTGGTTTTCTGATCAACGGCCCTACACTCTTAGAAAAAAATGGTGCTATCTACAACCTTAAAAGGTTCTTCGACTGTCCCCACAGGACAACCATTTTTGGTTCCAGGTAGAAACCTTTTTGGTTCCAGGCAGAACCCTTTTTGGTTCCAGGTAGAACCCTTTTGGGTTCCATGTAGCGCCCTTTCTACAGAGGGTTCTGCCTGGAACCAAAAAGGTTTCTACCTGGAACCAAAAAGGTTTCTCCTTTTTTTTCTAAGAGTGTACCTGTTTTTTAAGGTATCTGTGACCAACAGATGCATATCTGTATTCCCAGTCAAGTGAAATCCATAGATTAGGGCCTAATGAATTTATTTAAATTGACTGATTTCCTTATATGAACCGTAACTCTGTTAAATCTTTGAAATTGTTGCATGTTGCATTTATATTTTTGTTCAGTGTATAATAATAATATGCCACTTAGCAGACACTTTTATCCAAAGCGACTTACAGTCATGCGTGCATACATTTTTGTGTATGGGTGGTCCCGGGGATCGAACCCACTACCCTGGCGTTACATGCGCCGTGCTCTACCAGCTGAGCTACAGAGGACCAGAGAGAGGGATTTACCATAGGTGTTTAATATGAGGGTTTTAGCATGAAATATCCCTTATCATTTTTTTTTACACTATTTTACTATGTCTATGTATTTGTTGTCAATGTTTTGGCATGAAACTAGTGACAGTTGTGACTAGGTAAAATAGGCAACCCTAGGTGTGACTAGGCACTGACTTGGCACATAATAGAATGTAGTGCTTAACAAATTCAAGATTATGTGCTATTGAATTACAATTAGTGGGCCGCAGACTAAATGCTGGCCTGAAGGCAAGATTTTTCTTGAGGCCCCATTTTGAGATGATTTGGCATTAATTAGAGACCTGAGCACCTATTAAAAAAGTGTCTCAGAGTTTGAGTGCTGATCTAGGATCAGGTCCCCCCCATCCATATAATCTTACTCATGATGAATGGCCTAGATAGCATGGTGCATGAGTTCATCATAGTAGTCTGTGTGCCAGCTACATTAACATTAGTACAGTGATTATGAAAATGAGGAATAAAGGTCTGGATCATGGAAATTGATGTTATGGCTGTCATTTTAAACACCTTTCAGTTGTTATGCATATCTGTCCTATGATCTAATTACTTTTCCATAGGTATAACACCTCTATAGTAGACATGCAGAAACACAGATATGATTGTTTCTCTGGGAAGAAAGTTGAGCATATTTTAACCAGATTTTACCTTTGACCCCTTGAAAATGGCCATCTAGGATGACATCCACCCTAACATTGTTTGATCAAACCTGGATGAAATCCAATCACTTTTTCCACGTTGGCTGGTCTACTAATAGTAAACACTTCAATATCAAAGCATACTATATGTTTCCTCTATCCTCTCCTTCTATTATGACTGTTAGATCATATAATATGATATTTAATCTTCTCCACCCACTGCACTCCACCATGGCATCGCCTCTGACCTCAGAGTGGATGCAAATAGAAAAGGAATCATCACCTGTCACCTTGGTGATAATGGAATTCTCTAGTATCTGCATCCATTTCCCCTGGCCCAAGGCCTAGTCTGTTAAATAACATCTCAGGTCCCACGCTGTATATATTTAGTACATGCGTTACAGCCTGAGCACAGTCGTATGTTGCTGGAATCTATTATGGATGTTAGAGTCAAGGTAAACAAGGTGTGATGAGGAGGAGTGGAGTGCTTTCGCTCTCAATCCCTCTCTCCATCTGTCTCTCTATTCCTCTCTCTATCCCTCCCTCTGTCCCTCTCTCTCTCCCTCTCTCTGTCCCTCTCTCTATCCCTCTCTCTATCCCTCTCTCTGTCCCTCTCTCTGTCCCTCTCTCTGTCCCTCTCTCTGTCCCTCTCTCTGTCCCTCTCTCTGCCCCTCTCTCTATCCCTGTTTCCCTCTATTTTTCGAAACCTTTTCTGTCTGTTTCTCTTTTCCTCTTTGTCCATATCTCCATCCCTTCCCTATTGGTTCACTCTACCAAATGAATTACATTTGAATAAGCTTTATTGACAAAGAATGGGTACCACTGTTGCCAAATAAATATAATATAACAATATCACTCTGTTTCTCTCGCCATCCCTCTTTCTTTCCCTTTTCATCTTCATCCCTCTTTCCTCACTACTACTCCACCGTACCTCTTTCTCTTCAATTCAACACTTACACTGTTAATCATGACACCAAGGGGTTGCATCAGACTGTGCTCCCCTATCAACAGAGACACATTCATAGCTTCATTTTCTATCAAGATGAAGAAATAGAAAACACGCAAGCCCATTTGCTTTGGTACTCATCCCTAATAGCTTTGCTTCTTTGCCCTTCATATTGGAGATTGATCTCCTGTTTCCCTTGTCCCTGATTGTAAAGTGTGGCAGTGTCATTATGGTAGCTGTGTTTTTACGGGCGGGAAGCAGAAAGGCAAAGAGGAGATGGAGAGGCTGTGGATTCACCGAGCACTTAATGTTGGTGTTAATGACCTGGGGTAGAGAGTTGCTAGCGTAGCACGACGCGGGAGGAAGAGAAGGGGGGAGAGAGGGGAAAAAATAGAAAAATAGAAAGAAAGAGAGAAGGAAGGAAGGAAGGAAGGAAGGAAGGAAGGAAGGAAGGGGACAGGGAGATAGAGACAGCGGCAGAGACAGAGACAGAGACAGAGACAGAGACAGAGACAGGGATATACAGTACATTAAGAAAGTATTCAGACCCCTTCCCTTTTCCCACATATTGTTACGTTATTCTAAAATGGATCAAATCTACACACAATAACCCATAATAACGAAGTGAAAACAGGTTTTTAGAAATGTTTGCAAATGTATTAAAAATAAAAAACAGACCCTTTGCAATGAGACTCGAAATTGAGCTCAGGTGCATCCTGTTTCCATTGATCATCCTTGAGATGTTTCTACAACTTGATTGGAGTCCACCTGTGGTAAATTCTATTGATTGGACATTATTTGGAAATGCACACACCTGTCTATATAAGGTACCACAGTTGACAGTGCATGTCAGAGCAAAAACCAAGCAATGAGGTCGAAGGAATTCCCCGTAGAGCTCCGAGACAGGATTGTGTCGAGGCACAGAGCTGGGGAAGGGTACCAAAACATTTCTGCAGCATTGAAGGTCCCCAAGAACACATTGGTCTCCACCATTCTTCAATGGAAGAAGTTATGAACCACCAAGACTCTTCCTAGAGCTGGCTGCCCGGCCAAACTGAGCAATCGGGGGAGAAGGGCCCTGGTCAGGGAGGTGACCAAGAACACGATGTTCACTCTGACAGAGCTCCAGAGTTCCTCTGTGGAGATGGGAGAACCTTCCAGAAGGACAACCATCTCTGCAGCACTCCACCAATCAGGCCTTTATGGTAGAGTGGCCAGATGGAAGCCACTCCTCAGTAAAAGGCACATGACAGCCTGCTTGGAGTTTGCCAAAAGGCACCTAAAGGACCCTCAGGCCATGAGAAACAAGATTATCTGGTCTGATGAAACCAAGATTGAACTCTTTGGCCTGAATGCCAAGCATCACACCTGGGAAAAACCTGGCACCATCCCTACGGTGAAGTATGGTGGTGGCAGCATCATGCTGTGGGGATGTTTTTCAGCGGCAGGGACTGGAAGACTAGTCAGTAGGGGTGTAACGATTCGTTTTAACAACGATTCGATTTGTATCACGATTCGTGGTTGTCGATACGATTCAAGGACGATATTGGTTAATTTAGAACGATACGATCCGAAACGATTCAGTGACTTGAAATTGATTCAGTAACCTTTTAGCCAAAAATTCAACCAGTGTGACTGAAATAAATACCTGGATACTGGACAGTGCAGGTGAAGTTTCCTAGATTCCTGTTTCTTGTAAGGACCGCAATGGTGGCTTGATAATTTCTCGCTCGTCGGCTTCTCCTCTGTCGTCCGCCATGCTATGTTTTGTTGTCTTTGCGCCTTTGCGCTGCTGCTGGCGCGGGGCGATGACGTCACGGATAGGCAGACTGAATCGAGTAATGTTTAAAGCCTTTATCATTAAAAGTGCTAAGAAAAAACATCCATATAAAGTCTGACGTGCTTAAATCCAATGGGTTATTTCCTAGTATCGATACAATCGATTTATTACATTTTAAAACGATGTTAGATTGATATATGTTGTCCAAAAGGCCAACTCGCCGAGCACAGATCGATGTAGTTGGATCATAGGAATATAAATCGATACATCGATGTAGTAGATGGATCGTTACACCCCTACTAGTCAGGATCAAGGGAAAGATGAATGGCGCAAAGTACAGAGAGATCCTTGATGAAAACCTGCTCCATAGCGCTCTGGGGCGAAGGTTGACCTTCCAACAGGACAACGACCCTAAGCACACAGCCAAGACAACGCAGGAGTGGCTTCGGGACAAGTCTCTGAATGTCCTTGAGTGGCCCAGCCAGAGCCCAGACTTGAACCCGATCTAACATCTCTCCCCCCCATCCCGGAGGACCTGAGCCCTAGGACCATGCCTCAGGACTACCTGGCCTGATGACTCCTTGCTGTCCCCAGTCCACCTGGTCATGCCACTGCTCCAGTTTCCACTCTTCTGCCTGCGGCTATGGAACCCTGACCTGTTCACCGGACGTGCTACCTTGTCCCAGACCTGCTGTTTTCAACTCTCTCTCTCTACCGCACCTGCTATTTCAACCTCTAAATGCCCGGCTCTGAAAAGCCAAATGACATTTACTCCTGATGTACTGACCTGTTGCAACCTCTACAACCACTGTGATTATTATTTGACCCTGTTGGTCATCTATGAACGTTTGAACATCTTGGAGAAAGATCTGGCCTTAATGGCCATGTACTATTATAATCTCCACCCGGCACAGCCAGAAGGGGACTGGCCACCCCTCAGAGCCTGGTTCCTCTAAGTTTCTTCCTAGGATTCTGCCTTTCTAGGTAGTTTTTCCTAGCCACCGTGCTTCTACATCTGCATTGCTTGCTGTTTGGGGTTATAGGCTGGGTTTCTGTATAGCACTTTGTGACATCTTCTAATATAAAAAGGGCTTTATAAATAAAATGTGATTGATCTCTGGAGAGACCTGAAAATATAGTTGAGCAGCGACACTCCCCATCCAACCTTACAGAGCTTGAGAGGATCTACAGAGAAGAATGGGAGAAACTCCCCAAATACAGGTGTGCAAAGCTTGTAGCGTCATACCCAAGAAGACTCGAGGCTGTAATCGATGCCAAAGGTGCTTCAACAAAGAACTGAGTAGATGGTCAGAATATTTATGTAAATGTGATATTTCAGTTTTTAATTTTTTATAAATTTGCTAAGATTTCCCAAAACCTGTTTCTGCTTTGTCATTATGGGGTATTGTGTGTAGATTGATGAGGGGAAAAAACTATTTAATCAATTTAACAATAAGGCTGTAAAGTAAAAAATGTGGAAAAACTCAAGGGGTCTGAATACTTTCAGAATGCACTGTACATAGAGAGAGACAGACAGATAGAGACAGAGAGGCTAAAGGAGAGAGAACAAGAGAGACAGGCTGAGACAGAGACAGAGACAGAGACAGAGACAGACAGAGACAGAGAGAGAGACAGAGACAGAGACAGAGACAGAGACAGAGAGAGAGAGAGAGAGAGAGAGAGAGAGAGAGAGAGAGAGAGAGAGAGAGAGAGAGAGAGAGAGAGAGAGAGAGAGAGAGAGAGAGAGAGAGAGAGAGAGAGAGAGAGAGAGAGAGAGGGAAAAGTCTAATATATTCAGCCGAGCATTCCTCTGCCCATGGCCGCAGTGCTGCCATCAGGCCATCAATACACAACACCCTCCTAAAGACCATTCATCACATCAATCTCCTGCCGTTACCTTCAAACACTGATAAAACAGTACAGAAACCTCAGACAGGAAAGAGAGTCCTCAGAGAGAACCAGAGCAAACAGAGAGAGAGGGAGAGAGAGAGGAGAGGTGGAGAGAGAGGGAAGGAGGAAGAGGGAGATAGAGTGGAGGGGGGAGAGGGAGAGAGAGGTGAATGGGAGAGTTTCAAGTGTGGTATGTACAGGATGCACATGGTATACAGATGTAGGATCTTATTTTAATCACTCTTTTGCTGCTGAGAATTTGCAGGAAATGCAAACTTGTAGTGTATTTGAGTTTTTAAAAGTTTGTAATGTCCACTTTGAAATTTCAGACTTGATTTGCCCTAACGAAAAATGTATCATCCCCTACAAAAATGTCCATTAATTATAATCCATTTAATAATTCACATTTCCTGTTGCTGCAGGATTATTTTCCTGCTGTAGCAAACTGGCTCAAATTTAGATCCTACATCTGGACATCTTCCAACAAAATGCTTACTTGCAGGTTCCTCCTCGACAATGCAACAACAATAAGAAATAATAAAAGATAACAATACAAGCATAAAGTAAATGGCTCAGTAGAAAACACTCTTAGAAAAAAAGTTGCTATCTAGAACCTAAAAGGGTTCTTCGGCTTTCCCCATAAGAGAACCTTTGAAGAACCCTTTTTGGTTCCAAGTAGAACCCTTATGGTTCAAGGTAGAACCCTTTTGCGTTCCATGTAGAACTCTTTCCACAGAGAGTTCTACATGGAACCCAAAAGGGTTCTACCTAGAACCAAAAATGGTTCTACCTAGAATCAAAAAGGTTATCCTATGGGGACAGCCAACCCTTTTTTCTAAGAGTGTAGAATACATTTAAACTCAGTTTTTCACAATTCCTGACATTTAATCCTAGTAAAAATTCCCAGTTTTAGGTCAGTTAGGATCACCACTTTATTTTAAGAATGTGAAATGTCAGAATAATAGTAGAGAGAATGATTTATTTCAGCTTTTAGTTATTTCATCACATTCCCAGTGGGTCAGAAGTTTACATACAATCAATTAGTATTTGGTAGCATTGCCATTAAATTGTTTAACTTGGGTCAAACGTTTTGGGTAACCTTCCACAAGCTTCCCACAATAAGTTGGGTGAATTTTGGCCCATTCCTCCTGACAGAGCTGGTGTAACTGAGTCAGGTTTGTAGGCCTCCTTGCTCGCACAAGCTTTTTCAGTTCTGCCCACAAATGTTCTATAGGATTGAGGTCAGGGCTTTGTGATGGCCACTCCAATACCTTGACTTTGTTGTCCTTAAGCCATTTTGCCACAACTTTGGAAGTATGCTTGGGGTCATTGTCCATTTGGAAGACCCATTTGCGACCAAGCTTTAACTTCCTGACTGATGTCTTGAGATGTTGCTTCAATATATCCACATAATTTTCCTTCCTCATGATACCATCTCTTTTGTGAAGTGCACCAGTCACTCCTGCAGCAAAGCACACCCACAGCATGATGCTGCCACCCCCGTGCTTCACGGTTGGGATGGTGTTCTTCGGCTTGCATGCCACCCCCATTTTTCCTCCAAACATAATGATGGTCATTATGGCCAAACAGTTATATTTTTGTTTCATCAGACCAGAGGACATTTCTCAAAAAAGTCCGATCTTTGTCCCCATGTGCAGTTGCAAACCGTAGTCCGACTTTTTTATGGCGGTTTTGGAGTAGTGGCTTCTTCCTTGCTGAGCGGCCTTTCAGGTTATATCGATATAGGACTCGTTTTACTGTGGATATAGATACTTTTGTACCTGTTTCCTCCAGCATCTTCACAAGGTCCTTTGCTGTTGTTCTGGGATTGATTTGCACTTTTCGCACCAAAGTACGTTCATCTCTAGGAGCCAGAACACTTATCCTTCCTGAGCGGTATGACGGCTGCGTGGTCCCATGGTGTTTATACTTGCGTACTATTGTTTGTACAGATGAACGTGGTACCTTCAGGCGTTTGGAAATTGCTCCCAAGGATGAACCAGACTTGTGGAGGTCTACAATTTTGAGGTCTTGGCTGATTTCTTTTGATTTTGCCATGACGTCAAGCAAAGAGGCATTGAGTTTGAAGGTAGGCCTTGAAATACATCCACAGGTACACCTCAAATTGACTCAGATGATGTCAATTAGCCTATCAGAAGCTTGTAAAGCCATGACATCATTTTCTGGAATTTTCCAAGCTGTTTAAAGGCACAGTCAACTTAGTGTATTTAAACTTCTGACCCACTGGAATTGTGATACAGTGAATTATAAGTGAAATAATCTGTCTGTAAACAATTGTTGGAAAAATGACTTGTGTCATGCACAAAGTAGATGTCCTAACCGACTTGCCAAAACTATAGTTTGTTAACAAGAAAGCTGACTGCTTCTTCCCTAAATAGTTATTGCATAGTTTGGAGCTGTGCTTTGGGTCATTGTCCTGTTGTAGGAGGAAATTGGCTCCAATCAAGTGCCGTCCACAGGGTATGGCATGGCGTTGCAAAATGGAGTGATAGCCTTCCTTCTTCAAGATCCATTTTACCCTGTACAAATCTCCCACTTCACCACCACCAAAGCACCCTCAGACCATCACATTGCCTCCACCATGCTTGCCAGATGGCATCAAGCACTCCTCCAGCATCTTTTCATTTGGTCTGCGTCTCACAAATGTTCTTCTTTGTGATCTGAACACCTCAAACTTTGATTAGTCTGTCCATAACACTTTTTTCCAATCTTCCGCTGTCCAGTGTCTGTGTTCTTTTGCCCATCTTAATCTTTTATTTTAATTGGCCAGTCTGAGATATGGCTTTTTCTTTGCAACTCTGCCTAGAAGGTCAGCATCCCGGAGTCACCTCTTCACTATTGACGTTGAGACTGGTGTTTTGCGGGTACTATTTAATGAAGCTGCCAGTTGAGGACCTGTGAGGCGTCTGTTTCTCAAACTAGACACTAATGTATTTGTCCTCTTGCTCAGTTGTGCACCGCGGCCTCCCACTCCTCTTTCTATTCTGGTTAGAGCCAGTTTGCGCTGTTCTGTGAAGGGAGTAGTATACAGCATTGTACGAGATCTACAGTTTCTTGGCAATTTCTTGCATGGAATAGCCTTCATTTCTCAGAACAAGAATAGACTGATGAGTTTCAGATGAAAGTTATTTGTTTCTGGCCATTTTGAGCCTGTAATCGAACCCATAATTGCTGATGCTCCAGATACTCAACTAGTCTCAAGAAGGCCAGTTTTATTGCTTATTTAATCAGCACAACAGTTTTCAGCTGTGCTAACATAATTGCAAAAGGGTTTTCTAATGATCAATTAGCCTTTTAAAATGATAAACTTGGATTAGCAAACCCAACGTGCCATTGGAACACAGGACTGAAGGTTGCTGATAGTGGGCTTCTGTACGCCTATGTAGATATTCCATTTCCAGCAACAATAGCCATTTACAACATTAACAATGTCTACACTGTATTTCTGATCAATTTGATGGACAAAAAAATTGCAAACAAGGACATTTCTAAGTGACCCCAAACTTTTGAACGGTAGTGTCGCTGCAGTGCCATTCCATCCAGGAAGAGTCTACATGGTCCTTGAGGAAAAGGTGGTTATTACATTTTAGTCATTTAGCAGACGCTCTTATCCAGAGCGACTTACAGTTAGTGAGTGCATACATTTTTTCATACTGGCCCCCCGTGGGAAACGAACCCACAACCCTGGCATTGCAAGCGCCATGCTCTACCAACTGAGCTACACGGGACCGTTATGAAGGATTTCCGATGCTGGCCTGATGCACTTCTATGTTTGTACGGGCTAATGTACTCACTCCAACATGGATACCCGAATTGCATGAAGAACACGTTTGGGTTTATACAAAAAGTGTTGTTAAACTTGGATGGAGACAGAATGAAGCCAAAGGTCCTTGCTTTGAAAAACCAACTGTAAAATACCAATACCAAAAACATTTATGGCGCTAAACAATTGTAAATAGTTACGTTATCCTATAAGGAAAAGAGATTAGGGATAAAAAAAACTAACTGAAAACGACTACATTTCTTGTAGGCAAATGCCAACTAAAATGTCTGCCTGCATTTGATTTGTGCCTTTAGTCCAACTGGTCACAAAACTGAGAAAGTCATGCAATACTATTGGCCTTTAATCTATTGAGTCTTAAAATGTACAGAGATACAAGACTAACTTGACTTCAGTTGGTGTAGAGTTTAATTGAAACTGTTACTGTTTGGGAAAACTGAACATTGGCATTGTGAAGTTACCTTACAAATCAGTGATTACGTTGTTGGCCTCAGCCTAAATCCTTGTATATAGGAAGCTTTAGAGGCATTGGCCACAAATCTCACATTTCATGCGAAAAATGGCTGAAGTGCCAGAGGATGAAAATGGATAGGGAATCTTCATGGAGTTGTAAGGAGAGGTCTTTTGCATACCTGTGTAGTGTTGTGGACCGGTACATATAAGAAATGTGGGGAAACAACGTTCGCACACACTGTCTACTTGCATTTAGAACGTTTTTGTCCGATTTAATGATTTGGCCCTACACCTTAGTCAGGAATGAAGGTTTAGGACCGAAACATTGCGTGCATAAGTACATTTTATAATCTGCAAGGATAATTTTGTTTTGTAAACATAATGGAGTGAAAATTGTTGTGGAGGAAGACATTTAAATTGTCAACATTAATCTTAATCTAAAACAGTTAAATGTAGTCAAGTTGTTAGACTGTGAAATGGATGTCGGCACATCACTACCTCGTTCATTTGATTTTATATCCTTCAGCACAGCTTTTAATTGAATGGAAGCTACCACATCAGTTGAAAGTGTTAATTGGAGAAGGGTCATTATACTGCGCTTATGTTGTAATAGTTAAGTTGTTGATAGGGAATGTTGCAATGTTACACAGTATTAAATAGTTTGAAAGTTGGGGGGTTGTTATCTGAGCCTTTATCTGAGCCTTTTAAATTATAGCATATGTTCAAATAAGTCATGCTGTACAGAATTGGCATTCATCTATTGATGGTTACTGACCAAAACCTTAGAAAAACCTTCACAAAGTACAGGCTCAGTGAGCACAGCCTTGCCATTGAGAAGGGTAGACACAGGAAAACCTGGCTCCCTGTAGAGTAAATGCTGTGCAACCACTTCACCACAGCAGAACCCGAGACAGAGCTGCATTTCCTGACAGAAAGTCAATAATATAGAACAATTAGAGTGTAATTTCCCCAAATTTGAAACCCTTATTCAAGGTTTCAAAGACCTCTCTGATGAGAATAGGCTACCCATCATGTTGGGGGAGGATGCAGAGAGCTGTGGGTTGGCAGCGCACTACATTGTTGCCTGCCATAAGATGAGGGACAGTGTCTGACAGACCAACCAATCTGCACATGTCCTCTATGCCATTGTTATTGTTCAATGTATGGTTATTTTGACCCTTGGTTATTGTTGTTGCTGTTGTCCCATTGACAATATTGATTATTATTATTTTAACAATGTTAATATTGTAAATCTCCAAAGTAAGCTTTGGCAATATGTACATTGTTACGTGATGCCAATAAAGCAAATTGAATTGAATTGAATTGAGAGAGAGAGAGAGAGAGAGAGAGAGAGAGCGAGAGAGAGAGAGAGAGAGAGAGAGAGAGAGAGAGTAGATTTCATTCAACAGGCTTAGGATGTTCCTTTTTATAATGAGGCAATTTTTTTATTCCTGACAACTGAACATTGGATTACAGTGTGTGTGTGTGTATTGTTTTGTGTGTGTTTATTTGTGTGTGTGTGTTTTATCCTTTTGAAAAACATACAGCTTAGAAGATGTATCTATTGAATGGGACCAAGGTCTTAGTATGACATTGGAATATAATCCACATTGAGAAACAGTGTCACGACTTCCGCCGAGGCTGCCTCCCCTCCTTGTTCGGGCAGGTTTCGGCATTCGGCGTTACCGGCTTACTAGCTACTGCCGATCCATTTATCATCACTCCATTTGTCTTGTCTTCAATCACACACAGCTGGTCCTTATTCCCTCATTAGTCATTTTATAAGTGTTCCCTCTGCTTCCTTGTCTGTGCGGGTGATTGTTTATTGTGGAGGTTTATGAAGCTCGGTGGAGCTCGTGTATTTTGTATCGACGGGAGTATTTTCCCGTGTGCCTTGTATTTTCCAGTGCGCCTGTTTTGTACCCTGGAGTGTGCTTGACGCATTTCTGCGTAAACCTGTATTTTGTGGATTAAAGCCTGTTATTCTGTGATTTACCTTCCTGCGCCTGACTCCTTCAACACCACCTCATCACAAACAGAGACAATGACTGAACTCTATAATACCCTCATCATAAACCATTCTTCACAGTCCCTCCTCCAAGCTCAGAGTTATAACATTTGCATTTCTATACCATTGGGTACATTCTTTAGACAATGAAAAAGTCCTACTACGCATATGAATAGACTAGTCATTTGCCTTCTTTGTTGTTTTTGTAGTAAAAGCAGTCACATTCAGACAAACTAATACAAACACACACACAAGCAGACACCCAAACACACACACACACACAAGCAGACACCCAAACACACACACACACAAAATATGCACCGGCATGATTACTATTATCATTTGTGATCAGCTGTGTTGTTGCTCAGCGTCTAATCTGCTCTGTGTTGCTCTCCTCTACTCGTCATGTGTGGTTGAGTATGATGGATGGGGAGGAAATAGGGATGTTTAAAACACTCCCAGCTCTCTCTCTCTCTCTCTCTCTCTCTCTCTCTCTCTCTCTCTCTCTCTCTCTCTCTCTCTCTCTCTCTCTCTCTCTCTCTCTCTCTCTCTCTCTCTCTCTCTCTCTCTCTCTCTCTCTCTCTCTCTCTCTCTCTCTCTCTCTCTCTCTCTCTCTCTCTCTCTCTCTCTCTCTCTCTCTCTCTCTCTCTCTCTCTCTCTGACTGCCAGATCCCAGCAGCTACTATGTAATTACACACACTGCATGTTTGATTGAGCTAAAAAAAAGACCCTCGTCATTGGAGAGAGGAGGGGAGACTGGGAGGGGAGTGGAGGAATCTTGTGTGTTTACCCTGATCATGTGACCTGTCCAGGCAATGACTATAGGGCCTATAGATTGCACTTGATTTCTCATTATAGACTAGGCTAAATACTATATAGGTGAAGCTAATTGTGGAAACCTATACAGTCCCCCATTAACTAGTGGTCATAAAGGAAAGGAGAAAATAGAACTTAGCCTTATAGACAATAGACAAAGGTTATATTCCTGAATGATATCGTTTTTGCTGACAGACTTCATTAATCGTGTGTGTGGTGTATGCACGCATGCCTGTGTCTTCATCTCCTGTGGAAAAATTGCTGCGTTTATACAATATTTGCCATTTGGTCTTATTATATGCTCCCATAGTTCTGAGAGCGTTGTGTGTAATGTGGCATCAAGCTGTGTCATTCAGCAGAACAATCCAAGCTTGGCACCTCTCTCTCTCTAACTCTCTTTCTCTCTCTTCTCCACTACCATCCTGCTTTTACAATATTATTACTAACACTTGCGTTTTCAATTATCTGAACGTCGCGGTTCTTTTGACGATGCTGCCTTTCCCTCTCCGCAGGGCAGGTGGCTGCTGTTATGATGGGCTGCTGCTACGGAACACAGCCCTTAAATGAGTTATGAGGCTGGCAAATGCAGCTCTTCCAGATAGGAGATGAGGTTGAGAATGGAGGGATAGAGAGAAATGCCTAACGCCTATTACTCCGCCAGAGCGGAAAAACAAAAACTAATGAAAGGTAGGCAATTTAGTCCAATCGCCCTGTTGGCGGCAGCGGCGAGAGCGGCGAGATGGAAAACCAGAGTGTTATTAATGCGGGGTAGGCTAAGCTACATCAACAACAAAACGCTAAATGGATGACAACATGAATATAGAAAATAAATACATTAAAACATTTTCCATAAAACTCATGCATCTAGTACATGCTAGTACACGTGACAGTGCCTCACATTCGCATATGTACACACACACGCTGAGGTGAGTGGACCTTTGGCAAAGTTTAATCCAATTTAGTTCACCTGATGTAACAGAAGTCTTGACATTCAACAGGAAGTAACATTTTATTCTACTCCACAAGCAAAGCTGCCATCGAATCCATTCAAAGCGCTGAAGGACATAACATGTTCACGTACACATTGTGCTTAGAGGTGGTTAATGTCAATGTGAAGAAGTCACTTGTTGATATCTCAACACCTAGCAACAACAGCCATTGAAGTCTGAAGGCTGAAACCGCCGCAGTAGCAACACTACATTGAGCCCTATTGTGAAAAGCTTGTCCTGAGTTGTGTAGAAAAACAGGAAAATAACTAGTGGTTTATCCATCTGCTCATGACAACAACAGGATTACATGGCTTTATGTTGTAAAGCTTTAAAAGGAGAGACTGTTTGGATACATGAACAGACATCACACTCTCAAGGATGGGGAAGGGAAAAGCGCAAAGGAGATGTTGAGCAATGGAGACAATATACACAAAATACTCTGTAATATCAAAGTGGAAGAACAACTCTAACATTTTTGAAAAATGTATGGAAATAAAACACGAATATTGATTAGATATGTATTCAACCCCCTGAATCAATACATGTTAAAATCACCTTTGGCAGCAATTAAAGCTTTGAGTCTTTCTGGGTAACTCTAAGAGCTTTGCACACATGGATTGTACAATATTTTCCCATTGTTCTTGAAAAAAGTATTCAAGCTCTGTCAAGTTGGTTGTCGTCATTGCTAGGCAGCCATTTTTATGTATTGCCTTAGATTTTCAAGCCGATTTAAGTGAACATTATAACTAGGCCACTCAGGAACACTCAATGTTGTCTTGGTAAGCAAAACTGGTGTTTTAGGTAATTGTTCTGCTGAAAGGTGAATCTGTCTTGGTAAGAAACTCCAGTGTATAGTTGGCCTTGTGTTTTAGGCAAATGAAAGGTGAATTTGTCTCCCAGTGTCTGTTGGAAAGCAGACGGAACTAAGTTTTCTAGGATTTTGCTTGTGCTTAGCTCAATTCCGTTTAATTTTATCCCAAAAAAAGTCCTAGTCCTTGCTGATGACAAGCATACCCATAACATGATGCAGCCACCACTATGATTGAAAATGTGGAGAGTGGGACTCAGTATTGTGTTGTGTAGGATTTGCTTTATATTCAGAAAAAAAAGTTAATTTCTTTGTATTTATTTAGTGCCTTATTGCAAACAGGATGCATGTTTTGGAATATTTGTATTCTGTACAGGCTTCCTTCTATTCACTCTGTCATTTATGTTAGTATTGTGGAGTAACTACAATGTTGTTGATACATCCTCAGTTATCTCCTATCACAGCCATTATAATCTGTAACAGTTTTAAAATCACCATTGGCCTCATGGTGAAATCCCTGAGCGGTTTCCTTCCTCTCTGGCAACTGAGTTAGGAAGGGCACCTGTATCTTTGTAGTGACTGGGTGTATTGATACACCATCCAAAGTGTAATTAATAACTGCACCATGCTCAAAGGGTTATTCGATGTCTGTTTTTTTTCCTACCCATCTGCCAATAGGTGCTGTTCTTTGCAAACTATTTGAAAACCTCCCTGGTCTTTGTGGTTGAATCTGTTTTTGAAATTCACTGCTTGACTGAGGGACCTTACAGATAATTGTATATGTGGGGTATAGAGATGGGGTAGTCATTTAAAAATCATGTTAAACACTATGCAACTTATTATGTGACTTGTTAAGCAAATGTTTACTCATGAACATATTTAGGCTTGCCATAACAAAAGGGTTGAATACTTAATGACTCAAGACATTTCAGCTTTTCATTTTTTATAAATGTTTTATACATTTGTAAGCATTTCTAAAGACATAAAGATTTGGCATGGGTCCTCAGATCCTCAAAAAGTTCTACAGCAGCACCATCGAGAGCATCCTGACTGGTTGCATCACCGCTTGGTATGGCAACTGCTCGGCCTCTGACCGCAAGGCATTACCAAGGGTAGTGCGTACGGCCCAGTACATCACTGGGGCCAAGCTTCCTGCCATCCAGGACCTCTATACAAATCAAATCAAATCACATTTTATTGGCCACATGCGCCGAATACAACAGGTACAGACATTACAGTGAAATGCTTACTTACAGCCCTTAACCAACAGGGCATTTATTTTTAATAAAAAAGTAGAATAAAACAACAAAAAAGTGTTGAGCAAAAAAGAGCAGAAGTAAAATAAAGTAACAGTAGGGAGGCTATATATACAGGGGGGGTACCGGTGCAGAGTCAATGTGCGGGGGCACCGGCTAGTTTAAGTAGTTTAAGTAATATGTACATGTGGGTAGAGTTAAAGTGACTATGCATAAATAATTAACAGAGTAGCAGCAGCGTAAAATGATGGGGTGGGGGGGGGGCAGTGCAAATAGTCCCGGTAGCCATGATTAGCTGTTCAGGAGTCTTATGGCTTGGGGGTAGAAGCTGTTGAGAAGTATTTTGGACCTAGACTTGGCACTCCGGTAGCAGAGAGAACAGTCTATGACTAGGGTGGCTGGAGTCTTTGACAATTTTGAGGGCCTTCCTCTGACACTGCCTGGTATAGAGGTCCTGGATGGCAGGAAGCTTGGCCCCAGTGATGTACTGGGCCTTACGCACTACCCTCTGTTGTGCCTTGCGGTCGGAGGCCAAGCAGTTGCCATACCAGGCGGTGATGCAACCAGTCAGGATGCTCTCGATGGTGCAGCTGTAGAATTTTTTGAGGATATGAGGACCCATGCCAAATCTTTTCAGTCTCCTGAGGGGGAATAGGCTTTGTCGTGCCCTCTTCACGACTGTCTTGGTGTGTTTGGACCATGATAGTTTGTTGGTGATGTGGACACCAAGGAACTTGAAGCTCTCAACCTGTTCCACTACAGCCCCGTCGATGAGAATGGGGGCGTGCTCAGTCCTCTTTTTTTTCCTGTAGTCCACAATCATCTCCTTTGTCTTGGTCAGATTGAGGGAGAGGTTGTTATCCTGGCACCATACGGCCAGGTCTCTGACCTCCTCCCTATAGGCTGTCTCATCGTTGTCGGTGATCAGGCCTACCACTGTTGTGTCGTCGGCAAACTTAATGATGGTGTTGGAGTCGTGCCTGGCTATGCAGTCATGGGTGAACAGGGAGTACAGGAGGGGACTGAGCACGCACCCCTGAGGGGCCCCCTTGTTGAGGATCAGTGTGGCAGATGTGTTGTTACCTACCCTTACCACCTGGGGGCGGCCCATCAGGAAGTCCAGGATCCAGTTGCAGAGGGAGGTGTTTAGTCCCAGGATCCTTAGCTTAGTGATGAGCTTTGAGGGCACTATGGTGTTGAATGCTGAGCTGTAGTCAATGAATAGCATTCTCACGTAGGTGTTCCTCTTGTCCAGGTGGGAAAGGGCAGTGTGGAGTGCAATAGAGATTGCATCATCTGTGGATCTGTTGGGGCGGTATGCAAATTGGAGTGGGTCTAGGTTTTCTGGGATAATGGTGTTGATGTGAGCCATGACCAGCCTTTCAAAGCACTTCATGGCTACAGACGTCAGTGCTACGGGTCGGTAGTCATTTAGGCAGGTTATCTTAGAGTCCTTGGGCACGGGGACTATGGTGGTCTGCTTGAAACATGTTGGTATTACAGACTCAGTCAGGGACATGTTGAAAATGTCAGTCGTATACCAGGCGGTGTCAGAGGAAGGCCCTAAAAATTGTCAAAGACTCCAGCCACCCTAGTCATAGACTGTTCACTACCGGAGCGCCAAGTCTAGGTCCAAAATGATTCTTAACAGTTTCTACCCCCAAGCCATAAGACTCCTGAACAGCTAATCATGACTACCCGGACTATTTGCATTGTCCCCCCCACTAATCGGTGCCCCCGTACATTGACTCTGTACCGGTACCCCCTGTATATAGCCTCCATAATGTTATTTTATTTTACTGCTGCTCTTTAATTATAAAAAAATAAAAATAAATACTTAACACTTTTTTTCTTAACACTGCATTGTTGGTTATGGGCTTGTAAGTAAGCATTTCACTTTAATAACTGTTGTATTCGGCACATGTTGCAAATCAAATTTGATTTGATTTGAATTCCACTTTGAAAATATGGGGTATTGTGTGTAGATCAGTGACACAAACTCTAAATTTAATCAAATTTAAATGTAGGCTGTAACACAACAAAATGTGGAAAAAGTCAAGGGCGGCGAATACTTTCTGAAGGCACTGTATACAGTATACTGTATTCTCGACACAGCTTATCCAAATATACCTACCACTGTACATACCATTTGCTTTTCCAAATGATATACTGTCTATACACACCACATATTTATATTATAGTTGCGCCGGTCGGCGCGACTATAGTAGGGATTGATTGAAGCTCAATGTTAGTTTCAAATCTCCCTACCATCATATCTAAGCCAATATCACACCAATGTCAATGAAACTTCGCAAATCAACTTGATTGGAGGTACAAAACACACTCCCGCCTCTCCTCATGAGTTCGACTGTTACTGAGAGCCAAATACCGGATTTACATACCAAAAGTCCAGTCGCTACGCACTTTGACTGTCCAGTCGCTACGCACTTTGTGTGTGTGTGTATGTGTGTGTGTGTGTGTGTGTGTGTGTGTGTGTGTGTGTGTTTGCGTCACACTGAGGTTGAGGTGCTCTTCTCACATGGCCACTGGAGCACAGCCGGCTTCAGAATACAAGGTCAGAGTTCACCTCTCTCCCTCTATCGCTTTCTCTCTCTCTTTCTGTCTCTTTCCATCCCCCCGCTCACTCTGTCGCTCTCTCTTGCTCTCTCACTCTACCTCCCTCCAGGGGCGGACTGGGCCCAGTAATCAGCCCTGGCATTTTCAACACCCTGGCCCATTATCTTCCTTGAGGCCCCGACACCGGCCAATTTTTTCCTTGAGGCACCCATTATTAGCCAAATAATTATCATTTTATGCAACAACAAAAAAAGTAGTAGGCTAAAAATGGACCAGCCCATCTGGTATTTGCCAGAAATGCCAGATGGTCAGTCCGCCCTTCCCTCCCTCCCTCCCCCTCCCTCTTTTCTCTTCATCCCCCTCTCCCCCCAACCTGTGCTCCATGTACCCCGTCTTCTTCCACTGGCAGTCCGCCCTGCCCTCTGTGCGTGCGTGTGTGTGTGTATGAATAATGGAGGTGTGTGTGTGTGTCTGGACAGCAGATGGTCAGATGGTCAGCCTGGCTCTCTCCTCTTTAAGACCATGCTGAGAGCACATCAGCACCTGACCAGGCTCAGACAGGGACAGCCATCAATTTGACCAGCTCTAATAATATCTCACAAACACACACCCACAAACACACACCCACAAGACACACCCACAAAGACACACCCACAAAGACACACACACAAAGACACACTCACAAAGAAACACCCACAAAGACACACACACAAAGACACACCCACAAAGACACACCCCATGAGACACCAATGAGCTCATCCCTCCCTACACACAGCTGTCATAGGCCAGGAGAAGGGCTTTCACCTCCATTTCACCTAATCATCCCTTTATTCTACCCAATTTCACTTCCTCCCAGCCCATCTTCCACCCATCTCTCCCCCTTTCCCCCATATCGTTCCAGCCCATCTTCCACCCATCTCTCCCCATTTCCCCCATACCGTTCCAGCCCATCTTCCACCCATCTCTCCCCATTTCCCCCATATCGTTCCAGCCCATCTTCCACCCATCTCTCCCCATTTCCCCCATACCGTTCCAGCCCATCTTCCACCCATCTCTCCCCCTTTCCCCCATACCGTTCCAGCCCATCTTCCACCCATCTCTCCCCATTTCCCCCACACCCTTCCACCCCATCTTCCATCCATCTCTCCCCCTTTTCCCCACACTCTTCCATCCATCCTTCCCACCCACTGCCATTCCTCTACTCCAGTGACTTTGTATCCCAGAACCTACCTCTCACAGTGGCTGGGCTGCAGCTACAGTGCACCTATATGGGGGCTAGGATCATAGGCCTCTGCAGCACCCAAATCCCCACTTCCCTATTTACTATCCCTCTCCCCTAGCCCACTACTCTCAGCACTATACCCCTGTCTCCCCTACCCCTACTCCTACCGTCATGTCCTTTACTCCCCTACCCCTACCACTCTACCCCCTACCCCTAGCACCCTACCCCCTACCCTCTGCTACCCCTATCCGCCAGCCCATAAGCCTGTGCTCCATCCCTGACCCGTGGAGTCACATGAGTTAACCCAAACTCTCATTCACACGCAAACACACTCAACCAATGCTCAGCCACACTCTTTTTTCACTCTTCACACACAATCAAACTATTTCCCTCTTTCTCTCTGGTCGCTCAAGGTTCGCCTAATCCTACACGCCCCCCCTTCGCTCCCTCTACTGAAATCCACCCCCCTCCTCTCACTCCTTCCCTCTTTCCTTGTCCACCTCTCCTTTCCCCATTTCGTTCCACTTGTAAGGTTTCTCTAATCCAGCAACCCCCCTCTCTAACGAAAAACCCTCCAACTCCGTCCCCCTCCTCTCCATCTCCTTTTCCTCTCTTTCTATTCTTGACATTCATCCCTCTCCTTCTCCCCCTTTCCTCCTCTCTTCTCCCTGTGCTCTATCTGAGAGGAGATAGAACACAGTGGCCAGTGTATGAGTGTGTGTGTGTCTGTCTGTCTGAGCCATTAGCTTTTACGCCTGCCTGCCCCTGCCTGCTGCATGACTGAAGGGTAGAGGTCAAAGGGCACTCACCTCTTTGGGACACCATATTTAATTCATTATCACTGAGCAGCTCTGCGGGAGCCACGGTGTGCGTGTGTGTGTGTGTGTGTGTGTGTGTGTGTGTGTGTGTGTGTGTGTGTGAAACAGAGAGTGAGAGAAAGAAAGAATGAAAGAGAGAGCGAGAGAGAGAGAGAGAGAGAGAGAGAGAGAGAGAGTGTGAGTGCGTGAGTGAATGAGTGAGTGAGTGAGTGAGTGTGAGAGTGAGAGAGACAAAGACCATGTAAGTGTATGTATATGAGTCATTATGTTGTGAATAGAAGGTGTAGTCTCATCTGCTTGGCTTGTGGGCCCTTTCTGCTTGTCTACTTCATGTAGATGTCAACATAATGGACATGTCATATGTGTTTGAGTGTGTATGTCTACATGTCATGGTTATACCACTGTAGCTAACCCCTTACTGACAGACAGACACACACCCACACACACACAAGCTAGTCAGTCTCTGTGTTATTGGGGTCAAGCAGAGAAGCGGAGAGCCCAGTTGGCCATTACATCAATGGGACTTCTCCTCCATGACTTCACATACCTTCAATTAGACATGGTACTATGTGCTGTATGCCAACTTGATCATTTTCTCTTTTTGTTTTATACTTTCATGCCCTCTATGGTCATTGTATTAGGCACGCAAGACAATATACAACACACAAGGTTTTCGACTGAGATATTATAACATAATGCTGCAGTTTTCAGCCTTGGGGTGTTACGGGATATACAGTTGAAGTCGGAAGTTAGGTTAGGTTGGAGTCATTAAAACTCATTTTTCAACCACTCCACAAATGTCTTGTTAACAAACTATAGTTTTGGCAAGTCGGTTAGGACATCTACTTTGTGCATGACACAAGTAATTTTTCCAACAATTGTTTACAGACAGATTATTTCACTTATAATTCACTGTATCACAATTCCAGTGGGTCAGAAGTTTACATACACTGAGTTGACTGTGCCTTTAAACAGCTTGGACAATTCCAGAAAATTATGCCATGCCTTTAGAAGCTTCTGATAGGCTAATTGACATAATTTGAGTCAATTGGAGGTGTACCTGAGGATGTATTTCAAGGCCTACCTTCAAACTCAGTGCCTCTTTGCTTGACATCATGGTAAAATCAAAAGAAATCAGCCAAGACCTCAGAAAACAAATTGTAGACCTCCACAAGTCTGGTTCATCTTTGGGAGCAATTTCCAAATGCCTGAAGGTACCACGTTCATCTGTACAAACAATAGTATGCAAGTATAAACACCATGGGACCACGCAGCCGTCATACGCTCAGGAAGGAGACGCGTTCAGTCTCCTAGAGATGAACGTACTTTGGTGCGAAAAGTGCAAATCAATCTCAGAACAACAGCAAAGGACCTTGTGAAGATGCTGGAGGAGACAGGTGCAAAATTATCTATATCCACAGTAAAACGAGTCCTATATCGATATTACCTGAAAGGCCTCTCAGCAAGGAAGAAGCCACTGCTCCAAAACCACCATAAAAAAGCCAGACTACGGTTTGCAACTGCACATGGGGACAAAGATTGTACTTTTTGGAGAAATGTCCTCTGGTCTGATGAAACAAAAATAGAACTGTTTGGCCATAATTACCGTCGTTATGTTTGGAGGAAAAAGGGGGATGCATGCCATCAGAAGAACACCATCCCAACCGTGAAGCACCGGGGTGGCAGCATCATGCTGTGGGGGTGCTTTGCTGCAGGAGGGACTGGTGGACTTCACTAAATAGATGGCATCATGAGGAAGGAAATGTATGTGGATATATTGAAGCAACATCTCAAGACATCAGTCAGGAAGTTAAAGCTTGGTCGCAAATGGGTCTTCCAAATGGACAATGACCCCAAGCATACTTCCAAAGTTGTATCAAAATGGCTTAAGGACAACAAAGTCAAGGTATGGGAGTGGCCATCACAAAGCCCTGACCACAATCCTATAGAAAATTTGTGGGCAGAACTGAAAAAGCGTGTGCGTGCAAGGAGGCCTACAAACCTGACTCAGTTACACCAGCTCTGTCAGGAGGAATGGGCCAAAATTCAACCAACTTATTGTGGGAAGCTTGTGGAAGGCAACCCGAAACGTTTGACCCAAGTTCAACAATTTAAAGGCAATGCTACCAAATACTAATTGAGTGTATGTAAACTTCTGACCCACTGGGAATGTGATGAAAGAAATAAAAGCTAAAATAAATCATTCTCTCTACTATTATTCTGACATTTCACATTCTTAAAATAAAGTGGTGATCCTAACTGACCTAAAACAGGGAATTTTTACTAGGATTAAATGTCAGGAATTGTGAAAAACTGAGTTTAAATGTATTTGGCTAAGGTGTATGTAAACTTCCGACTTCAACTGCAACTGCCTCCTAACATCTGCCACCGACTGTGCTTGACATCGCCATAACCTCTCCTTTTACCGTCTGGAAAAATATGCTTTAAGACATTTCTAAACTAAACTCTGTCTGTTAATACTGAGTTGGTGTGTGTGTGTGTGTGCGTACATGCTCATTGCTGGATTGACCTAGCCTGTTCTCTCAGACTGTACCACAGCCTTGAGCTTATCTGCACCGGGAGCCTCTGTTCTGTTCTGTTTCTTTCTCTCTCTCTCTCTCTCTCTCTCTCTCTCTCTCTCAAACACTCACACTCACACTCACACACACAGCAAGGCCAAGAATGCCTAGTTGTTCCAGTAACTTCCACTAGTGAGTAAGACTGTATTCTCCCTGCAGCAAGTCTCAATCCCTGAACCCTTACAGCTAGAGATACTTAAAGACAACATGAACAAGAGACAAGAACTGCTTTAGTGCCTTACTTAACAAGCCTCAAAGAAAATCCAAATATAACCACTACTTTAGTCTTTACTAGAAGAATCTGGGTCAAAAATACTAGCCGTCTCCTCTCACTTTTCTGCAATAGTCTAATTTCCTGTCTTCAAATGTCTTTAAAAAACGCTTCATACCCTCCAGGTAGACGTTGGCCTTAGACCCAGATCTAGGATCAGCTTATGCTAGTTTTAACCATTAGGGGGAAACAGAAAATAGACCTTCAATCAGCGACTAGGGATAACTCCTACTCCACATCATTCAGTACCCCACTATCCTACAGATGAACCACAGTAGTTCATGCCTCTAGAGTAAGTGCAGTAGTGTGTGTGTGTGTATGTGTGTGTGTGTGTGTGTGTGTGTGTGTGTGTGTGTGTGTGTGTCACGATCGTCATAGGAAGTGGACCAAGGCGCAGCGTGATATTCGTACATCTTTTAATAAGTACTTTACAACAATTAACAAAACAACAAAACGATACGTGAAGTCTAAAGGTTCTCAAACACAAACCTATAAAGAACAAGATCCCACAAATAACTGTGCAAAACAGGCTGCCTAAGTATGGCTCCCAATCAGAGACAACGAGCAACAGCTGCCTCTGATCGGGAACCACCCTGGCCAACATAGATCTAAACGATCTAGAATAAACACATAGAAACTACAACATAGAAACTAACACCCTGGCTCAACATAAAAGAGTCCCCAGAGCCAGGGCGTGACAGTACCCCCCACCCCAAAGGCGCGGACTGCGACCGCGCCAACTAAACCCAACAGGGGAGGGGCCGGGTGGGCATTCCGCCTCGGAGGCGGATCCGGCTCCGGGCGTGACCACCACTCTCTCTCTCGCCCTCGTGGTCTGGCCCTGCTGGCCGGAGCTGGACTGAACACCGGTGGAGCGGATTGCTCTGGCTCTGGCGTGGAGCAGCTGACCGGTGCCGGACCAGGCACAGGTGGAACAGGCACGGACCGTGCCGGACTGACGACGCGCACCACTGGCTTGGTGTGGGGAGCGGGAACGGGCCGGACCGGGCTGACGACGCGCACCACAGGCTTGGTGCGAGGGGCAGGAACAGGCCGGACCGTACTGGGAACACACACCACTGGCCTTGTGCGGGGATCAGGAACGGGCCGGACCGGACTGGTAACACACCCCAGTACCTCTCGCCGTGCCTCTACACTCTCCTTCCCCCTCATGACCAATGGCCCCCGTAACCTGGTGGCCTCCTCTCCTAGTCCACAAACTTGCCCTGTAGCTGCCTCCAGCAGCCCCGTCGTCCATGCCGTGTGCCCCCCCAAAAAAATGTCTTGGGGTTGCCTCTCGCCTGTCCGACGACGGCACGGTTGGCGCCGATTCTCCTCTCCTGCCTGGGCATCCTCCCTCATCGCCCTCCGGTAGCGGACGGCCTCCTCCTCTGTGATTCTCCCCCAACCGAGGAGGACATCTACCAGAGTAACCTCCTGTTCCATACCCGGCGTTTGCTCCTGCACACGCTGCTTGGTCCTATTTAGGTGGGATCTTCTGTCACGATCGTCATAGGAAGTGGACCAAGGCGCAGCGTGATATGCGTACATCTTTTAATAAGTACTTTACAACAATTAACAAAACAACAAAACGATACGTGAAGTCTAAAGGTTCACAAACACAAACCTATAAAGAACAAGATCCCACAAATAACTGTGCAAAACAGGCTGCCTAAGTATGGCTCCCAATCAGAGACAACGAGCAACAGCTGCCTCTGATCGGGAACCAACCTGGCCAACATAGATCTAAACGATCTAGAATAAACACATAGAAACTACAACATAGAAACTAACACCCTGGCTCAACATAAAAGAGTCCCCAGAGCCAGGGCGTGACAGTGTGTGTGTGTGTGTGTGTGTGTGTGTGTGTGTGTGTGTGTGTGTGTGTGTGTGGAATGTGTGATGTAGCTCACTAGTGGCAAGAACTCCACTCGATGTAGTACTGATGTAGTACTGATGCAAGCTGACATCCAACATCATGCATAGCTCTCTGTAATGGCTGTGAGGCTGTGAGAACAGTGTTCTATCTACTCTACCAGTGTGTTTGACAGAATTCCTTGCTAGAACTGTACATGCACCAGGCTGAACACTTAACATTTAAGACCTTTCAATGTCTGTTTATATGGCTCAAGACTGATGAAAAGAGTTGCTGAATAAACTACTGTACCATAGCTAATGTCCATTTCTCTGTCATATTCTGTCACAGTTGTATGTTCACAGTAAGCAAGGAAGTAAAACTGTCACGTTACCAGGTCGGAAGTGTTTTATCTGCCTTCGTCTGTGATAATGAGTTTTCTTCAATTAAGTATATAAACCCTGGATTGCTGATGCCATGTATTGGACAATGAGAGGCTTTGAAGCCACTGGTCGGCTATATTGGCACTCCCCAGTAGGAGCAGTCCTCCATAGGAATGAATGGAATTCTACAGTATTTCAATTACATGTTTCGAGGATTACATTGCATGTATTGAAGTATGTTTTAGTTGTAGTGGGGACAGCTACATACTTTAAGGAAAAATTAATATATTTGTAATTGTTTTATTTGTATGTTTAGCTCAGATTATATAATTTCAAAGTATGGAGTAAGGTGTCTGTAATAGAATAAATGTGGTAAAAATGAATGTAGAAATTAATAAATGCATTTCTATAGCTTCCAAAATATTTTTTTCCAATGGTGGGGGAGTGCCAAGATTGAGGCATGGTGGCTTCAACACAGCGCCCCCTGTCAGTCATCTAGTGTATATATAAATCATTGGTTTTGTTTTGTAGTACCGTGTCATTTTAAGTTAACAGTATGTTTTTTTGACAGCTGTCATCCGGTTCTTTTGTAAATGAAACGATGAAATGAAACAATAAAGAATGTTTGTCGACATTTAAGGCTGCTCTCGAGACCGCAAAACAGCACAGAATGAGACTACTACAAACATCTGTCCTTTTAAATGTTTTCTGTTCCCTGTGTGTTGTGTTCATGTTGTGTCCCCTCACACACAAGCACACGTGCACATACACAAACACACACACACATACACGCCCTCAGCTCAACCAAGTCTCAGCCCAGCTCAGTCCTCAGCACATCATGGCCTATTTTTAGCAAGCCACTCGCTCATTCAGGAGGACTTCCCATCCATTGTCAGTTTCTCAGCCTGAAGACAGGGTGTGTGTGTGTGCGTGTGTTTTTGTGTGTCAGCCTGGCCACTCTTCTACTGTTGTGTTCTATGTGGCGTGAAACTCCTTAGATGTGTGTGTAAAACGCCTCAAAGTGCCAAACAGCCTGTTCATGTTAGACAGTAGTGATGGAGGGAAAAAATCGATACAGTTACATATCGGGACATTCTCTCATGGCTTTCCCTTGTCCCTCTGCAGCATACATATGGTAAGCAATATGTTTGGAACATCGAATCGCAATAAAATCACAGTATCGAATCACCATACATATAGAATCGTGAGAATCATGAGAATCGCAATACATATCGTATCGGCACCTAAGTATCATGATAATATCAAATATCGTGAGGTCCCTGGCAATTTCCAGCCCTGTTAGACACAGTGGCTGGTTATTTTGCACTACATACTATAGCTGCTGCATGATTCACTGTGCTATGGTCTGGGAAGTATTAGTGAGCTAAGGAAATGAGCAGTGTGGTGTTCAGTTCATGCAGAAAAAAGTAGCCAGACACTGTTGATGACAAATGCAAATTATTATCAAAAGCCACAAATATAATGATTTAGTGCCAGAATGTTGCATAATGTGCATCATAGAAACAGTTCCTCTCAAGCTCCAACAATTTCCAATTCAGTTGTGTTTTAATTATTTGATAAAAGCATCAATTCCAATGCTGATGGGTGCACAGTTTCAACAGTTAGATGTGAGTCAAACCACCCGAAATCAACTGAAACCCACAATAGTTCAATCCGACCAACTCCTAGCCTTCTTGTTCCTCTTTAGCCCTCTTCCTCCCCTGGATAACTGCACCCTTACTGCATCATTACACTGTAGCATTACTGTAGAATTATGGCTGTCTTATCCCGTATAGCCTCTATTGAAGGGATTTGGGCTGGCTTTCACTGGCTTAAGTGGACCCATTATGTCATTAAGTCATTATGAATGGAGATGGGATGGGGAGAAAATAATACTGTAATGGTGATCACCGTGGCTACAGTAGTTCTATGGCATGTCTGTCTGTCTGCCTGGACATACATTAGGCCTACTGTACTGTTGAGGATGACATTGATCAGATCATTTGACTATGGAGAAAAATATATTGTGTGTACAGAAAGTTATTTGGCTTGCATTGCCTATTCCAGATATGGCTGGGAATTGCTAGGGACCTGAAGATATTACGATACTTCGGTGCCGATACGCTCTGTATTGTGATTCTCACGATTCTATATGAATTGCGATTCGATACTTTGATTTCAATTCGATGTTCCAAACATATTTCTCACCATATGTCTGCTGCAGAGGGACAAGAGAGTGCATGAGAAAATGAGTTTTAATCAGTCATGGAAATAAAAGTGCTGAAAACACATTGGCTCCCTATTTAAGAAGAAGATGGAGGACAAGCTATGAAGGAAAAATCTTTGGTGCAGGTACAGCCAACTAGCGCAAAAATAATATCCCGATATGTAATTGTAGCAAGAGACTACAAAGAAGGTAGCTAGTGACAGTACAGACAATTGTTTTTGGTGCTGTCTGTTTGTCTGTAGTCCTGTTACTATTACTCCAGCCTAGCTCAGCAGTACTGTGTGTGTGTGTGTGTGTGTGTGTGTGTGTGTGTGTGTGTGTGTGTGTGTGTGTGTGTGTGTGTGCGTGCGTGCGTGCGTGCGTGCGTGCGTGCGTGCGTGCGTGCGTGCGTGCGTGCGTGCGTGCGTGCGTGCGTGCGTGCGTGCGTGCGTGCGTGCGTGCGTGCGTGTGTGTGTCTGCGTGTGTGTGGAATGTGGGATGTAGCTCACTAGTGGCGAGAGCTCCACTCGATGTAGTACTGATGTAGTACTGATGCAACCTGACATCCAACATCATGCAACTCACCCCAGATGCAGGGTAGGCTGTCCAGCCTAGCTCAGCAGTAGCCACCCGAGTGTCCATCAACGTTTCTATGAGAGAGAGAGAGAGAGAGAGAGAGAGAGAGAGAGAGAGAGAGAGAGAGAGAGAGCCTAGAGTCAGTTATACAAATATTGCAGAGCAGAGTATGTTCTCATACATTCTCAGTCCTGTTCCGTGGTTGAAGTTTAGCCATGAAGGAGCACTTTGATGAGTTTTACTGCGGAAAACAACCTGAGTTTGTTCCAGAAAAGAACACTTGATGACAGGAATGAAATGGCCCTGCTAGATTTATCTTCCATTTCCACTTCCCCTCTGTTTCGAACAGAGAGAACGAGAACAAAGAGTTGCATTCATCCATTTGAGTGGAATGTTGAGGACCAGTGTCCGGCCCATAGCTCCGGCCCATAGCTCCGGCCCATAGCTCCGGCCCATAGCTCTGGCCCTGCTCTAGTACTAGTGATGAGCATTATCTCACTATGTGTGTGTGTGTGTGTGCATGCCCCTGTGCGTGCATGCCCGTGTGTGTCTGCCCTTGTGCTTGTGTCTGCCAGTGTGCGTGTGTGTGTGTGCTGACTGCCGAGCTTTGTGCCATTGTTTACCCAGGGAGATATCCATCATCAGTGTAGAGGGCTCTCCACAGCCAGCCAGGCCATTTCCACTCACGTGTTTACTTTAGAAACACTTTCGGAGCACTGACACCATGATAGCCTGGCTAGAGAGAATACACTCAACACACAAAACCATGGACACCATTTGGGACTCTGGGACCACTCTTGACATGGTATTTATATCCAATCGGCTCACCTTAGTACTAAACAAATCAACAAATGAATAACACCTACAACTGCCAATTCCAAAAGTTTGTCTACAAAGCAGCCATCCTCAAGAGCTCCCAAAATAACAATGTGGTTAATAAGCTACAGACTGAGAGAGGCTTTCAAATGCAAAGCAGACATGCTCATACACAGTCCTTGAGAGGTAGCCTTCATTGGAGAGGTGAATAATTCTCTCCATTTCACTCCTCTTCCTCTTTTCGTTTGCCTCTCACTCAGGCTCTACAAAAGAGAATGACTGGTACTCCTCCCCCCCTTTTCTCTACCCCACAGACAAATAGATCTGGCACCAGTCCCGAGCCATTTGTCAGCCCGTGTTGATTCATATCTGCAGCTTTGGCACACCGTCGGCGTCGCTGAAAGCTAATATTGTTCCAGGTAAGAGAGGACGAGAAACTACGGCCTCAGATTTACTGCTTTTCTATAGGCCGGGGCTGCCCCACCCCCCCGAAGCGCTACAGATTGATGAGCACTGTGACCAGACAGCCTCTTCAGCTGGGTAATGATAGATTCATATGATATAATTTCCGCCAATAACAGATAGTTTATACTCTGCCAGCAGAAGGTTCGTCTTGTTGGAAGTCAGCCAGAGATTATTTCACCTTGGTATATCTTGTGCCAACTGCCAAGGCATGTCTAGGTGTGTCTAGGTAGATTAAAGAAGGGTGAAGATATGCCAGGAAGGCATGTCTAGGCCTAGGTGTAGAATAAGATGCCCCACACACACGGATCAGACTTATTGTACTGACCACAACTAACCTTATTCGATGCTTTATTCTAAACCATATGGTATTTCTCGTCTCTTAACTACTGTTGAGGAAAAAGTGTGAAAATAGCCTAGGTGATTGATGGGTGAACAGAAGACGGTAGAGTGTCAATCTCCTCTTCCTGACAGAAACTGTCCACAGAGCACCAAACCAATTAGCCCTGGTGGTGATACAGCTAAAGGCTTCTGCTGTGCTACTGTAGTTTAGCACACACACACACACACACACACACACACACACACACACCTGCACACCTGCACACGGCCAGACACACAAACACACAGGCAGACACACATACATGCGCACACAACAAGAGCAATCTCCCATGTTCTTTAGAGCTGACAGCCTTGTTCACACTGGGTTTCCATCAGGCAATTTCAATTTTGTCTGTCACTGCTGTCTGCCTGTCTGTGTGTCTATCTGTCTGTGTCTGTCGGTCTGTCTGCCCGTCAGTCTGTCTGTCAGTCTCTCTGCCCATCTGTCTGTCTGCCCGTCAGTCTGTCTGTCGGTCTCTCTGCCCGTCTATCTGTTTGTCAGTCTCTCTGCCTGTCTGTCTGTCTGTCCGTCTGTCTGGCTGCCCTTCGGTCTGTCTGCCCATCTGTCTGATTAGACTGTGATGGAGTTCTAAGCACAAGCCACTAGGCTCTGTCATGGGGCCTGCATTCATGGGCTAACTCAGGGGAAATCACTGAGGCTTTAGTCAAACCCCAGGGGGATTGGAGAGGCAATTTCTCCTTTCCTTTTGAAGAGGTTGGAGGGTGGGGTTGGGAGAGGAGATGGGTAGTGAGGCAGAGGAAGGAGTGAGGAAGGGGAGTGGTAGGCGGCAGAGGAGACCGGTGAGGGTTGGAAAGGGAGGGAGGTAGGCAGAGGGTGAGGTTGAAAGCTCAAGGGGGACCACTCGTGTCATGTGGCTAGCCTCCATTAGCAGAGTGTCTGTGCGACAGATGAGTGAATGAGGGACGCTAAATGGACATTAGGACATTAGGAGAGGGGCTAGACTGAGGTCCCATGGGGTGAGGAGAGAGCTTCGGCCTTCCCTATGCCACAGCTCAGGCACCTGTCCACTGTCCATCCCTCTGTGGTTTGACAATGTGACTTAATAATGGAGAATGGAGAATGGAGAATATTGAATGGAAATGTTAAATGTAGCATGAAAGGTGCTAGAATGCACACTTGCTTGCTAACCATCCCAATGTGGTTAGGGTTAGGGTTAGGGTTAGGGTTAGGGTTAGGGTTAGGGTTAGGGTTAGGGTCCCAATACTCTAACTTGGCATCCCAGACTCTACTAATTTTCCTCACCTCATGACCACTCACATAATACAGCATGAAGTGAGTGGATTGATTCATGTTGAGATAATGTCATATTTTAAGTCACATTGACATATATTTAATCTTTATAAGTCATATTGATTTCATTGTGCTTTTACTGAGCTGTTAGGATATCCTGAGCTACCTCCCCAATCCATGCCACTGCCAGCTCTGTCCCTGGCCCAGGTCGTTTCACGCTGGGCTAATTGTTTCACACTAAGCTCTAAAAGCCCCATAAAACAATTTGTCCCCTTTTCTTCCGGCCGGCTCCCCCCAAATCACCTCGCAATTAGACCTGACCACATCTAACCATGCCTCCCTGCTCTCCATTCATCACTTTGCACCCAAAATGCTCTTGTCCCTGTTTGGAGGCTATCCCAGGGAGTGTTTCCATGTATTTTACATTTTGCCATGTCAGCTTTGACCTGCGTAGCGGGGAGATCAATTGAAAAAAATACATGTTTCGTAAGCAATTCAGTCTGGAAAAATTCAGTCTGGAAAGAACTGAAACAGTTACGTTATAGAGTTTTGTGTTGTTCATAGTATATTGTCTTAGTAAAGTATGTGAAGCCACATCAATACATATAAAAACAATTAAATGTTATAGGCATACAGTCATTATAGCTATAAGCCGTAAGGCCAGAAGGCCATATCGAATGGAACGGATCAGAGAGAGGATTCGTTATTGTTGAATGATTCAGGAATGGCTGGTCCTTTGTTCAATGTGTGCATCATTTGTTACTGCCAGCCACACCAATTAAAGTGAATCAATTGTTTTGCTGCAGTCCAGCCCAGTTCCCATCACTGCTCTGTAAACAGGGACTGCTAGGGTGTTTGTAAGAGAGGGGTTCAATTTTATCTATCTGTCATTGGTGTAATTGTCAGGGTCATTTTTATTGATTTGAGGAGTGCACCTATGACGTTTGCCAGGCTTTGAACAACAGCTATAGTACTGTATGAACAAAGCAAAGTGCCTTCTCAGTCAATGCTGTTTTCTTTACTGAGTCTATTGACTATGCCTTTTCCCTCCAGGGCATCCCACATGTGATTGTCCATTCTGCAAACACTGCTACAGTCACCCCTCAGCAGCTATAGATCAGGTGACCACTAACCCCCAGCCATTAGGCCCTGAACCGCCGGTCCCAGATACAACAGCTCTCTCTATCACACCATAGCCTTCCACAAGTGAAACTGTGGCCTGGAATGGAATGATCAATACCTAATGAGAGACAGAGACAGAGAGAGACAGAGAGAGAGAGAGAGAGAGAGAGAGAGAGAGAGAGAGAGAGAGAGAGAGAGAGAGAGAGAGAGAGAGAGAGAGAGAGAGAGAGAGAGAGAGAGAGAGAGAGAGAGAGAGAGAGAGAGAGAGAGAGAGAGAGAGAGAGAGAGAGAGAGAAGAGGGGGACTGCGACTGCGACTGCATTAAACATTGATGAGGCCCCTTCGTCTGTGATCAATACCTCCAGCTCTCTTTACACAATTACACGTCAGTACGCGAACCCATGATACATCACAGTGGACACGCATAATTACATGTTGTCCAAGGGAGTTGCAGGATCCCATTTATACACAGAGAGGTAGGCTATAGGGAATGCCAATACAAGAAACAGAAATTGACAGGATATACAACAAAGGGGACTGGGTTGTTTAATGTTCAGATACAGGCTGAGGAGTGTTGTCTGGTTAATTGTAACCAATATATGACAGACTGAGGGGCCGCCAGTGTAATTTTCTCCCTTTGTGGCCATGCCTGAATGTTGAGTGATGTATGCAGAGGGGGTTGATATGACATGTGGTGAGGTGGCTCTCGGCTGCTCACTCTTCCTCGGTCAATACGGCAGCAAATTCTCAGAGCCTGATCAAGATATATGTTTCAGAGAGAAAGAGGGAGTGGGGAGGAGGATAGATAAATAGAGGGAAAGAGAGGAGAGAAAACTCAGTAGGATTTAAAATGAGTTCAATAACGATGAAGCCTTGTTGGCATGCCACTGAGCCTGGCATTTTAAATAGGGTTTGAAAACAAATTGAGGAGGAAAAGAGGAATGAAAACTGTTGTGTCTTACATATTAAAGGGCCAGTGCAGTCAAACATGTGATTTATCTGGGTTTTATATCTATTTCCACACTATGAGGTTGGAATAATACTATGAAATTGTGAAAATTATGATAATGCCCTTTTAGTGTAAGAACTGTTTGAAAAGACCACCTGACATTTCAGCCTGATTTGGTGGGATGGAGCTTTGGCCTTCCATGGTGACATCACCATCCGGTAAATTAGTTAATAGGCAAATAAGAAAGAGAGTTCCAAACCTCTCTGCCAATAACAGTTAATTTTCAGTTATAGCAAAATTCTTGCTTGAGAAATTACTCTTTGCTAAGAAGCAATTTTTGTTTCTTTTAGACAATTTTAATCGAAAACAATCACAGTAAGGTACTTAATTATTACCCAGAAATGATTTGATATCGAGATAAAAATGGCTGCATTGGACCTTTAATCAAATGTCAACACTGGGGACTGCAATATAAAGATTCACTTTTTACAGAGGGAATATGTTTCTGAACAAATGGAACAGGAGGCCCCCTGTCAATATCTTTGCTGTTTGGCCGCCCAAGGGGAAGCCATTCACTAACACACAGCACTCTGGGAAATTAAAATCATAGAATGTGATTGGTCGAAATGTTGTTAGAGCTTACTCCGGGCTCTTGCGGGCGCTTATCGGATTTCAAACCAGGATCAGTTGAGCCGCGTCCCGGTGGCTACGCGTGAATGCTTTAAGCTGATTTGGGATCAGTGATTGAGTTTATGGGGGTATAGTAGTGGAACATGGGGAGATTGTGTTGGAATACTGCTTCTACACAAAGAGAATAGAGGCAGTGATAACGACGTGAGTCACCACAGTAGGTCGACAGAAGGAGGAAATGTATTTAGTAAAGTAGAGATTTTACACCTCGCTATATCTCTCTCTGTCTATTACTTTTATTTTAAGATCTATCATACCCATTTTAACCAACCTTACCCAGCAACTTCAGTTGGGAGCATGTATATTTCAGATTTTCATTCATTTCATTTCTCAATAGACAGTTATGACGGTGTGGTTAATCAATGTAAATTGAAATCTGAACAGAAAATAATCTTGAGACGTTAGCTGACAGCGAGGAAATGAATGGATATGCATCTCGCACCACTGAGCTAGGAGACACAGCTAAATGAATGGGATCACACAAACGCACGCACGCATGCAAACACACTTAACACCCTGTACAGGGAGACCCAGTCACACCTCGTCGTGTCAGTGAAAATGAACTTTTCCATGTTAAAGGCGAGGCTGACTCACCATTGCAGAGAGAGAGGGAAGGAGGGAAGGAGGGAAGGAGGGAAGGAGCAGGGACGGCAAAAAAGGGAATACGACCGGAGGGGGACACTCCTCATGGCCAATATCACACCATGGAGAGTGAGGGAAATCTTGGGGGTGTGAAAGAGAGGTAAGAGTGGAAATGAGAGAAACGCAGCAGGAGAGGAGCAGGTGAGTCACACACTGCTTGGCACCCATGTGTACAGAGACTAGTTGAGACAGTACGGTTGGGAGACTAGCTGAAGCGGAAAGACAACTGAAATAGGCATCAGAGTCTTTTATTTTGCCAAAGCCCTTCTTTGTATTACTGAGAGAGAAAGAGAGAGTGAGGTGGTGAGTAACTATTCAAATGCCTGTTCCATTCTCTTGTCAAAACCCCTAGTTACAGCGGCGGAAGTCAATGAACAAATGACACACTATGCTGCAGTAAGCTCTCTCCAAAACCTGGCCAGTCAGGAGAAAGACCTTTCTCTATGTCTCTCATTATGAAGTTGTTGTAGGCCAGGACAAGAAAGGAGAGCAGAGAACAGTACAGCCCCCACAGAGCTAGCCTAGCCAGACACAGGTAGCTAGTAGCTACACAACAGCAGACAGTCTAGTGACAGAGACACATGCATAATCATATCCTACTGGTCAATCAGCTTCTCTACAATAGGTGCAGCCCCACTCAACATACCCCCTGGGATCTCTCTCTCTCTCTCTCTCTCTCTCTCTCTCTCTCTCTCTCTCTCTCTCTCTCTCTCTCTCTCTCTCTCTCTCTCTCTCTCTCTCTCTCTCTCTCTCTCTCTCTCTCTCTCCTACTTCCTTATTTTGTCTCTCCCTCTCGTCTACACCCCCCTCCCCCCCCCCCCCTCTCTGCCCCCACCCCTCCCTCTCCTTCTCTCTCTCCTTCCCCTCTTCCCCTCTGGTCAGGAGAAATTATGCCACATCATTTGCATTCATTAACATTGCATTAGCAGACAGAGTGATCTTTAGAAACAGTGCTGGAGAGTGCAATCTTTAATTCATCACAAACACCCTCCCCCTCCTTCTCCCCCTCCTCCTCCTCCCCCTCTCCTGTCCTCCGCTACGCCTCTCTTTCTCTCCTTCTCCCCATCCTACCCTCTTCCCTTCTTTCTGCTGTCCTCCATACTCCCTTCCACTCTGCTGTCACGCACATGCACGCATGCGCACACACACACACGCACACGCACACACACATACAGACACACAGTTGAGTGTCTCTGATCCTCAGATGGGTTCTCCAGCGACCCTGTGCTCCGCCATTTATTAGAAAAGAAATTGAGCTTCCAATTAGACCAGTCATCCTCTGCCCCCGACAGGCAGCCTTAACCTCATTGGCATCTATCTCCCTCACTTGCACACACACACACACACACACACACACACACACACACACACACACATTAGCACACACACACACACACACACTCGCCCCCAGCACTAGACCAGTATGATCCAAGATGGCGTAGCAGTGCAGTCGTGTACTCTGTTGTGTTATTTTTTTTGTCTTTTGTTGTATACAATCCCCTATCACACTTTTCATCCTTCTACTAAATATACTTTCCTGCAACCCGCCTCACTCAATGTGGAACGGATTCTATTATTTACTTACCTTTTATCTAGAATCTCCAGTTGAAACTAGCTAGCCAGCTAACTAGCTACTTGCTATTAGCCACCGTTAGCGGTTTTCATACAGAACATCAGATTTTTTGCCAGAATAACTGAATCACTGGACCTTAACACCGGATCGCAACCAGCTAGCCGCAACCGAATGGATGTTGCTGTTGGCTAATCACCACTGCCCCCGAAGCAAGCACCAGTTAGCCTTGAGCTAGCCTCGAGCCAGGCCCATATCCCGGCTATCTACCTCTCTGTCTACCGGACGAGAGTAGCCAGCTAACTAGCTACTTGTTATTAGCCACCGTTAGCTGGGGTTTTTCACCATTGTCCGTGGCCTGCACTACCTACCAGCCAGCTCTAGCCTGGACTATTATCGGCCGGTCTGCACAGCGCGTTATCGACCCAGAACATATCGGATTTTCTGCCGGAATCACTGAATCACTGGACCTTTAACACCGGATCATCACAACTAGCTAGCTGCAACCGAATGGATGTTGTGGTTGGCTAATCAGCCTTGAGCTAGCCTCGAGTCAGGCCCATCTCCCGGCTATCTACCTCTCTGTCAACCGGATGGGACCTCCTAGTGTCGACACGGAGCCCCGCCGATCCATCACCACTGGTCTGCCGACGTAATCGTCTGTGGTTTCAACAGGCTTCCCGTTGCGACGATCATGAAGATCCATCTGCTAGCCCCGGCCCGCTAGCACACGTAATTCAACAGCCGTGCTTCCTGATCGCCTGTGCTGTAGCACCAATTCAAACTGCTCTCGGACTCACATTGCTGTTCACTGGACCTTATGATCACTCAGCTGCACAGCTGATGCCTGCTGGACTGTTCCTTTACACGGTACCCTGTCCTGTTTTATCTGTTTAGCCTCAGCCCAAACTTTCATCACCATTACCAGTTGCTGTCTTAGCTCTCTCGAATAACACCTGTGATTGCTTTATGCCTCTCTCCCATGTCAATATGCCTTGCCTATTGCTGTTCCAGTTAGTTCTTATTATACAATTTCACTGTAGAGCCCCAAGTCCCTCTCAAACTGCCTCAAATAGCTCCTTTGTTCCACCCCCCATACACGTGGAGACCGGCTCAATCGGTGCCTCCAGTGATGCTATCACTTTCATTGTTACCCAATGCTTAGGTTTACCTCCACTGTACTCATATCCTTCCATTTCCTTGTCTGTACATAAAGCCCTGAATCTATTCTACAACGCCCTGAAATCTAACCCCTTTATTCTCTAAACCCAACGCACTAGAAGACCAGTTCTTAAAGCCTTTAGCCGTATCCTTATTCTAGTCCTCCTCTGTTCCTCTCGTGATGTAGAGGTTAACCCAGGCCCTGCAGCCCACAGTATCACTCCTACTCCCCAGGCGCTATCATTTGTTGACTTCTGTAACCGTAAAAGCCTTGGTTTTTTGCATGTTAACATCATTAGCCTCCTTCCTAAGTTTGAGTTATTCATTGCATTAGCACACTCCGCAAACCCTGATGTTCTAGCGGTGTCTGAATCCTGGCTTAGGAAGGCCACCAAAAATTCAGAAATGTCCATCCCCAACTACAACATTTTCCGTCTAGATAGAACAGCCAAGGGGGGTGGAGTTGCAATCTACTGTAGAGATAGCCTGCAGAGCTCTATCATACTATCCAGGAAACCATATGTGGATTGATTGACCCCCATCTATCCTCAGAGTTGGTACTGCTTGGTGACCCAAACTGGGATATGCTTAACACCCCGGCCATCCTACAATCCAAACTAGATGCCCTCAATCTCACACAAATTATCAAGGAACCTACCAGGTACAACCCTAAATCCGTAAACATGGGCACCCTCATAGATATCATCCTGACAAACTTACCCTCTAAATACACCTCCGCTGTCTTCAACCAGGATCTCAGCGATCACTGCCTTATTGCCTGTGTCCGTAACGGGTCCGCGGTCAAACGACCACCCCTCATCACTGTCAAACGCTCCCTAAAATACTTTAGCGAGCAGGCTTCCTAATTGACCTGGCCCAGGTATCCTGGATGGATATCGATCTCATTCCGTCAGTAGAGGATGCCTGGTTGTTCTTTAAAAGTGCTTTCCTCTCAATCTTAAATAAGCATGCCCCATTCAACAAATTCAGAACTAAGAACAGATATAGCCCCTGGTTCTCCTCAGACTTGACTGCCCTTGACCAGCACAAAAACATCCTGTGGCGTACTGCATTAGCATCGAATAGCCCCCGCGATATGCAACTTTTCAGGGAAGTTAGGAACCAATATACACAAGCAGTTAGGAAAGCAAAGGCTAGCTTTTTCAAACAGAAATGTGCATCCTGTAGCACTAACTCCAAAAACTTTTGGGACACTGTAAAGTCCATGGAGAATAAGAGCACCTCCTCCCAGCTGCCCACTGCACTGAGGCTAGGAAACACTTTCACCACCGATAAATCTACAATAATCGAGAATTTCAACAAGCATTTTGCTACGTCTGGCCATGCTTTCCACCAGGCTACCACTACCCCGGCCACCAGCTCTGCACCCTCCGCTGCAACTTGCCCATGCCGCTGCAACTTGCCCAATAGACAATACTGTGCAGCCGTCTTCATCGACCTGGCCAAGACCTGGCCAAGTCTTTCGACTCTGTCAACCACCGCATTCTTATTGGCAGACTAAATAGCCTTGGTTTCTCAAATGACTGCCTCGCCTGGTTCACCAACTACTTCTCAGATAGAGTTCAATGTGTCAAATTGGAGGGCCTGTTGTCTGGACCTATGGCAGTCTCTATGGGGGTGCCACAGGGTTCAATTCTCGGGCCGACTCTTTTCTCTGTGTATATCAATGATGTCGCTCTTGCTGCTGGTGACTCTCAGATCCACATCTACGCAGACGACACCATTTTATATACATCTGGCCCTTCATTGGACACTGTGTTAACAAACCTCCAAACGAGCTTCAATGCCATACAACACTCCTTCCATAGCCTCCAACTGCTCTTAAACACTAGTAAAACTAAATGCATGCTCTTCAATCGAACGCTGCTGGCACGCTTACCCGACTAGAATCCTAGAATCACTACTCTCGGCGGGTCTGACCTAGAGTATGTGGACAACTACAAATACCTAGGTGTCTGGTTAGACTGTAAACTATCCTTCCAGACTCACATTAAGCATCTCCAATCCAAAGTTAAATCTATAATCGGCTTCCTATTTCGCAACAAAGCCTCCTTCACTCATGCTGCCAAACATGCCCTCGTTAAACTGACTATCCTACCGATCCTTGACTTCGGCGATGTCATTTACAAAATAGCCTCCAACACTCTACTCAGCAAATTGGATGTAGTCTATCACAGTGCCATCCGTTTTGTCACCAAAGCCCCATATACTACCACCACTGTGACCTGTACGCTCTTGTTGGCTGGTCCTCACTACACATTCGTCGCCAAACCCACTGGCTCCAGGTCATCTATAAATCACTGCTAGGCAAATCCCCGCCTTATCTTAGCTCATTGGTCACCATAGCAACACCCACCCGTAGTATGCGCACCAGCAGGTATATCTCACTGGTCATCCCCAAAGCCAACACCTCCTTTGGCCGCCATTCCTTCCAGTTCTCTGCTGCCAATGACTGGAACGAACTGCAAAAATCTCTGAAGCTGGAGACTCTTATCTCCCTCACTAACTTTAAGCATCAGTTGTCAGAGCACCTTACCGATCACTGCACCTGTACATAGCCCATCTGAAATTAGCCCACCCAACTACCTCATGCCCATATTGTTATTTATTTTGCTCATTTGCACCCCAGTATCTCAATTTGCACATCATCTATTGCACATCTATCATTCCAGTGTTAATACTAAATTGTAATTATTTTGCACAATAGCCTATTTATTGCCTTACCTCCATAACTTGCTACATTTGCACACACTGTATATATATTTTTCTGTTGTATTTTTGACTTTATGTTTTGTTTACCCCATATGTAACTCTGTGTTGTTGTTTTTTATCGCACTGCTTTGCTTTATCTTGGCCAGGTCGCAGTTGTAAATGAGAACTTGTTCTCAACTGGCTTACCTGGTTAAATAAAGATTAAATAAATAAATAAATAAAGGGCGGACCCCCATTTCTGGGTCTATAATGTGTGTTGTGTGTTGCTTGTGTATATTGTATATTCTGGTGTGTATTAAATAATGTACAATCTAGCCTTAATGTGGAAGATGTAATAGAGTTTACAATTCCTCTCTGTGAGGGGAGAATGATGTGATCGACCAATAGGTGTCAGCGAGGGTAGAGAGTGACTCATCTGAGGGGAATCCTCCAATCAATGGAGGTGTAATTACAACCACATTGAGACCATGGTTGGATGCCCATAGATACGGAAGAGGCGATGAGGCTTTTTGTCCTTATTTACTCTCATAACATTGCCTGACTCATACCATTACAGACAATGGGTTAGCTCTATTCAAATTAAAGGAGCTAGCTAGCTAATGTTAGTCATCAATGGCTGGCTAGATACCATAGCCTTTCAGTGACCTCTCTTCTACAAAGCAGACACCCGACCACTGCTTTGGTAAAACGCTGAGGGATGGGGCTGGAGAAATGTAACCACTCTCAAATCCATAGACAGAGCTATGGATGCAAGGACTGACCATCCATGATTTTAAAAATGATCGTTTTAATCATGCTGTAAGGGTATACAGTGCAGTATAAGGCCTTCTGTCATCCTCTGACATTAGAACCAATAGTCAGATCAACTCAAATGGTGTTTGGCCTTTGGAGTCATGAGAAAGTAAATCATCTTAACTGCTGTACAGTATCAGTCTGCTGTTAAGTTAGGCTAAAGGGAAATGTAAATGGTACTATGCAACATGTGCACAATCTAGTGAAAATGCATTATTCAATGTACAGACTAAACGTAATCTCTCTTCCACAGCTGAGGAAAGATGATATTCCCCTGGATGGGTATTCAGAGGGAGCCAGGCATGGATGGGAACGCCGCCGAGGGAAATTTGAGATTCCATAAGCGGGCCATCATTTAATATGTTCTCTCCGGGACCAATCAAAACGCAGAGTTTCAACAACACTGTCCCCACTGGATGTATACACTGCTCAACTGAGATCCCGACAGAGTAACTCACACTAGACATGCACGACACACACACACACACACACACTTCAACGGACCGTTGCTAGTTACTGTACTGTAGGTTTTTCCCCCTGTGGAAGACAGAAAAAGTATCTAAAGTGTACAATTTCTAAATCAGGACATTAGACATATGGAGAGACATAAATAAATAGTCCTCCCTTCAGCATGAGCAGATATACTGTAGATACACTGAGTGTACAAAACATTAAGAACACCTTCCTAATATTGAGTTCCACCCTCTTTTGCCCTCAGAACAGCCTCAGTTCATCGGGGCATGGACTCTACAAGGTGTAGAAAGCGTTCCACAGGGATGCTGGCCCATGTTGACTCCAATGCTTCCCACAGTTGTGTCAAGTTGGCTGGATGTCCTTTGGGTGGTGGACCATTCTTGATACACACAGGAAACTGTTGAGCTTGAAAAAACCCAGCAGCGTTGCAGTTCTTAACACAAACCGGTGAGCCTGGCACCTACTACCATACCCCATTGAAAAGCACTTAAATATTCTGTCTTGCCCATTCACCCTCTGAATAGCACACATAAACAATCCATGTCTCAATTGTCTGAAGGCTTAAAAATCCTTCTTTAACCTGTCTCCTCCCCTTCATCTACACTGATTGAAGTGGATTTAACAAGTGACATCAATATGGGATCATAGCTTTCACCTGGATTAACCTGGTCAGTCTATGTCATGGAAAGAGCAGGTGGTCTTAATGTTTTGTATACTCAGTGTAGATATCTAGTTTAAATGCACCTTAGAGACTGCTGCCCTATGTACACAGTCATTGAACACTGGTCACGTTGGTGGTGTTTGCATGCTGTTTTACCCACTTCATGTGTATGTACTGTATTCTAGTCATGGCTGTACACACCTTTTCTATTAATATACTGTCTATACTGTCTATATACACCATTATATACACACATATATAAATAAAGTATAGTAACAAAGTTTAAGAAAGTCTTTCAATTAAAGTTTTAGCAAAAACAAATGCAAGCTATAACATATGTGTAAAATGGGAGGATTGTGCGTCAGAGAACAGAATGAAGAGGAGAAATTCAAACCATAATGGAATCCAAGACTTCATTTTCCTGCCACTTATTCCTGCTGTGGTACAGTAGAATTCTGTGGATTTAAGTCTGACTCGGCGAATACCCCACTACTAAATCAGATCAAGAAAATCAATACAGCAACCAAAAGTTTTAAACTATGTGAGAAATAAATAAAGAGAGCGAGAGAGAGAGACAGACAGAGAGAGATAGAGAAAGAGGAAAGAAACATTTCAACTCTGTCTGCCATTTCAAATATTCAACACCTGTCATCCAGCCCCCTGAACAGCTACGGTACGCTCTCTACACTGATGTTGGGCCAAACAACCGCAATTTAACTATTATCTAGATGGAGTCAATGGTAGCCTTACTAGCCTCGCTAAACTTTGAAAACATTGTCTGTCATCGTACTACCTGGTCAATTACAGTAGAGAATGATGTAATTGCTATCACCTATCACAGTGGTTGCAAACCTTTCACGGTTACTGAACCACCCACTGAATTTTACTCTGCCCGGAATACTCCTAAAGTACCCCCACATGTGTATTTTACTAGTAGGCCTATGGTCTCATGAGTCTTCTCAAGTACCCCCTGTGGATTGGCCGATTACCCCGGGTTGGGAACTACTGTATCAGACTGGTCACAGCACAAAAGGTACACTCTCTCCGTGACTGTAGTGGTGGAAGGGTCAGTGGGATGTCTCAGTTTTTTGTTATTATCTTGCGTGCCCCTTTCCTGTACCCTGTCCAGTGCAGCTTGCTGCTTCTTTGTGCAGCCTACCAGCAACACACTGGCATACTCCAGGCATGCTCGGATCAGAGTGGTGTAGATTTCATCAGTGGGAAGCAGAGTATGTGAGCGGAGCGAGGAGCGGAGCGAGGAGCGGAGCATGCCCAATTTGACTGGAGCACAAGCGAGATTCCCAAAGGCTGGAGCTTCGGCCTTTCGCCCGCTCCAAATTCACTCCAGTAGCGCTCCAGTAACGCTCACTTCACGAGCTCAGGGCATGCTGGCCCAGCATGCATTTGTAGTCTACTTGGGTGCTGCTATAGCCCCTTGCTTTAGCTACTGTCATGGCGTTCACTAAATATTTTCATAAAGTAACTGATAAAACACACAGGTGCTAAATCAAGGTGACTAACAAAGATGAGGACCAAGAGCAAGAGAGGGAGTGCGGTGAAGTATTGTCCACAACTAAATAATCATTTTGGAACACTTATCCCGAAAGCATGAGGGTGTACTTATTATGTGCACATGCTAAAAGAAAGGAACAAGGTGGGTAGATAACTAAGTGGGTCATTGTAGCAAAATATTTATGAACAAAAAATCAGATCTCTTAAAAGTATTGTTCATTTCTGTTCTGTTATCTATACAATAGGCCATAACTGATTTTGGCCCAATAGGCCTGGCATATTCCCACTTTCAAGGAGCTTTCTGTTTTGACAGCCTATATGCGCATATATAGACTATAATGATTTAATACAATTCATGTTGTTTAAATGGTGAGCCCTTTATGTCCCTGCCAGTCTATTGTGTCGCACTCACAAATGCTTCACAATGTATTTCCTTGAAGGCTTTAGCCTTGAAATCATTGAAATAATATAGCCTAAATAATTCATTTCCGTTCCTTCTTAGGCTCCCTGTCTGGCTCCTGACCTATTTAGAGTGTTTATATGCTTGAAATGATGAGCGCTTCTTACATTAACTTTTTCATGTTTCTTAAAATACTTTTCATTCAAATCATATAGTTTGGTTTCAATATTTCAAAACCAAATGGTAGGTCCAGGTAGTCACAAAAATAGATGGGTGTTGGTTAAATTGTGATTTTAATGAATGGAGTGAATTTGGAGCTACAGTTTTTTTTTCTTCCTGTGAGCACTGAGCGGTTTTTAGCGGAGCGGTTGGAATAGAATGTGGATTGCAGGAGCGGTGCGCAGGTATTTCCGACCGCTCAACTCCGCTCACATACTCCGGTGGGAAGGATTTTTTTTGCCATCACAATCAGGAAATGGAGACGGTTTGAAGCCTTTTTCACTGCGTGGTCAATGTGCTCGTCCCCACTGTTGGTTATCCAAGTGGAAGCCAAGGTATTTTGTGCTTGTTACAACTGGAACGTCCTGTCCACCCAGGATTAGTGGAGCTGGTTGGGGAGAATTTTTGGAGAAGCCCATTTTTTGTTTAACAGACTTCATTCCATTAAGAAGCATGTTGTTGTCTTTCTCTCTCGCGCTCTCCTCCCATCACTTTCCTCCCTGCCCAACGTCGATCCCTATTTCACTCCTCTCTTCCCCCTCCTCCCTCTTCTCTCTCTCTTTTTCAAGTAATCACATATCAAGAGCAGGTTTAGTAGAAAACACCACAACAACATGGAAATTGCACAACGACAACCAAAATAATCCATTTGACATGAACCATACGTTCCTGAAGGTATCCTGTTGCTACATTGCTACACCTGCCAAGAATGCCTTTTGAAAATGTTGCCAGCTTCCAATATGTATAGAAGAAACATGACTTGGACAATCTATTCAAACCTCATGTTGATTTTGGAGAGGTCACATGATAATGTAACTATAGAGGTTAACCTCAGTTTGCCCCTCTCATTACTGCAACCACACAGCAGGTTCTGCTCAAACTGACACACACACACATGCACACGCACACTTACAAAAATACATGGACACACACACAGAAACAGAGAGACACATCGGGGCTAATCCTAGAGCCCATTGTGTAAAGCTATAAGGCTGTAAGGGGCAGTGAGCCATGCTTGATGGGATGTCCTGGATGAGTTACAGTGTCTTTGTTACGATCAGAGCAGGAAAGCAGGAAATAGTTCTGAGTAAACACACTGATGTCATCTCAATTATCTCTTCTCTTCTCTCACTGCAGGCCTGTCTGGCCTCTGATTGAAACAATGAGGATCATCATTAGTAATGTGTGTGTGTGTGTGTGTGTGTGTGTGTGTGTGTGTGTGTGTGTGTGTGTGTGTGTGTGTGTGTGTGTGTGTGTGTGTGTGTGTGTGTGTAAGTGTGTGTGTGTGTGTGTGTGTGTGTGTCTATGTGAGCATGAAGTATATGAGTGAGAAAGACAAAGTCAAAGGGAGGGAACAGTGTGTTATAGGAGTGTGCATGTCTCAGATTACTCTGTGATCTGCTTGGCTGGGTTTTATAGTGACACTGAGGGTACGCGGGTTAAGAGATAGATGCATCTAACTGCCCTTCCTTGTCACAGTCACACTGCTGTACTGATTACTATCACATGGTATGGAGGGCCTGCGGGCATGGAGGAGGGAGAGAGATACTGAGTGAGATAATAATCTCTCTCTCTCTCTCTCTCTCTCTCTACCTTTCAAACACACCCAACAACAACAACAACAGTGTTTTTACTCCCAGCAAGAAAGTGACTGGTCCAGACTGATACCAAACTGAGCTACAGACTTCGCAGCTGCTCATCCTGCCTCCTTCATTGGCAGAGCTTCTGAGTGTGACTTATAACTTTGAGTGGTAGAGAGAGAGAGAGAGAGAGAGAGAGAGAGAGAGAGAGAGAGAGAGAGAGAGAGAGAGAGAGAGAGAGAGAGAGAGAGAGAGAGAGAGAGAGAGAGAGAGAGAGAGAGAGAGAGAGAGAGAGAGAGAGAGAGAGAGAGAGAAAAGGAGAGAGAGAGAAATTTAAAGAGGATAGAGAGCAGAAACTAATACAGAAAACTGATCCACAGGCAGATTACAAGAACTCACAAAAACATTATCACTACTGTCACCGTTGGTTCCTCTCAAGAATTACAGAAGGCAACCAATGTACCACCAAACACAATAAAACGTTACATTGGGGCATGCAGCCTCCTCTGTAGTGTATTCAATCTCATTAAACCGTGTTGTTACCATGTTTCGATGAACCACAAAATTGACTTGGGCCTCCTTTTATAATTTCCTTACCAGCTGAGAACAGGGCCTTGAGCGTCTAAGCTGTTGGGACCTTGCTCTCCTTCCATTTTTGTTCAGGCAGTAAACGGACGACCTCTAATAACCTTGAACGTCAGCGGAGACTGAATTTCAATAAGAGTGAAATTATCGCCATGGCTCGTGGGGCCTAGGACGCGTTAAGCCCAAATTGTGTGTGCGGCTTAGACAATTTAACAGTCATATGTAGGTGTGAGTGAGTCAATCGGTAGAACGTGATGTTTTCACACACACTCACAATGCACTCAGTGGAATAGTTTGTTGAAGATGCGGGTGAGCTGAGATGTAGTGTTGTAGTGTTGTAGTGTGTGTGTGTGTGTGTGTGTGTGTGTGTGTGTGTGTGTGTGTGTGTGTGTGTGTGTGTGTCTCTGTGTCATACTACTTCAGGGACCTTGTTAGCTCCAGTACACCATCCCCAACCCTCTTCAACCTACACACACACACACACACACACACGTACACAAACACATACACACACACACACACACAAACTCAGGGGTACTGTTAACATCACCCCCTGATACCTTTCTCCAAACCATAACACACATCTATCTCTTATAGGGTCTCAGTCCAGTCCCAGTGGACTGCAGCAACCAGAGACCCATCTGTAACACCACAGAAACATACCAGGACATGCTGTCCTACAAACAGAGTGGAGGTAGAGGGGGAGGTAGAGAGAGAGGTAGAGGAGATGGAGGGGAGGAAGAGCGGGGAGGTAGAGAGAGAGGGGGAGATAGAGAGAGAGGAGAGGGAGGGGGAGGTAGAGAAGGAGGGGGCGGTAGAGAGCGAGGTAGAGGAGAGGGAGGTAGAGGAGAGGGAGGTAGAGGAGAGGGAGGGGAGGTAGAGAGAGAGGAGAGCGAGAGGGGGAGGTAGAGAGAGAGAGAGAGAGGTAGAGGAGAGGGAGGGAAGGTAGAGAGGGAGGAGAGAGAGAGGGGGAGGTAGAGAGAGAGAGAGAGAGAGAGAGAGGTAGAGGAGAGGGAGGGGAGGAGAGGGAGGGGGTAGAGGGGGGAGGTAGAGAGAGAGGGGGAGTTAGAGAGAGAGGGAGGGGGAGGGGGATGTAGAGAGGGAGGGGGAGGTAGAGCAAGAGATAGAGGAGAGGGAGGTAGACGAGAGGGAGGGGGGGGTAGAGAGGGAGGTAGAGGAGAGGGAGGAGGTAGAGAGGTAGAGAGGGAGGGAGGGAGGGAGAGGAGAGGAGAGGAGAGGAGAGGAGAGGAGAGGAGAGGAGAGGAGAGGAGAGGAGAGGAGAGGAGAGGAGAGGAGAGGAGAGGAGAGGAGAGGAGAGGAGAGGAGAGGAGAGGAGAGGAGAGGAGAGGAGAGGAGAGGAGAGGAGAGGAGAGGGAGGTAGAGAGGGAGGGGGGGTAGAGTAGAAAGACAGGCTTCCCCTAATTATTCACTCTCTACCATTATCACACCTGAAAAGAGAGAGAACAGGAGAGAGAGGGATGAAATAGAGTCCAGAGAGAGAGAGAGAGAGAGAGAGAGAGAGAGAGAGAGAGAGAGAGAGAGAGAGAGAGAGAGAGAGAGAGAGAGAGAGAGAGAGAGAGAGAGAGAGACATGATGAGATGGGGAGAGATAAGACAAAGAGATATAAGTGCATAGGAAGAAGAGGCAATTTCCTACCTGTGTTTGTTTAGTGCCTAAACCTGGTTCTATCTAGCATGCTGTCATGGGATACACTGTGGTGTTATAGTGGAACTCAAACACAGACACACACAAAGACCCACATTCATCCGTCTCTCGACACAAACACACACACACAGGCGTTGAGCAGATTTTCATACCGTCATACTGTTTCTGTACCATACCGCGGTATACAGTATTACCGGAAGTGCACACAAGGGGCGCTATTGGCGCACAAAACAATTTAGGCAACAGGAATCTTGTTCCAGGAGGGGATTGATTGTCTCTAGTCTGGGTACCAGTCTTTTTAGAGAACATTCCACTCCTTGCCAATTCAATGACATTGCCAAAGAGACTGGCCTTTCGGCAATCTCAACGTTCAATATGCAACTGGATTTACGGTGGAGATGCTCATTGGTTGTTGGAAATAACATGAATATTTTCCATGACAACATGTGGTGCTTCGAAAATAGAATTCGAATTATAACAAGGTCAAAAACAAACATTTAGCTGTTAGCTGGCAAGTTGTTGTATTTTGAGGCTTAAAATCAAAGCAAATAGGTTTTGCAGTATTTGCAGAATTGCAGTATGTATTTAGTTTGAGAATTTAGACATGAGCTAGAAACTTTGACAGTCTGGTTTTGTCTTGACAAACAAAAAACGGGTGCTTAGCAACCAGATACCAACGTGTTCTGTGGAGAAAAAAAAGTGATAGAGTTCCAATATTTTGATTATCTTTGTGATTGGAGGATAGCTGTGAGGGTTATCGAATCAGGATCAACTCCTCTGTTCTCCTCAAGCTCATTAATGATAGAATGTTCATATTTGAAGATGGCCTCTTTGGCAATGACAGGTATAGGCAAGGAGTGGAATGTTAGCTAAAGAGACTGGTACTCAGGCTAGAATGTCTCTACTGTAACCAAGAAGCTTGATCTTGACATCTAGCCACTTCCACCAAATGCAAAGCTGGAGCCCTGAGCTGGATATAATATATTTGAAAGATCTTTGATTTCTTATAGTTATAGTTTTTGTTACGGTATTGAAAATCATACCGTCGGTATATCGAAATACGCTGGTATATGGTATGAATGGTATATCGCCCAAGCCTAACACACAAACACACACTCACAGTCTCCTGATTAAGAAGAACAGCGCCGGAGAAGATGGCTGCCGTTTTACAGCCCTCTAACCAATTGTACTATTATGTGTGTTTTTCCGCGTTATTTGTAATTTATTTTGTACATAATGTTTCTGCCATCGTCTCTTATAACCAAAAAGAGCTTCTGGATATCAGGACAGCGATTACTCACCTCGTATTGGACGAAGATTTTTTCTTCAACGAGGTGGCCGCGAAGGATATCATACAGACACCCGACAAGGCCCAAATCCCCGTCATTCGCGTGAGGAAGAGACGGAGATATCGGGGACGGAGATCGGGGTGCCTTGTAAGGATCCGACGGCGAGCGAGTAAACTGCCTCTTCCATCAATCCTATTAGCCAACGTTCAATCTTTTGAAAATAAAGTGGACAACTTAAGATTACGGTTATCCTACCAACGGGACATTAAAAACTGTAATATATTATGTTTCACCGAGTCGTGGCTGAACGACGACAATGATAACATTCAGCTAGCAGGCTATACGCTACATCGGCAGGACAGAATGGCTGACTCCGGTAAGACAAGGGGTGGCGGTCTGTGTATATTTGTAAACAACAGCTGGTGCACAAAATCAAATACTAAGGAAGTCTCGAGGTTTTGCTCGTCTGAGGTAGAGTATCTTATGATAAGCTGTAGACCACACTATTTACCAAGAGAGTTTTCATCTATATTTTTCATAGCTGTCTATTTACCACCACAAACCAATGCTGGCATTAAGATTGCACTGAATGAGTTGTACAAGGCCATTAATCAACAGGAAAACGCTCATCCAGATGCAGCGCTCCTAGTGGCCGGGGACTTTAATGCAGGGAAACTTACATCCGTTCTACCTAATTTCTACCAGCATGTTAAATGTGCAACCAGAGGGAAAAAACTCTAGACCACCTTTACTCCACACACAGAGACGCATACAAAGCTCTCCCTCGCCCTCCATTTGGCAAATCTGACCATAACTCTATCCTCCTGATTCCTGCTTATAAGCAAAAACTAAAGCAGGAAGCACCAGTGACTCGGTTAATAAAAAAGTGGTCAGATGACGCAGATGCTAAGCTACAGGACTGTTTTGCTAGCACAGACTGGAACATGTTCCGGGATTCTTCAGACAGCATTGAGGAGTACACCACATCAGTCACTGGCTTCATCAATAAGTGCATCGATGATGTCGTCCCCACAGTGACCGTACGTACATACCCCAACCAGAAGCCATGGATTACAGGAAACATCCGCACTGAGCTAAAGGGTAGAGCTGCCGCTTTCAAGGAACGGGACTCTAACCCGGACGCTTATAAGAAATCCCGCTATGACCTCCGACGAACCATCAAACAGGCAAAGAGTCAATACAGGTCTAAGATTGAATCGTACTACACTGGCTCTGACGCTCGTCGGATGTGGCAGGGCTTGAAAACTATTACAGACTACAAAGGGAAGCACAGCCGCGAGCTGCCCAGTGACACAAGCCTACCAGACGAGCTAAACCACTTCTATGCTCGCTTCGAGGCAAGCAACACTGAAGCATGCATGAGAGCACCAGCTGTTCCGGATGACTATGTGATCACGCTCTCCGTAGCCGATGTGAGTAAGACTTTTAAGCAGGTCAACATTCACAAGGCCGCAGGGCCAGACGGATTACCAGGACGTGTACTCCGAGCATGTGCTGACCAACTGGCAAGTGTCTTCACTGACATTTTCAACATGTCCCTGACTGAGTCTGTAATACCAACATGTTTCAAGCAGACCACCATAGTCCCCGTGCCCAAGGACTCTAAGATAACCTGCCTAAATGACTACCGACCCGTAGCACTGACGTCTGTAGCCATGAAGTGCTTTGAAAGGTTGGTCATGGCTCACATCAACAACATTATCCCAGAAACCCTAGACCCACTCCAATTTGCATACCGCCCCAACAGATCCACAGATGATGCAATCTCTTTTGCACTCCACACTGCCCTTTCCCACCTGGACAAGAGGAACACCTACGTGAGAATGCTATTCATTGACTACAGCTCAGCATTCAACACCATAGTGCCCTCTAAGCTCATCACTAAGCTAAGGATCCTGGGACTAAACACCTCCCTCTGCAACTGGATCCTGGACTTCCTGACGGGCCGCCCCCAGGTGGTAAGGGTAGGTAACAACACATCTGCCACACTGATCCTCAACACGGGGGCCCCTCAGGGGTGCGTGCTCAGGGTCCTCCTGTACTCTCTGTTCACCCATGACTGCATGGCCAGGCACGACTCCAACACCATCATTAAGTTTGCCGACGACACAACAGTGGTAGGCCTGATCACCGACAACGATGAGACAGCCTATAGGGAGGAGGTCAGAGATCTGGCCGTGTGGTGCCAGGACAACAACCTCTCCCTCAACGTGACCAAGACAAAGGAGATGATTGTGGACTACAGGAAAAAAAAGAGGACTGAGCACGCCCCCATTCTCATCGACGGGGCTGTAGTGGAACAGGTTGAGAGCTTCAAGTTCCTTGGTGTCCACATCACCAACGAACTATCATGGTCCAAACACACCAAGACAGTCGTGAAGAGGGCACGACAAAGCCTATTCCCCCTCAGGAGACTAAAAAGATTTGGCATGGGTCCTCAGATCCTCAAAAAATTCTACAGCTGCACCATCGAGAGCATCCTGACTGGTTGCATCACCGCCTGGTATGGCAACTGCTTGGCCTCCGACCGCAAGGCACTACAGAGGGTAGTGCGTACGGCCCAGTACATCACTGGGGCAAAGCTTCCTGCCATCCAGGACCTCTATACCAGGCGGTGTCAGAGGAAGGCCCTCAAAATTGTCAAAGACTCCAGCCACCCTAGTCATAGACTGTTCTCTCTGCTACCGCACGGCAAGCGGTACCGGAGTGCCAAGTCTAGGTCCAAAAGACTTCTCAACAGCTTCTACCCCCAAGCCATAAGACTCCTGAACAGCTAATCATGGCTACCCGGACTATTTGCACTGCCCCCCCACCCCATCCTTTTTACGCTGCTGCTACTCTGTTAAGTATTTATGCATAGTCACTTTAACTCTACCCACATGTACATATTACCTCAACTACCTCAACTAGCCGGTGCCCCCGCACATTGACTCTGCAACGGTACCCCCCTGTATATATAGCCTCCCTACTGTCACTTTATTTTACTTCTGCTCTTTTTTTTCTCAACACTTTTTTTGTTGTTGTTGTTTTATTTTTACTTTTTTGTTTAAAATAAATGCACTGTTGGTTAAGGGCTGTAAGTAAGCATTTCACTGTAATGTCTGCACCTGTTGTATTCGGCGCATGTGACCAATAACATTTTATTTTATTTGATTTGATTTGCTAATGGCCTCCTGAGGGTCGATGTTCACTCAGACACCTACACAGCACCACCAGAGCCATTTCATACATGCCAAGGAGCTTACAGCTATATCAGGAGACTGCTGTAGCTGAGAAGAGGTGTGTGTGTGTGGGTGGGTGTATGTGTGCGTGTGTGTGTGGGGGGGCCTCTGCGTTCATTTATGTGTGTGTGTGTGTGTGTGTCTGTGTGTGTATGTGTGTGTGTGTGTGTGTGTGTGTGTGTGTGTGTGTGGGGGGGCTTCTGCGTCCATTTGTGTGTGTGTGTGTGGGCTTCTGCGTCCATTTGTGTGTGTGTGTGTGTGTGTGGGCTTCTGCGTCCATTTGTGTGAGTGTGTGTGTGTGTGTGGCTATACACTGAGTGGCTCTCAGGTGTGAAGAGAAACAGCTCGGAAGGAGCAGGTCGACGGCAGTGCATGTTTAACGAGGCTGCACAGCAGTGTTCGCCATGTTGGTTTTGTAACACGCCGTGAGAGGTGTCACACTTTGATTCCGGTAGCACACATCAGACCAGGCAGCCCCAGCAGCAGGTGTAGTGGAGGGAACCGTTACCTCGAAGCCTCTGGCTTCCTCTTTGTTCCCTTTGACTGGTAGAGGCTAACCGTGAGGTGTTTCACACAGAAGATAACGGCTCTTCGGCTCATCTTTAGATCCACAATGAAGCCTCAGTTTCTCCTCAACCCACAGAAAACAATGGGCATCCCTGCAACAACTACGTAAACAAATTATTCATAACAAATGGCTGTGACTGGGTCTTACACATTCCCACTCCAAGCCGACACGGGTGCCTTTGGATATTGCCTGAGTGCAGACTAGCGTTGGCTTTGCTACAGCTCTGGGGGCAATAGGAGCCTGGGAGAAAGCTTCTCAGCTCTGCTCCGCTTGTTACAGTCTCAGTTGACAGCCGTGGCATTTGGGTCTGTGTTCTGGGCCAGACCTCAAGCACTACTGGGGCTGTTGCCTACACTGATCAGCTAAATCAGCTGTTTGTGTGTGTGTGTGTGTGTGTGTGTGTGTGTGTGTGTGTGTGTGTGTGTGTGTGTGTGTGTGTGTGTGTGTGTGTGTGTGTGTGTGTGTGTGTGTGTGTGTGTGTGTGTGTGTGTGTGTGTTGAATACAGATCAGAGAGAAAGCAGCATAGAAAATGAAAAAAGACATGGAATGCATCAAATCAAGAATCCAAGAAATAGAAAAACAGAAAATGAAGGATCCAGAAAACACATCAAACAGAATGCCTCTAGAACAACAAACACCTTCCTCTTCTTTAACAATCTAATATTATACAAAGCCTCTGAAGAGTATGGACGGCATACAGCATGACTTATAAATACAATACAAGTACGGTAATACAAATTGAAAATCCACTTCACTTAATCACCAATCTGACCTTCGACCCTGAACCACCAGATTGAATGGGTCCTGAGTGAACAGTGTCATGGCAGCTAGGCCTATATGACCTCATCAAGTCAGCCGCTCACCCTGAGTAGAGAGGGTCTACCACAGGTGAGGTAAACACAGGCTCCATTTCACATATTACCCATCAGTCAGCGAGACAGGGCAACGAGATAAAGAAACCCACACCCACCACGAGTGTGGAAACAAATGCTCCAGTATGCGCCCCCACAAAGGGAGTGCTGTGCAGGTATTCTGGCAGGTGTAAGTAGGCGGGCAGACGCGGGTAGATGCACACACACTCACACACATACTGGTAAGGACACACACACAGATTCAAACACACACATACACACACAGACACACACACACACACACAGACACACAACACACACAGACACACACACACACACACACAGGTACTAGTACAGGTACACACACATACACTCACAGACACACACACATACACAGACACACACACACACATACACACATAGACACACACACAGACACACACACACACACACACACACACACACACACACACGAAGACACAGGGGCTTTATCCAGATCTGCAGGAGATGTGTCAGCTAGCTAACTGACTGATGAGCTGGCTCCAGCATGCCTCAATGCCACCAGACACCCTCTCATTCTCTCTGCTTTCACCCTCTTTTTTCTCTCATTTATCCCTCCATTCGAACTCAGAGCGCACACAGATAATCTGCAGAAAGCCACAAATAAGGCAATATCCACTGACTTGCTCATAAACCACAAATCCTCGCGAAATATTCTGCATACCAATATAGGGCTTATCAGAAAACAAATACGCTAATCTGAAAATCTCAGAGCGAGGGAATTTCAGTGTTAAACTCCAACTGAGCACTGGCTCATGTTCATTTGGCACCAAAAGGGAGAAAACTGACTGAAACAGGGAGGGACAACCGGAACTTGTCCAATAAGAAATGCTTGTTTTCATTTTCCGTTGCAAAATGTTTTTCTACAGTGTGCACTAATGAATATGACCGTGTATTCAGTTGAACGTCTCCCCATGTACTGAGTCTGTCACCTGCTACAATGAAGGGAGGAAAAGAGAAATGGAACTAAAACTGTTGCTAGAGAGTTGATTTCAAACAAACAAAAAAGGGGACTTAATTCTAGAGGGAGTGATGGTGTCATGGTGATGGAAGCTAGCATCCAACTGGCATTTGATGTTAGCGAACGACGGGAGGCGGACAGGGATGGCGGGGCGCGCACACACACACAGACAGACAGGAGGAGGGAAGGGTGTTACACACACACACAGAGGAGGGAAGGGTGTTACACACACACACACAGAGAGGAGGGAAGGGTGTTACACACACACACACATAGAGGAGGGAAGGGTGTTACACACACACACACACAGAGGAGGGAAGGGTGTTACACACACACATACACAGAGGAGGGAAGGGTGTTACACACACACACACACACACACAGACAGGAGGAGATGGCAGGGCAACAGAGGCTTAGCTAGTAGATGTGTTTGGATTGGAACCAGATGGTAGACTCAGTAGGCTCAGCTCAGCGATACAGACCAGAGGTGAACTGCTCTCTCCTCAGGAAGCCTGGCCCAGAAACACAGACCCACAGCCTGACCCAGACACAGAGATGAGGGGCAGAACAGAACTGAAACAAATTACAGAACAGCCCCCTTTCACCTCCTCTTTACTCTCTTCTCCTCTTCTGTCTCTCCTCTCATCCCCTCTCTCCTCTCATCCCCTCTCTCCTCTCATCCCCTCTCTCCTCTCATCCCCTCTCTCCTCTCATCTCTCTCCTCTCCTCACCCCACATCTCTCCTCTCCTCACCCCACATCTCTCCTCTCCTCACCCCACATCTCTCCTCTCCTCACCACACATCTCTCCTATCCTCACCACACATCTCTCCTATCCTCACCCCACATCTTTCCTCTCCTCACCCCACATCTCTCCTCTCCTCACCCCACATCTCTCCTCTCCTCACCCCACATCTCTCCTATCCTCACCCCACATCTCTCCTCTCCTCACCCCACATCTCTCCTATCCTCACCCCACATCTCTCCTCTCCTCACCCCACATCTCTTCTCTCCTCTCCTCACCCCACATCTCTCCTCTCCTCACCCCACATCTCTCCTCTCCTCACCCCACATCTCTCCTCTCCTCACCCCACATCTCTCCTATCCTCACCCCACATCTCTCCTCTCCTCTACCACCTCTCCACCTCCTTCCACCTCTCTAAGTAAAGGCCATTAAGTCCGTCTCTGTTAATTCCTGCTGGTATATTCCCAGTCACACTGTGCTGCCCGACGACAGCAGCCTGAAGGATACTCATTGGTCAGATTAACCTTTGTACTGACCTAAGATCTATTTTTCAGTGAAAGTTTGGTTCCTGACTGGGCTGGAGCCGTGACAGATGGATAGTAACTCATTGTCAGAGTCATTTCAGCACTCCACTGTGTGTTTGTGAGTGGGAAGGGTGGATTTGTATGTGTGTGTATGTGTGTGTGTGTGTGTGTGTGTGTGTGTGTGTGTGTGTGTGTGTGTGTGTGTGTGTGTGTGTGTGTGTGTGTGTGTGTGTGTGTGTGTGTGTGTGTGTGTGTGTGTGTGTGTGTGTGTGTGCGTGCGTGTGGCATGTGCGTGCGTTCATGCGTGCGTTTGCTATAAGTGTGTGTGTGTGCGTGTGTGCGCATGCGTTCATGCTTGCGTGCACGTGAGTGTGCATGTATGTGTTTGCTATAAGTGTGTGTGTGTGTATGTGTGTGTGTATGTGTGTGTGTGTGTGTGTGTGTGTGTGTGTGTGTGTGTGTGTGTCTATTGGGAGGTTATTAGCTAAGTCAAACTCAAAGCTAGTGAACACATGATACATGACCCCTACATTCCCACTGCTACAGTCCTGTGGTACCCATTACATTTACCAGAGGAAAAGGTTGTCATATTTCATGGAATGAGCGTAGCCAACTGGAGGAATAAAGACGTCTCCATAGCCAGAGAAAATGGTTTGAAACTGAGAAAGATTAGTTTAAGACAGAGTATGAATTAAGACCACTTGAATTAAAAGCTTAAAACACTGAGACTGTCTTCCTTGAACCTTAACCCGACGAGCAATGTAAACCTGCAATATTGACCCCAATGACCCCCTGTCTGCTAGTAGGATTATATAGTAACAACTGCACTAGATAAGCAATTGGCTCTGAGCTACAGTGGGGGAAAAAAAGTATTTAGTCAGCCACCAATTGTGCATGTTCTCCCACTTAAAAAGATGAGAGAGGCCTGTAATTTTCATCATAGGTACACGTCAACTATGACACATTGTAGGATTTATTATGAATTTATTTGCAAATTATGGTGGAAAATAAGTATTTGGTCAATAACAAAAGTTTCTCAATACTTTGTTATATACCCTTTGTTGGCAATGACACAGGTCAAACGTTTTCTGTAAGTCTTCACAAGGTTTTCACACACTGTTGCTGGTATTTTGGCCCATTCCTCCATGCAGATCTCCTCTAGAGCAGTGATGTTTTGGGGCTGTCGCTGGACAACACGGACTTTCAACTCCCTCCAAAGATTTTCTATGGGGTTGAGATCTGGAGACTGGCTAGGCCACTCCAGGACCTTGAAATGCTTCTTACGAAGCCACTCCTTCGTTGCCCGGGCGGTGTGTTTGGGATCATTGTCATGCTGAAAGACACATTTCATCTTCAATGCCCTTGCTGATGGAAGGAGGTTTTCACTCAAAATCTCACGATACATGGCCCCATTCATTCTTTCCTTTACACGGATCAGTCGTCCAGGTCCCTTTGCAGAAAAACAGACCCAAAGCATGATGTTTCCACCCCCATGCTTCACAGTAGGTATGGTGTTCTTTGGATGCAACTCAGCATTCTTTGTCCTCCAAACACGACGAGTTTAGTTTTGACCCAAAAGTTCTATTTTGGTTTCATCTGACCATATGACATTCTCCCAATCCTCTTCTGGATCATCCAAATGCACTCTAGCAAACTTCAGACGGGCCTGGACATGTACTGGCTTAAGCAGGGGGACACGTCTGGCACTGCAGGATTTGAGTCCCTGGCGGCATAGTGTGTTACTGATGGTAGGCTTTGTTACTTTGGTCCCAGCTCTCTGCAGGTCATTCACTAGGTCCCCCCGTGTGGTTCTGGGATTTTTGCTCACCGTTCTTGTGATCATTTTGACCCCACGGGGTGAGATCTTGCATGGAGCCCCAGATCGAGGGAGATTATCAGTGGTCTTGTATGTCTTCCATTTCATAATAATTGCTCTCACAGTTGATTTCTTCAAACCAAGCTGCTTACCTATTGCAGATTCAGTCTTCCCAGCCTGGTGCAGGTCTACAATTTTGTTTCTGGTGTCCTTTGACAGCTCTTTGGTCTTGGCCATAGTGGAGTTTGGAGTGTGACTGTTTGAGGTTGTGGACAGGTGTATTTTATACTGATAACAAGTTCAAACAGGTGCCATTAATACAGGTAACGAGTGGAGGAGAGAGGAGCCTCTTAAAGAAGAAGTTACAGGTCTGTGAGAGCCAGAAATCTTGCTTGTTTGTAGGTGACCAAATACTTATTTTCCACCATAATTTGCAAATAAATTCATAAAAAATCCTACAATGTGATTTTCTGGATTTTTTTTTCTCATTTTGTCTGTCATAGTTGACCTATGATGAAAATTACAGGCCTCTCTCATCTTTTTAAGTGGGAGAACTTGCACAATTGGTGGCTGACTAAATAATTTTTTTCCCCCACTGTATAATGCATTGTTCTAGAAATCAATGCCGTGCAGGCTTATCGACGGCATAAACGCAGTCCCATTCGCTTACAGCAATCATACAGCTTCACAATCACTCCGGCGCTAAACCAATGTCAGTTTACAACGCTTTAATCAAGAAATAAATGACTACAGAGCCTTTTGGAACAGTAGTTTCAAGAGTAGTCTAACGGAGAGAGTGTCGTATAACACACAAGGGGCAATTTAGCTGAGGTATTGGCCTTTACATTTTGCCGTGTTCATTCTGCCGTTGAGCCACAATGGAGACCTAATTTCCCATTGCAGAGAATGGGGCAAGGGCTCCGTTTAACATTCCAGTTGTGCTGCCTCAGCTCCAATCTGCCGAAGGTAGTTGAAATGACTTACAAGACAGAGGCTGGAGGAGCGGCAGCCAGGTCTCTTTCTGTCCCATTGTGCTTGGTGAATAACACGACTAGCCAGATAGCGGCAACACAAAGAAACAGGAAAAGGCCATTGGAGAGCTTAATTTGACAGAGCGCCGGCGACCCGTGTCTCTCTCTCCTTCTCTCTCTCTCTACCTTTCTCTCTTCCTCTGTCTCTCCTCTCCTCTCTCGGTCCTAACTCTTGGACGATTCCAGGACAGCCTGAAAATATTTAGGATATCTCTGATTGTTCTGGCAATTCTCACATAAAAACTTCATTGGGAGGAAGGATGTTTGACATGCTTTTTACATTTGTATCACAAACATTTTTAAAAATAAAATCATGATGAAAGTGGCCATTTTAGGCCCTTTTTAGACCAACACATCTCCTATAGCAGAATTGAGAGAATTAAGATACCTTTTGTCACTTCCTCCCACCTGAAGTCCCCCTGTCTCGCTCCCTCTCTCTCCAATCAATTGAAAACACTGCCCTTTCTCTTCATCAACGACAATATAAAAACACAGCCCTTCCAATGAACACCTCCCCTCCTAAGTCTACCATTAATCAAAGGCTTATTCAAATCAGTGCAGTGCTACAGACAGACAGCAGCACCAGTCCTCTTAACAACAGGCTTCTGGCTAATAATGTTGTGAGACGTGGCACTTGTTGGGCCGGGAAGAAGGAGAGAGAGAGAGGGAGGCTGTGAATGAAAAAGCGATTTGGGTTTTAATGAAGGGCTGATGGATGGGTCTGGAGGCTGAATAGCCGTAACTCACAGCTAGGCTGGGGCTCCCTAGGCTCTGACAAACACTTAGCAGGGATAGGAGGAGAGGAGAGTCTGGGATGGGATGGGATTGGGGGAGACAGAGCCATGGCCGCAGGGGTGAACGGGAGAGCTGGGGAAAAAGCGGGAAATGATGGAAACTGGGATAACCAGATGAATGTGTGTTGTGTGTGTGTGTGTGTGCGTACATTAGGCCTGGGAATTGCCAGGGACCTCATGATACGATATTATCACGATACTTAGGTGCCGATACGATATGTATTGCGATTCTCACAATTCGATATGTATTGCGATTTAAAACGTATTGCTCACTATGTCTGCTGCAGAGAGACAAGCGAGAGCATGAGAAAATTAGATTTAATCAGTCAGGGAAATAAGTCTTGAAAAAATGTTGACTCATTATTTTAAAAGAAGATGGAGAACAAGCCATAGGATGATAAATACTAGCTAACGCTACCTATATAAAAAAAATACAATACTTTGACTTGTAGTCAAAGTATTGATTAGAATATTGTCCAAAATAATATTGCGATATGTAACTGTATGCATTTTTTTATTGTGTGCGAGTGCCTGTGTGTGTACACGCTTGTCTGCCCATGCGTGCCTGTCATGTAAGAGACGCTCGCTCTGCCAAAGATCAGGGGTGGGCAAACCTTTTGGCTCAAGGGCCACATTGAGTTTTTGAAACCAAGTGAAGGGTCACATACTATATGCGTGACAAAAGATGTGAAGCCTTTATTTATTTTCACATTGACACGCAACTACTAGTGTACTGTAGGTGTACATATGCTTGCAGAACAATTCTACCCTCATACCATCTCTACCCTTGTTTTTTGTGAACACATTTTTCACAAAATAGATATAATTTATAACATCACAGACACAGTCAAACACACACACAGACCCTGCATCTCTACCCTTGTAAACTAAAATCAAACTTACAGTCACAATATGCAAACTTAAAAATAGATATAGATTATATGACTGGAGACATGCAAAATGTAACAGCAGATGTGTAAAAAAAAATATTCAAAAATTTGAGTAAAACGTGGTAAGAGCATCCGTTTCATTTGGAATGGTCTGTTATTGACAGTGGTGGAAAAAGTACTCAAACCTCATACTTGAGAAAAAGTAAAGATACTTTAATAGAAAATGACTCAAGTAAAAGGGAAAGTCAACAAGTAAAATACTACTTGAGTAAAAGTAAAAGTACGGATAATTAAAAATTCCTTATATTAAGCAAACCAGACGGCAAAATTGTCTTTTTTTATTTGTATTTACGGCTAGCCAGGGTCACACTCCAACACTCAGACATTTAAAAACAAGGAATTTGTGTTTAGTGAGTCCTCCAGATCAGAGGCAGTAGGGATGACCAGGGATGTTCTCTTGATAATTCTCTTGCGAATTGGACCATTTTCTGTTCTGCTAAGCATTCAAACATAATTTACTTTAGGAATGTAGTGAAGTAAAAGTAAAAGTTGTCAAAAATATAAATATTAAAGTAAAGTACAGATAACCAAAAAAACTACTTAAGTAGTACTTTAAAGTATTTATACTTAAGTACTTTACACCACTGGTTTTTGAAAGCATATTAAGGAACAATTCTCATCTCCATTGTGAGCCATATTTACAGTTATCCAATCACCTCAGCCCAAATCTGACTGATTAGTTATTACCTGTATCCAAGTGCATTGCTGGATAATTCTCACCATCAAAAAGCATTATCCTTGCCTACCCCAGTCACGGTTATTCAAGTCTTAATGTGAACAATGGGTCTGGTCACCTCTCTTGGCAAGGGCATCAAAGTCTGGTGTCATCTTTGATGTAGAGATTCTCAGAACAGCTGACAAGTGGTCATTTGATAAATTTGACCTGTGACCTGTTTGTTGTAATTCATGACTGAGAACGTTTGTTCACACACATATGTGGACCCGAATAAAACAAGCATCCTTTGGGCGTGCTTTTTAATGTTTGGAAACTTTGTTTAGTTCAGTGAGCCATAGAACTGGTCTATTGTTGCTGTTTTGTACTTCACCTTCAAAGCACTGTCACATTGGATGTCGATGAGCTCCAATTGTGTGTCTGGTGGTGCATTCTCACTGTTGAAAGACAGGGGGCATGATACAAGCTCCAGCTCAGTCTCAATCTTGGTGAAGTCTGAGAAGCGGCGGGAAAACTTAGCATGCAAGTCGATCAAAGTGCTACTGTATGTCTCAGTGTGGCACTGCGATGTGGGCGCGTTCATTGCGGCCAGTGTCGGAAAATGAGCGAGAGACCAGCTGCTCATTTGTCTGGAGAACAACATACGTTTGGCCTTGAATGCTTTCACGTTGGAATACAGTTCGTGCACAAAAACACAATTTCCCTGCAGTTTCACATTTAGATCGTTCAGATGCCCCAATATGTCCACACCGAATGCAAAGTCGCCCAGCCAGTCTGTGTCTTTCAACTCAAAGAAGTCGTCAGCTTTACCAACCGTATCAAGGAACATACCTATCTCATCTCTCAGTTCCCAGACATGGCGAAATACTTTTCCCAGGCTTAGCCAGCGCACATCTAAATGGTACAACAAGTCCTGGTGCTCTGCCTCTGTGTCATTGAGCAGCTGAATGAACTGACGATGGTTAAGCCCCCTTGCCCATATAAAGTTGACAAGTTTTACAACCACTTTGACAACATTTTCTAGCTTTAACACACTTTTACACAGGGCCTCCTGATGAATAATACTTGTAATCTTTTTAGTAGGCCAATGTTTTTATCGGTTAGATTTGGTGATCCATCTGTTGTGACGTTTGTCAGTTTGCTCCACGGTAGATTAATTTTTTCCAAGCAGGTAGACACCCTGTCATATAAGTCAGAGCCCCTGGTTGTTCCCATCATTGATTCCATCGCAAGAAGGTCCTCTGTTATTTCAAAGTTCTCATTTATTCCTCTGACAAAAATTAAAAGTTGAGCGGCGTCTCTGATGTCAGTACTCTCATCCAGTGCTATAGAAAAAATATCAAAGCCATCTGCTTTTTTCTTCAACTCTGAGATTGGCTCCTCACCTATCACTTCCACGCGCCTGGTGATGGTTCTGTGGGATTAGCTAATTTTCTCAAATTGGCTTTTACTCTCAGGACAAAGTATACCAGCAGTCTCCACCATACACTCTTTCACAAACTCCCCTTCAGCAAAAGGCTTGCTATGCTTTGCGATTTTATGTGCCACTACGTAGCTTGCCTTAGTTATGGAGTCTTGAGTAGAGCACCGTTCAGTAAACTTATTTTGTTGGGCTTTTAAGTTTGTGGCAAGTTTTGAGGCCTTCTTTGCCTTTTCCTGAGTGGAAAGATTGCTAGCGTAGTTAGTAAAAAAGTATTTTGCTGTCCATTCTTCTTTAAACAAAAGACATTCAGAGTCCTTTTTTCTCATTTTCGCAGCACTCATTTTTCACATCAAAAGTCATCAAGCAATGAAGTGGCTATGATGACTGAGCGCATTCTGAATCTGACTGTAGGCCCAAATACAAAGCGCATTGCCAGGCTACAACGCCATCTATTGGAGGTTGTTTGTGTATCATGGAATGAGTAATTTTTGGCCAAAAATCGTTACTCAAATATAATAATATTGAATACATTTAGAAAATGTCTCGTGGGCCGGATTGAAGTGCCCGCGTGCCGTACTTTACCCCCCTTGACATAGATGCATCAGATTGATATTTCAATGCCAGTGGCGCTTGCCATCATAAAAACGTATAGGGAAACTCTAAGCCTATTCCCTATTATGAAGAATATAGAAACATATAAGCATATGAAGTTTATTTTGCTTCTTGAGTTACTGGCCCTTTCATGGTCTCTCCTATAAAAACGTCAGTATATTGCTCTGTTTCTAATATATTGCTGGCCATGTGGCGTTTACATTCTTACCCTAAGCAACAGCATATGCTACATAATACGTTATAATATGTAACATAAGCACAGATTAAAAATCCACGGGTCCATCTAAAATGGCACCCTATTCCCTATATAGTGCACTACTTTTGACCAGTGACCATTTGGCTCTGTTCAAAAGTAGTGCACTATATAGGGACTAGGGGGTCATTTGGGACACACAACACATTCTTCTCATTGTTACATCCATTGGAAGGTACCGTGGAATGGCTGCGGGTTGAAACAAGAGTACTGGATTATAAGGCTTATATACATTGCATACATGTTTTTAAGATGGGCTCTCATGTCCATGAAAATATATGATGTCTATGATGCTTATCTTGACGTGAGGTGTAAATACTGGGGGGAAAACTTCACAATATAAGTTAGAGAACAAAGGGAGTCTATGTTCAAGCAGTCAGAACCAGACATGATTTGCACAGTTCCAGGTAAATCTGCCCGGTAACAGGATGCTAAACACAAGGAAAATACCCCATACATGACTGATGCCCTCCTCTTGGCTGGCATGGATTAGTCTACACACACATACACACTTTTGCGAATCTCCAGATAGACTTTAAATCATAAGTTACCATATGTCTCCCTCCTGCGTTACCCCTGCCAGTCTATCTCTCCATAACCCGAGAAATCAGATTCCAGGACATCCACCTGTCCTGTCCTGAATAAATAATAATATGCCATTTAGCAGACGCTTTTATCCAAAGCGACTTACAGTCATGTGCGCATACATTTTTACGTATGGGTGGTCCCGGGGTTCAAACTCACTACCCTGGCATTACAAGCGCCATGCTCTACCAATTGAGCTACAGAGGACCACAACTGGATTGAACATAAAGTATAATTCTCCTCTTGGCTTCACCATGGACAGATGCCAGACCAATTGTGGCTCATCTGGAGGAAAAGTGATGCTAGGAGAAATGTCTTGAAAGAGACTCATGAATACACATGGCTGAATAATGAGACACTGAGGGCTACAGAGTGAGCTCTCTCTCTCAGCCCTGGCGTTTGGCTATTTACCCAGGCCCACACCAGGTAAACCCGAAGAGGACAGACAGATGGACAGACAGACAGACAGACCAAGAGGACAGTATACTACAGAACTTAAGCCAGAATGCAAACACCATTTCATGCCCTCATCACTACGCCAACAGCTACCCGTGTCCGCCCCACATCTGCTAACCCAGTCCAGGTTAAAAGCCAAATGCTACGATTGTGACGAAAGTTCAGAAGATGAGCAGGACGAGCGTCAACCGCATGCAACAGTCAGTCTCGCTGTATCTCCCTCAGTTACACTCAAGCAGCACACACACACAAACACATTATACACACACACACACACACACACACACACACAGCTTTTAAAATACATTTCAACACCCCGGGGAGAAGATCTCACATAGTAGAACGATTAAAAGCAGGCTTTGCATCATGGGTAAATGTAAGAAGACAATGATGCTATCAAGGTAATTATATTCTGTTCAAGTCTTGAGAAATTAAATCGGCTTAAAATAAAAGCAAATCCATAGGATATTGCCTGCTTTGATTAGATTTTTTTGCTTTGTGTTTTGCATTTGGAGTGGCTTATTTACATCTAACCAAAAGAACATTGTGTTTCATCATGTAGTGGTCCTGGTAATGTTCTTGCATGACATACAGACGTTTTCCCCTTCATTTTCAAAAGGTACATGTAAAAACAGTTTCTCTTAAAAATATGGCTTGGTAATTGAAGTATTTATAAAAAATATATATACTCTACTTACATTGTAAATCGACAAATTATAGGATATTTGATGTCAGTGTGTGCTTTTAACATACAGTATATGCAATTGCATTGATGAACTGGGCTAACTTTGTTTTGATAGGAAAGATCCTCAGCTTGCCAGACATGCTAAGTAAATAAATTCACAGCTCTGGGAGATGTGATGTGAAGGTGATAGACCTCTTTGAAAAAGCAAGAGGTTTGCTTTTAGCCTACTTTACTTTAGGTCCAAGGCCCTGTCTAGGTCTGTCTGCCTGCCTGCCTGCCTGCCTGCCTGCCTGTCTGTCTGTCTGTCTGTCTGTCTGTCTGTCTGTCTGTCTGTCTGTCTGCACTTCAGTATTTCTGTCTGTTAGGTCAACCTGTCTGCCTGCTGTCTGGTTGGCAGATCCACCTGATATGCCAAATTGGTCTGTTGTGAAAACAAACATATAATGTGGTTGTAGAGGGTAAAAGAACATTAGCTTATCGACACAACAGAGGGAGGGAGGGACGGAGGGAGGGAGAGAGACAGAGAGAGAGACAGAGAGAGAGATAAATCATTCCAGATAGCTGGTGTCTGGTGGTAGATATCTGGTGTCTGGTGGTAGATAGCTGGTGTCTGGTGGTAGATATCTGGTGTCTGGTGGTAGATATCTGGTGTCTGGTGGTAGATAGCTGGTGTCTGGTGGTAGATAGCTGGTGTCTGGTGGTAGATAGCTGGTGTCTGGTGGTAGATATCTGGTGTCTGGTGGTAGATAGCTGGTGTCTGGTGGTAGATAGCTGGTGTCTGGTGGTAGATATCTGGTGTCTGGTGGTAGATAGCTGGTGTCTGGTGGTAGATAGCTGGTGTCTGGTGGTAGATAGCTGGTGTCTGGTGGTAGATATCTGGTGTCTGGTGGTAGATAGCTGGTGTCTGGTGGTAGATAGCTGGTGTCTGGTGGTAGATATCTGGTGTCTGGTGGTAGATATCTGGTGTCTGGTGGTAGATAGCTGGTGTCTGGTGGTAGATAGCTGGTGTCTGGTGGTAGATAGCTGGTGTCTGGTGGTAGATATCTGGTGTCTGGTGGTAGATAGCTGGTGTCTGGTGGTAGATATCTGGTGTCTGGTGGTAGATATCTGGTGTCTGGTGGTAGATAGCTGGTGTCTGGTGGTAGATAGCTGGTGTCTGGTGGTAGATAGCTGGTGTCTGGTGGTAGATATCTGGTGTCTGGTGGTAGATAGCTGGTGTCTGGTGGTAGATAGCTGGTGTCTGGTGGTAGATATCTGGTGTCTGGTGGTAGATAGCTGGTGTCTGGTGGTAGATAGCTGGTGTCTGGTGGTAGATAGCTGGTGTCTGGTGGTAGATATCTGGTGTCTGGTGGTAGATAGCTGGTGTCTGGTGGTAGATAGCTGGTGTCTGGTGGTAGATATCTGGTGTCTGGTGGTAGATATCTGGTGTCTGGTGGTAGATAGCTGGTGTCTGGTGGTAGATAGCTGGTGTCTGGTGGTAGATAGCTGGTGTCTGGTGGTAGATAGCTGGTGTCTGGTGGTAGATATCTGGTGTCTGGTGGTAGATATCTGGTGTCTGGTGGTAGATAGCTGGTGTCTGGTGGTAGATAGCTGGTGTCTGGTCGCTGTCTGCTGGGAGGGCTAGTGTTACTTAGCGTTAGCACCACAGAGTCATGTTTCATAGAGAGCAGGTTATTAGGTAGTAGGTAGAGACAAAAGTTTTGCCATTTCAAATCAAATGAAATGTTATTGGTTGCGTACATATATTTTGCAGATGTTACCGCAGGTACAGCGAAATGCTTATGTTTCTAGCTCTAACAGTGTAGTAATACCTAACAATACAAAACAATACACACACAAATCCGCAAAAATACAAATTAAGAAATTAAGAAATATCAGAGGGGGGGGGGGGCAACTCTAATGTTTGGTATACTCAGTGTAGCTAAGTATGCTAATTAGCAGGTACTTTGTTAGCTGTTGCCAAGTAGCCTAAATAGTGCCTAAAGGACTCTATCACACATGAACTACACTACTCTACCAAAGGACTAGAGGCAGAAAGTTATTTTTCTTATCTCTCTAAGCCATAAGAATGCAACGTTAATTACGGGCACTGTTGCTATCATTGGTATTTTCATGAATCCCAATTATATCAGTAAATCCTTTATCTATTCCCCTTCTATGGAGGTAATTTGTACCATAACTGAGCTGGCCCGGTCTTGAACATATCGCTCTGAGACTCTTCTTCTCCTGGAGAGGTTTGAATAATGAAGAGAAAAAGACCGTTCTTAATCTAGCGAATCAATAAGAGGATTTAGCTCTGTACAAAAGACGGAGGCTGTGTCCAAAATCGCACTCTATTTCCTATTAAATGCACTACTTCTGACCAAGGCCCATAGGGCTCTGTCAAAAGTAGTGCACTATGTAGGGGATATGCTATCATATGGGAAGCGGCCGCTTACTCATCTGCATTCTCTCCCAGGATGGGTGGAATCCTGCAGGGTTCCGGAATACTATCTTCCTTCCTCCCTTTCTTCCTGTCTTCCATGTGTTCTTTCCCCTGGCCCTCCCTCCTCCGTGTTCACCTTGGCTAGTTAATCCCTGTCTTTCATCTGTCTTTCACGCCAACAGGAACTAGTGGATTAGACCTGGGAGAGTGTTCTCACGGCACGCAAACCCTTACCCCGACCGACGATCTCTGACTAAATACCCACTCTGCACTCTACTCAATGGAGCAGAAGAGAGAGTTTAAGTGTGTATGTGTTAGAGTGGTGTAAGTAATGCAGTCTCTTTGGGACTGCCATGCCCGGTTGATTAGATACTGTATGTTAGCATTGAAAGTACTAATAGCTAACACCTCTGTGGTCCTCTGTAGCTCAGCTGGTAGAGCACGGCGCTTGTAACGCCAAGGTAGTGGGTTCGATCCCCGGGACCACCCATACACAAAAATGTATGCACGCATGACTGTAAGTCGCTTTGGATAAAAGCGTCTGCTAAATGGCATATTATGTATTATTTTTAACACCATCAACTTGATTAGGTACTACTTCTACTGGCATAGGAAAGCTTGGCTTTCTGAAACGTTCTGGAAACACACACGCATGTCGCTTGCACACACTGTAGGATAACAGAAAGTTGGAAGTAGAGCTGGGTGATATGGACAAAAATCCATATCACAATACATTGCCTGAATTCATGCGATAATGATAAATAGAACAATAAGTTAATACCATTAATGTGTACCACAGTTTATTTAGTTATTATAGTTTGATTGTTGTAGCCATCAATTGGCCCATTAACAATCACCCTTATTAGCAAACTTCACATTTCTCTAGTATAGGCTACTTATCGTAATGAACGATGTAAGCAAAATGCCTGCGATAAGTGATCGGTATGTTCAGTGACGATAGTTTCCGGTTTATTGTCCCAGCTCTTGTTGGAAGTATGAATAATTTCACGCCACACCAACTCCGGGAAAAAATCCTGCTTCAATCTGAGCGATAACTGCCTCTTAAAGGATCATCTGAATGTCAACAGATGTCTGTGTGTGTGTGTGTGTCTGTCTGTCTGTATGTCTGTGTTTGTGTGTCTGTCTGGCTACTTGGAGTAAAGGTAAACAGAGCAGGCATTACAGAGACATAAACAGTGGTTTGGTAGTAATCCTCCTCCCCTCTCCCCTGACACCCCTTCACCTGGCCTAGATTAAACCTGTTCAGCCGGCATGTCCACCTGAGAACAGTCTGTTCCACCTACACACCCCTGGGAATGGTCTGTTCCACCTACACACCCCTGGGAACGGTATGTTCCACCTACACACCCCTGGGAACAGTCTGTTCCACCTACACACCCCTGGGAATGGTATGTTCCACCTACACACCCCTGGGAACAGTCTGTTCCACCTACACACCCCTGGGAATGGTTTGTTCCACCTACACACCCCTGGGAACAGTCTGTTCCACCTACACACCCCTGGGAATGGCGGCCATTACTTCTAACCCTCTATGAGAGAGGAGAGTAGACTATGGAGGAAAAGAGTGCACATATTCACAGGTGATGGGAAAAGTCACTGAAAAAGTGTTTGAGGTCAACTATCCCTTTTAACTCCAGGTAAAGGAGAGTTTCCCTCTCCACCAGGCTCTTGAACTCTGGTTGATTACACTGCCCTCTAAGATGTGTGTTACTTTAACTACCTGTAGTGGCTTAAGATGTGTGTTATTTTAACCACCTGTAGTGGCTTAAGAGGTGTGTTATTTTAACCACCTGTAGTGGCTTAAGATGTGTGTTATTTTAACCACATGTAGTGGCAAAGCTCCCTAAATAGATGAAAGTACAGCATGTTTCAGATCTAAACACACATATCAACATATCTCATTATGAGAGTATGAGCATGTTCAATGTTCCTTCATGGACATATGAGTTGATTTATAAACATCGTTAGGCATAATATACAGTACACTGAGTTAGCGACTTATAATTAGCCTGTTATAAACGTTGTCAAAGATTTTACTTGTTAGTGTGGGCCACTGTCCACATGACTAGCTTTACTGTAACATTAGCCAGCCATAGCAACCATCAAATTGATATGAAAACATCTACATAACGACTTTTCCAAATCTTTTTTATTTAAGTGAAGAAAAGTCGCTGTACTCAGGCCCAAATGACAGTCCTATTACTGTCGGTTGGAAGAAGGAGCAACATTTAATCGAAATGTCTAATTGTGACTTGAAGGTTGAGCGGCAGGATCCCAGGATGGCTTAGAGGAGGAGATTAAAGATGTGGATGGATACTGCAGAGAGTGGGTTGCCCACAGAGGGAGAGAGGTGTGTGTGTTTGGGGGAAGAAAGAGATGGGGGATGACCTTCAATATACTGTATGAGGGGGTGATACACACTTGTGGACTAATGGAATATATAGTTGGCAGTGGGGTTGTGCGATATTTGTGGAGACCTCTGCGATATGTTACTCCAAATATTGTGATATCTGATATAATCATTTTAGGCCGTTAATGACTAGATACTTCCAGATGGTGCAATTTATGTCCTTATTTATGATATTATAGTCACATTCTCATTAAATAATCTTAGTATGTTAAAAAAATAAGTCTTAGTTAATTTACACTTGATATTCAATTATTGATACAGACTAACTGAGAAAACTGCACAGTTTTGATTTGTAAAGTTCAAATAGAGTATAGTCTTGCACTTCACGATATCGTCAATGTCAAATATCAGGATATTCGATTTAATCATATAATCGGCCCAAACCTAGTTGGCAGTTAATAGCTGATAATCCACTGTATGGTTTTAATGTAAGCAATCAGAAGGGATGAAAACTATAGCATGCTAGCCTGTGGAATGTGGAGTCACTCTACTCTACTACCTGAGGGGAGCTGAAGTATTCAGAGCATTAGACCAGGTGTTGGCTGTGTGCATGTGTGTGTGTGTGAGTGTGAGGCCTCTCTGTTATATAAATGTGACAAGCAGGGTGTTGAGTCACTCTGTTGCGACGGGCAGAGGAGTGTGGGCAGCAATTGGCAACACATGCACACAATACAGAAGCAGGCTGATTTTAGCAGGTCACGTTAGTCTGCATCACTAAACACACTTGACTCTTTGCCATCACACTAGTAATCATCTCTCTCTCTCTCTCTCTCTCTCTCTCTCTCTCTCTCTCTCTCTCTCTCTCTCTCTCTCTCTCTCTCTCTCTCTCTCTCTCTCTCTCTCTCTCTCTCTCATTCCCACTGCTCATTTTTCTTCTCTCTTCCTTTTACTTCACCCCTGTCTTCTCTCTCACTCTGTCTTTCTCCCCTCTCCAGTCCTCCTCTCTCTTCCCTAAAATGTTCTCTCCTCTCCCAAAATACACACTCTCATTCCCCTCCACATCTCCCCACATATGTCAGCTCTAGAGATCACAGACAGAAGACACACCCATAGTTAAAACCCTTCCAAGAAACACACACTACTTCAGTCCAATGTTCACTAGCAGGACTAGAAGATGTTGATGACCCATTTCTATGGGCTCTATTAATCATGAGCTGCTCTCACTGTGCCTCAGCGGGACGTGATTTATCTGTGTGTGTGTGTGTGTGTGTGTGTGCGTTGGCCCCCAGCCTAGTTGTCACGGACACAGGTGTTCTGAACCAAAACAACTTCCCTGGCAGCGGTGCTGTGATGTCACACTAAAAACATGAATATGACAAAGCCTGCTCCACATTTAATCGTGGTTTCCAGTCCTGGACCTGGGAACCTACTGGGCGTGGGGGCTTTTGTTCCAGGCCAGCACTAACATACCTCAGTGTTACTACTGGGCTCAAACAAAAACATCCACAGAATTGTAGACCACTGGCATACAGTACAGTTTCTACACAACTCCACACAACAGCTAAACACTCCCACACTGCTCAGAATAGTTATTGAAACTGGCATTCACAACTCCTCACATCTCCAGCTCAGACTGACAAGAGAGCGGTTAGCCAGTTTGTCACACATTGGCTGCCATGGTTCACCCGTATGGCTGATATTGTGGGAATTGAAGTGAAGCCCTGACCAAGGAAGACTTCTTGGAGTGTGTTGCGTGCCAACTCTCCTTACCCCCAGGGACCAACATGCACCTCACTACATCTGTCATACACACACTAAGACACACACACACTATCCAGTGGGTCTGTCACATGCTACTACCCGGGGCAGCGTGTAGAGCAGGAAGCATGGGGTTAATGTCCGTCCTCGCCTCTCTGGAACAGGAAATGAGGCGCTGTGTCTGGCAATCACTTTAGATAATAGAGTGATTTATTAGAATGAGGCTTCCACTGCCAGCACTAATTAATTCTCCCTTTACTGAGAGTGTGTGTGTGTGTGTGTGTGTGTGTGTGTGTGTGTTTGTGTGTGTGTATGTGTGTGTGCGTGTGTGTGTGTGTGTGTGTGTGTGTGTGTGTGTGTGTGTGTGTGTGTGTGTGTGTGTGTGTGTTTGTGCGTGTGCGTGTGTGTGCGTCGATTGTACCTGTGTGTGTCTGTGTATGTGTGGGTATGTGTATCCGTGCCAGTGTGTGTGTGAATAGGGACTCCTAAACGACCAGAGAGATTTGTGAGGTGTATGCATCTCATCAGATGTAGCGTGATTCCAAACTATTCCTTTCCTCTGGCATAGCAACAAGTAGAGGCTGTTCCCTCTGCTTGGTAGAGCATACATTCACATGGAGGACAATGGAGTGTGAGAGAAACAACCTGTTCTACACTGTTAAAATGAAGTGCTTTGTAACTATTTTTAGCAGAATTAGAAACCTTTTTTTTTGCTGTCGTTTCCTCACTCTAAAGCTTCTAAACACTATTATGACGTTTCAAATCCTGTCTAGTCCAGAATTAAATCACTTCTTTTGGAGTATTTGAATGTTTAACATTGATTTATGTATCTGATAATTTGCCAGTTTAACTAATTTTTCAAGGCATTGTTGAGCACAGTGCTCAATCCACCAGCAGTAACTAGAGGTTTTACAACAAGCATAGCAGGATAGTGTATTTGCCTCTACCATAGAAAGTTGGAAATTTGGGAATGGGTCGTCTCATCATTTAACGTTATTTTCCCTGATGGTTTAGATATCCGTTCATCATGATCCATTAGACCTCATGGCAAACTACTTAATATAAGTATCATTTTTTTCAAACACATTGTGTAAAAGAATAATGTAAAAACAAAAAAAAAGTGTTACCCACAATCCTCTAAAAACAGAGCCACGTGGCAAGATAGGAAGTGCAAGGAGATTAAAACCAGACTTCCAATGAGTTCAATCACTCAATTATCTCTATCTTTGCTTATCCTCATAAAAGATAGTACAATTTTGGGCAATATTAATTCTGACATCTTTTGGTAAAATAATATGAACAAATCATTTAAACAACTTGCATTCATTTTTATTAAGTACTGTATATGTTTTTTTTTTTTTCTCAATTTCAATTCACCCTAGAACATTTTCTTGTTTTCACAATACTCTCTTAAAAACACCAATATTCAGATTGAAGAACCACTTTGGCTGTTTCAGAGTACTCTGTTTTTAAACCCTTTCTGTTTGTCAGAACACTTACATTGGGCTCTCAGGATAGGTGTGTTACTTTTCTTGGCTTCATTACACAATCATGGTGTTTTGAGTCTTTCTATTTTCATAGTGTAGTTCACACACACACGTGTTGCTCGCACTGGTGTGTTAATCTTAGGTGGGAGTGAGAGAGGCGAGAAGAGAGCATGTACATGAGATGAGTCTTTTTCTCACACACATACACACACACCTCTCTCTCCTCTGTCTCTCTGTCTCTCGTTCTCTCTCGCACACACACACACACACACAGTGGCGACCCGTCATTCAGGGCAGGTGGGGCAGAGCCTGTTTTGCAAAAAATATACCAATTTTTGGGGGGGCTTGCCTGTTTTGCATGTTATTTTGGCATTAATATGTGTCACATATCAGTTTGCAAACAATGTAAAAAATATATATATCATTGAGTTAATAAAGCTACATACAAACATGGTCTCTTTTTTGTTTTCTTGAGTAAGGCAGCTCCAAAATGCATTCAGCCTAGCTCAGTGCTTTCTGTGGTGGTGGGGCAGCCAGTGGAAAATAGGAGCGTTGCGCCGTGATTGGCTCAGTGTTCTGTCACTCATGGGGACACTGCACATGTAGCCTATAACCTGTTTTAGAGAACTGTAATCATCAAATATTATAAGAGCTTTCATTGTCTGCTTATATGCCCCCTTTATTTATCCTACGGTTCTGACTTGGTGTACAGGGAGAACACTGTAAGAACAGCCCATGTTCTGAATTCTGTCGCTGTACATTTCAAAAGTGCTGAACAAATAGTTATATTGACTACGTCCATCATAGCTCGCTCATTAATGTCTTAATCGAAATTACGGATTGCCTCTTATCCGCTTGTCGTCCCCTTATGCCATAGTTTGTACATCTCAATTGTCAGTAGAAACCACATTTGTTTAAGCAAGTCAGCTATATAAGCTATGTTTTTTTAAAAGGCAGTAAATGAGGCTGAATGAACTGTTTCGCTGTCAGACAAGGCTTCGCTGATAGCCAGGTGTAGCAGTGGTAAGGTTTGGGACTGCTGTTGGGACTCTGCTGTTGTAGGCACCGTTTGTCACCGTTATAGTGCAATTAATGTATTGTTTAGTGTTGTGTTGTGTAGTGCCTTTGCTGGCATGCATCCCACATATTTTTTTTTGTTGCCCTACCAAGATTTGCATGCTAAAATCAACACTGCACACATCTATAGTAGCGTTTCAATGAGAGTGACACCACCTCTTCTACTCTGACTGCTAAATCACCGCCATCAATTTCCCCCTGTATCTCTCTCCCCCACTCCCTCTCTCCTCTCTCCCAGGGCTCTGATTGCTTTCTGGGGCCAGAGGGCCATCTCAGCAGCCCCACTCTGTTAATGCAGAGCAGCCAGGTTGAGGCATGGAGAACCCTTCCACTCTAGCAATCAATCAGTCAGTCAACTGTCATTTGTGTCTAGCATTTTTTACCAATGCATTTGTCACAAAGTGCTTCACAGCAATTTGACCGGGATTTTACCTAAAATCCCCAAAGAGCAAGGTAAGAGGACGGTGGACTATGGGTGATCATGGGGGAAGCAAATAGCTTGTTGTCAGTCATGTCCCTCATCATTGCAATCCTACTGAGATGTGGAGAGGCAGAGACCCTCTCAAACCTTAAAACCCAAAGGGAGAGCGATGTTTAGTTGAATCTGCTGTTGTGTTGCTTTATGGGTGTGTGCATGTGTGTCTTTATACTGTACGTGAGCGTGAGAGACAATTGAAATCAGAGGGGTGTTCTGTGTACACACAAGGCTAATGAACAGGATGTACGTCATAGAGGTTAAGAAACAGAGACACCACGGCTGAAACACTTAGCATCTCAGGAGAACCACACTGCTTTCTTATCTCTCTTCTTCCCTGTAAGACACTCTACACACACCAACACTCAACGTCCCCTCCCTCTCTTCCTTCTTTTCATTCCAAATCTATTTTTCTCTCGCTCCATGGCTCCAGTGTTTATCTGACAGGATACTGGCTGAAGATCCAAGACAAAGATTCACCACCCAGTGTCACAGGCCTCACTGAACCAACATGCACTATTTTTTTCCTATTATCCTTCCTTCCTTCCCCTCTCTCTCTCTCTCTCTCTCTCTCTTCTCTCTCTCTCTCTCTCTCTCTCTCTCTCTCTCTCTCTCTCTCTCTCTCTCTCTCTCTCTCTCTCTCTCTCTCTCTCTCTCTCTCTCTCTCTCTCTCTCTCTCTCTAACCACTCTATATTTCCCTTCTGGCCCACATTTCTTTCACTCCCTCCCCCTCCTGCTCCCTCCCCCCTGCTCCCTCTTCCCCCTTTCTGTTTCTCTTTGCGTCTGGAAACATGGTAGCTGGGAGACCACAGGGTGGGGGGAACATGGTGGAAGCTCAATAAATCCACCTTCTATACAGCAACACGGGCACTGAGCCAAACAGCTGGTTCAATTGGCTATAATGGCTTCCTCTTGGCAAAATATGGATGAAAGAGGGCTGGTGGGTATGGATGTCAAAGATGGGCCGCTATAACTCGTAACCAGAGACACAGGAATTTCAGTCTCACAGTACAGTTAGATCTTCTATTGTGTGCGTGTCTGTGTGGAGGGCGGTGGGGATGGTGTGTGTGCATCCATGCGTGCGTACGTACATTCGTGTGTCTTCCTCTGATTGGAAAGGCCCCCTTTGAGGTCAGTGTAAATTAGAATGGCAAATAGGCTTCCTGCCATGGATGTGTCAAATCACTCTGTCCCGCGAGGCTCCACCAATAGCATTCCATATCACTCAAACCTACAGTGGGGAGAACAAGTATTTGATACACTGCCGATTTTGCAGGTTTTCCTACTTACAAAGCATGTAGAGGTCTGTAATTTTTATCATAGGTACACTTCAACTGTGAGAGACGGAATCTAAAACAAAAATCCAGAACATCACATTGTATGATTTTTAAGTAATTCATTTGCTTTTTATTGCATGACTAAGTATTTGATACATCAGAAAAGCAGAACTTAATATTTGGTACAGAAACCTTTGTTTGCAATTACAGAGATCATACGTTTCCTGTAGGTCTTGACCAGGTTTACACACACTGCAGCAGGGATTTTGGCCCAGTCCTCCATACAGACCTTCTCCAGATCCTTCAGGTTTCGGGGCTGTCGTTGGGCAGTACGGACTTTCAGCTCCCTCCAAAGATTTTCTATTGGGTTCAGGTCTGGAGACTGGCTAGGCCACTCCAGGACCTTGAGATGCTTCTTACGGAGCCACTCCTTAGTTGCCCTGGCTGTGTGTTTCGGGTCGTTGTCATGCTGGAAGACCCAGCCACGACCCATCTTCAATGCTCTTACTGAGGGAAGGAGGTTGTTGGCCAAGATCTCACGATACATGGCCCCATCCATCCTCCCCTCAATACGGTGCAGTCGTCCTGTCCCCTTTGCAGAAAAGCATCCCCAAAGAATGATGTTTCCACCTCCATGCTTCACGGTTGGGATGGTGTTCTTGGGGTTATACTCATTCTTCTTCTTCCTCCAAACACGGCGAGTGGAGTTTAGACCAAAAAGCTATATTTTTGTCTCATCAGACCACATGACCTTCTCCCATTCCTCCTCTGGATCATCCAGATGGTCATTGGCAAACTTCAGACGGGCCTGGACATATGCTGGCTTGAGCAGGGGGACCTTGCGTGCGCTGCAGGATATTAATCCATGACGGCGTAGTGTGTTACTAATGGTTTTCTTTGAGACTGTGGTCCCAGCTCTCTTCAGGTCATTGACCAGGTCCTGCCGTGTAGTGCTGGGCTGATCCCTCACCTTCCTCATGATCATTGATGTCCCACGAGGTGAGATCTTGCATGGAGCCCCAGACCGAGGGTGATTGACCGTCATCTTGAACTTCTTCCATTTTCTAATAATTGCGCCAACAGTTGTTGCCTTCTCACCAAGCTGCTTGCCTATTGTCCTGTAGCCCATCCCAGCCTGTGCAGGTCTACAATTTTATCCCTGATGTCCTTACACAGCGCTCTGGTCTTGGCCATTGTGGAGAGGTTGGATCTGTTTGATTGAGTGTGTGGACAGGTGTCTTTTATACAGGTAACGAGTTCAAACAGGTGCAGTTAATACAGGTAATGAGTGGAGAACAGGAGGGCTTCTTAAAGAAAAACTAACAGGTCTGTGAGAGCCGGAATTTTTACTGGTTGGTAGGTGATCAAATACTTATGTCATGCAATAAAATGCAAATTAATTACTTAAAAATCATACAATTTGATTTTCTGGATTTTTGTTTTAGATTCCGTCTCTCACAGTTGAAGTGTACCTATGATAAAAATTACAGACCTCTACGTGCTTTGTAAGTAGGAAAACCTGCAAAATCGGCAGTGTATCAAATACTTGTTCTCTCCACTGTAGTTGTGGCATTTTAAGAGCCGGAATCCTATCTGCCCACTGCCAAGTCAGACTTGAAACACTATCCCCCCTAGGCAGTTGATCTCTATACAGTCTCTCTTCATTGCCTGGCCTCTCATATAACTCCACCATTAAAACCAGAGATGGTTGAACTCTGTAGGGGACTATAGGGATAAAGTTAATCCCAAATGGCACCATATTCCCTTTATTGTGCACTACTATTGACCAGGCCCCAAAGGGGGAGAGCGAAAGAGAGATAGAAAGAGAAAGAGAGAGAGAGAGAGAGAGAGAGAGAGAGAGAGAGAGAGAGAGAGAGAGAGAGAGAGAGAGAGAGAGAGAGAGAGAGAGAGACAGAGACAGAGACAGAGACAGAGACAGAGACAGAGACAGAGACAGAGAGAGATAATTTGAAGTCAAATGGCTACTGTTTGCTGGTGATCTGGTGCTTCTGTCCCCAACCAAGGAGGGCCTACAGCAGCATCTAGATATTCTGCACAGATTCTGTCAGACCTGGGCCCTGACAGTAAATCTCAGTAAGACAAAAATAATGTTGTTCCAAAAAAGGTCCAGTTGCCAGGACCACAAATACAAATTCCATCTAGACACTGTTGCCCTAGAGCACACAAAAAACGATACATACCTCTGCCTAAACATCCGCGCCACAGGTAACTTCCACAAAGTTCTGAACGATCTGAGAGACAAGGCAAGAAGGGCCTTCTATGCCATCAAAAGGAACATAACATTCGACATACCAATTAGGATCTGGCTAAAAATACTTGAATCAGTTATAGAACCCATTTCCCTTTACGGTTGTGAGGTCTGGGGTCCGCTCACCAACCAAGAATTCACAAAATGGGACAAACACCAAATTGAGACTGCATGGAGAATTCTGCAAAAATATCCTCAGTGTACAACGTAAAACACCAAATAATGCATGCAGAGTAGAATTAGGCCGATACCCACTAATTATCCAAATCCAGAAAAGAGCCGTTAAATTCTACAACCACCTAAAAGGAAGCGATTCCCAAACATTCCATAACAAAGCCATCACCTACAGAGAGATGAACCTGGAGAAGAGTCCCCTAAGCAAGCTGGTCCTGGGGCTCTGTTCACAAACACAAACAGACCCCACAGAGCCCCAGGACAGCAACACAATTAGACCCAACCAAATCATGACAAAACAAAAATATAATTACTTGACACACTTGAAAGAATTAACAAAAAACTGAGCAAACTAGAATGCTATTTGGCCCTAAACAGAGAGTACACAGTGGCAGAATACCTGACCACTGTGACTGACCCAAACTTAAGGAAAGCTTTGACTATGTACAGACTCAGTGAGCATAGCCTTGCTGTTGAGAAAGGCCGCCGTAGGCAGACATGGCTCTCAGGAGAAGACAGGCTATGTGCACACTGCCCACAAAATGAGGGGGAAACTGAACTGCACTTCTCCTGTCAAATGTATGACCATATTAGAGACACATATTTCCCTCAGATTACACAGACTCACAAAGAATTCGAAAACAAACCCAATTTTGATAAACTCCCATATCTATTGGGTGAAATACCACAATGTGCCATTACAGCAGCAAGATTTGTGACCTGTTGCTACAAGAAAAGGGCAATCAGTGAAGAACAAACACCATTGTAAATACAACCCATATTTATGTTTATTTATTTTCCCTTTTGTACTTTAACTATTTGCACATAATATGACATTTGAAATGTCTTTAGCTTCTGTTTCTGCCAATAAAGGCAAGCCCACATGGGGATCCTTTCATCCTTCATCCCTCCGTTCCGACTGACTGACACACACACTCGCACACAACACTGGTTCTCACCAGCAAACCAAACCAAGGTTCACTGCACAGAAATAGAAAGCCTAGAACATATTCACATTTCAATTGCATAGAAAACCCACCAAAATGACTGGCCTGTGAATGCACTATTGTAGATCTACAGGTATCTGCCAAAATAAAGGAAACACCAACATAAAGTGTCTTAATAGGGCATTGGGTCGCCACGAGCCACCAGAACAGCTTCAATGCGCCTTGGCATAGATTTTAAAAGTGTCTGGAACTCTACTGGAGGGATGCGACACCATTCTTCCACGAGAAATTCCATAATTTGGTGTTTTGCTGTTGGTAGTGGAAAACACTGTCTCAGACGCCGCTTCAGAATCTGCCATAAGTGTTCAATTGGGTTGAGATCTGGTGACTGACACACACGCACACGCACACACACCCTTTAAACCCCCTATGCTCCTTTGAGACCCATCTTTCAAAAGTCACTGAGATCACTTGTTCTAGCCATGGTAGCCAAAATAATGGGCAACTGGGCATTTGTATACATTTTTAAACATTATGGGATGTTAACTGCTTAATTAACTCAGGAACCACGCCTGTGTGGAAGCACCTGCTTTCAATATACTTGGTATCTCTCAATTACACACGTGTTTCCTTTATTTTGGCAGTTACATGTACGTCGATGTTATAGAGAGAAAAGTTCAACCAATTAAAAGTGACGAACGACACAGGAAGCTTAATACTCACAAACAACCATTCTAATGAGAAAAGCCATTGGACTGTGGAAAACGGAATGGAATTGACCCCTGTGGGGCTCAACAGGGCTCAACAACACCCTATCACAAAGCGCCAGTAGAAACCATTATAGCTAAAGTAGCTAAAACAATAGGACAGTCAAAGCATGTATATTTATGTCTTTCAGAAGACTCTTCAAAGACTAAAACAGGAATCAATTTTCCATGATAAACATGGCACAGGGTAAACTGGCATTGGGCCCATTCCTATGCTGTCTGTCATGTGTGGGGTTATCCAACAGTGTCTCTGGAGGGATTGGGATAGGGAATGCTATGGGAAGACACAGGGATTCAGTTACTGCTAAGCCCCTCACTGTGTGCTTCCATATCCATACATCCATCCATCCCTGGGCTAGATGCTAGGCTAATTTAAGCAACATGGGTCTCTGTCAGTACTCATCAGCTCACAGAAGACACACACACACACACATGTGCATGTGTGCACACACACACATACACACACACACACACAGCAAGGCTTGTTTAAGGAACGTGGGCTACTGTTAACAGTCATCAGCTGCTGCTCGTCAGACAAGAGGCTTCCGCTCACCTGTAATACATTACACTGGCATCTCTGTCTGACTGATAATGTACAGGCGAGGGAGAGGGTGAGAGAAAGAGAGAGAGAGAGAGAGAGAGGCAGAGAGAGATAAATAGAGGCAGAGAGAGAGAGAGAGAGAGAGGCAGAAGAGAGAGAGAGAGAGAGAGAGAGAGAGAGAGAGAGAGAGAGAGAGAGAGAGAGAGAGAGAGAGAGAGAGAGAGGCAGAGAGAGGGGGAGAGAGAGGGGCAGAGAGAGAGAGTGAGGCAGAGAGAGAGAGGCAGAGAGAGAGAGAGGCAGAGAGAAAGAGGCAGAGAGAGAGAGGCAGAGAGAGGGAGGCAGAGAGCAAGAGAGGCAGAGAGAGGGAGGCAGAGAGAGAGGCAGAGAGAGGCAGAGAGAGAGGCAGAGAGAAAGAGAGAGAGAGAGAGGGGGGCAGAGAGCGAGAGAGGCAGAGAGAGGCTGAGAGAGAGAGGCAGAGAGAGAGAAAGTGGCAGAGCGATAGAGGCAGAGAGAGAAAGAGTTTGAGTTTTTATAAAACCTTTATACTCAAGCGTTAACACAACTAATGGCACACTGCCTTTTCAGAAATGAAACAACAAATGTCATTCCTAAATAAAAAATTTAACAAAAACATTCAACTCATTTCATCAACAAAAAATAGTTTCCCCTCCTCCACAAAACAAACCGCTCCTTCGTAAGACCACTTCTCCTCAAACAATGGGAGATCTTTTACAGCCGAGAAGAACTCAAAATCCACTTTTATTCTCGCTTTCACTAATCCTTTAAAAACACATCTTACATCCTGCCCATATCCCGTTTCTATGTTATGTTTCCTACTCAGAAAAATTTACATCTTAGCTTGTCCCAAAATAAAATTGAACAGTTGACATTTTCTTTTAGAAATAAAAACAGTGTTATTGAAAATCTCCACTACAGCTTTAAACAAAGACTCCAGCATTTCCAAGAAAGGTTTTATCCTCTCACACTCCATAAAACAGTGAAAATTTGTTTCTCTTATATTACAAAAAGGGCATCCATCTCCAACATCTGAGTTAATAACAGATACAAAAGCATTAACTGCAATGATGCCATGCAAAACCCTCCATTGCATATCACCAGTGCCCTTTTGTAACGGTGGCTTGTACAGTGCTCTCCATGCTGGCTTTACCTTGTCATCAATGCCCAATTTTACCATCCATGGAGTGTCTTTTCTATTTTTCAATGTATCTTTATTCAACACCTTGACACACACCCTATATAAGTCTTTCCCATTCACCTCATCCAACCCTATCAAATCCAGTAATAACGCCTTTCTTTCTGACTCTGGGATATTGGGTGTAATCCCTAGTCTTGGAAATGAGAGGTTTTCATCTTGTACCTTCTTCTTGTGACTATTCAGCATACCCCACTCTTCTGCTGATAGAGCCTTCCTGCAGCTTCCAAGCAGTTGTCCGACAATCCTTTCCGACCTCACCCCCAAATGTTCAGCCACCCGTCTTCCATCCATTAAGGCGGGCCCAGCCATGGCCATTAACTGTTTTAAGGTGATGATTTTGCCCTTCACCAGAATCTTGGAGAAATGTGGAACAGCTGCAGTTGTACAATCCAGTCTTGCCCCATACACCAGAGCTTCCACCAACAGCCAATGCACTGACTCTGCTGAAGTGCCTCTGGACACCTTCATTATGCTCCACACCCTAAGAAGGCCTCTGTAAAACGGAGGTAACTCCTCCCTAGAAATCTGGCTACTATCAACCAAAAATAAAGCCTTCTTTAAACCTAATCCCCAACCTGCTGTAATACAAGACCTCCCACCCCTCTCCAAACCACATTTTCCAGTCCATAAAGCAACCTTTGAATAAACTGAAACCGGAAAGCAGCAGCCCTACTAGCAAGATGTACAAGACCTTGTCCCCCCTCCTCTTTTGACAAATACAAAACACTTTGTGGAACCCAATGATATTTATCCCAAAATAAATCTACAATAATCGCCTGTATCTTAGCCAGAAGGCCAGATGGTGGCTCTAAAACTGACAACCGATGCCACAGTGCAGAGGCAATCACATTGTTAACTAGAATAGTGCGCCCCCTATATGACATATGAGATAACAACCAATGCCATCTCCTCATCCTCCCTTCCAACATTTCAACCACCCCAATCCAATTGTTTTCCATTGTCCCCTCATCTCCTAGGTACACTCCAAGATACTTAAAACCTCCCTTACACCATTCCAGCCCCCCTGGCAAAGCCATGATCCCTCCAGACCATTCTCCAATCTGTAAAGCACAATCTTTTTCCCAATTTACCTTTGCAGAGGACATTCCCCTAAAACGATCAACCATTAGACTCAAACTATCCACCTCCGCTTGATTTTTCACTAAAATAACTACATCATCAGCATAGGCTGAGAGACGAATAGGAGGAATATCCTCTGAAAGGTACACCCCTTCAATGCGACTTCTAATGCTATTTAGTAGTGGCTCTATAGCAATGGCATATAACATTCCCGACAAAGAACATCCCTGCCTAATACCTCTACACACTTTAAAAGGAGCACTCAAATCACCGTTAACTTTCAATACACTTTCAATGTCACCATATATCACCTTTATCATGGCAATAAAACCAGAGCTGAAACCAAACGACTCAAAAGTGTGCCATAAGTATTGATGTTCAACTCGGTCAAATGCCTTTTCCTGATCAATTGAAATTAGACCAGCATTAATAGTATGATTATTATTAATTAAATATTAAATTAATATTAATAAGCCATTTAGCAGACACTTTTATCCAAAGCGACTTACAGTCAAGTGTGCATATTTTTTTTAATGTATGGGTGGTCCCGGGGATCGAACCCACTACCCTGGCGTTATAAGCGCCATGCTCTACCAATTGAGCTACAGAGGACCAACCCAATAGCCCTAGAGACGTCCAAAAAATCCTGAATCAGAGAAATGTTATCCCCTATCTGCCTGCCAGGAACACAGTAGGACTGGTCCGTATGTATGATTTGCCCCATCACCTCCCTCAGCCTGTTGGACAAAGCCTTTGACAGGATCTTATAATCAGTGCACAATAAAGCCACCGGCCTCCAGTTCTTCACCTCCCTAGGGTCACCCTTTTTGGGCAGTAGGGTGAGGACAGCCCTTCTGCAGCTTATTGGTAGTAACCCTCCGGTTATACTATCATTAACTACTGCTAGCCAATCCTCTCCCAACATAGCCCAAAAATACTTTCAAAATTCAACGGGAAGCCCATCAATGCCTGGTGCCCTTCCATTTTCCATGCCTTTTAATGCAGTGTATAGCTCCTGCAAAGACAATGGTTGCTCTAGCTCAACCTGAGCTTCTGCAGCCACCTGTGGGAGCCCATCAAGGAACTGCTCTGTCACTGTTTTATCCTCATTGTACTCACACTTGTAGAGCTCAGCATAGAACTCTACTGCCCTCTTTCTAATTTCACTAGGGCTAGTGAGCTCCTGTCCAACAACTGATTTGAGACAATTAATAATTATTCTTTGTCCATTCTTGTTCTCTAAACCAAAGAAAAATATGGATGAGGCATCCATTTCAGAGATTCCCTGAAACTTACTTCTCACCAATGCCCCCTGTGCTCTGATACCCAGCAGGTCTGCCAATGCAGCTTTTTTCCTCGAGGGCCTGAGTATGGCCTCGATCTCCTGTGGTCTCAACCAACGTCATGAGTTCCACTAATTCAGTCTCTAGGGCTTTCATTGATCTGGTGATATCCTTGGTGACATTCCCTGTGTATTGATTACAGAATTGTTGAATCTGGATTTTCCCTATATCCCACCACTGTTGAAGGGATACAAAACTGGCCTTTTGAGACCTCCACCTCTCCCAGAAAAAAAGTAAACATTTCCTGATGTGAGCATCATTCAATAAAGTTATATTAAAATGCTAGTATGCGCTTTTGGGTTTTACATCGTTAATGAACACCACCTCTGTTATTCAACAATGATCAGAAAATCCCACTGGAGTTATCACACTTGAGATTGATGCTCAAAACAATAAAACCTATCTAACCTGGCCATAGAGATGGTGTTCTCTCTCACATGCGCCCAGGTGTACTGTCTCGTGCCTCCATGTTGACTCCGCCAAATATCACACAGTTCATGTGTTACAATGAGGCGTTTTAAAAAAGTCCTTGAGGCTATATTAGGTTCTTTGTGATTTCTATCTAAATCACTGACTGTGCAGTTAAAATCCCCAGCAATAAATAAATAATCTTCATTATTACATTTCTCAATGGTATTTGATAATGTCTCTAAAAAACATACCCTCTCAACTGCCACCACTGGGGCATATACATTTATCAGACACATAGTGATGTTTTCATACCTCGCTCTAACTTGTAATAACCTCCCCTCAACTACCTCTTCAACCGCATATGACAAAGGCAAAAACCCTTTTGAGAGCAAGATGGCCACACCCCCACTTTTTGAGTTTTTATGACTACACACCACCACTCTACCTTCCTCTTGGAATTAGACCCTTCACCACCATTTAAATTCTTCCTCTTACTCCTCGGTACTTTGAAAACAGCTGCTTCCTTTTCCATTATTTCAATCTCCTCTTGACCTCCGAATTTCATTTTCCAGCACCACCTCAGCGACCGCAGTCGCCATCTCATCGACTGTTTCCCCTCCCTCTTTGTTCTGATCTACCACAATTGCCCCTGTATCCACACTGCTTTCCTTTCCTACTTTTCCAACCACATCTGCCCACCTTCTCCCTTCCCCTGCACCCTTAGCATGTTCATCCCTTTGCGGTGGTGCATTAGCTGCACCAGCACTAGAGCTGCTACCAGGCTCTTGTTCTAGGGACAATTACGTACCAAATGCCCCTCTCTTCCACAGCCAAAGCATTTCATTGATTCAGTAGAAGCGTAGAAGACATAATCAAATCCATCAATCTTAAAACTGAATGCTAAATTCAGTTCATCAGTGTCCTTCTTTAAAATCATATGCACTTGTCTCCTATGAGACACGACATGTTTCAGCAAAGGAGATTTGCATCCAAAAATAACCTTCTTTATTGTAGATACAATTTGACCATGACGAGATAACTCTCGCTCCAACACTTCATCTCTAACAAATGGTGGAACATTAGAAATAATAACTTTCTTCGCCGGATTCATAAGAGGAAATACCGACGTCTGTGTCTCCCGCAACACAACACCACTCTCAACTATTGTATTCACCTTTTCAATGGAATCTAAGAATTTCACTACAGCGCTATTCATCCTTGAGGCTGATTTGATGCTATCATACCCAATGATAGCACCCACTGCCAAGCTACATTCTTCCACTGAACACCCGGCCGCAGCAGGAATCTTTACTCCGTGCCGCCGACTAAGTTTCTTAAACTCCAAACTTCAACCTCAAAAAACAAAAAACAAAAAACAACCTCAACGATCCCACTACCCCTATAGTGCTTAGTGATAGTTAGGCAAGATAACCTTAAAACAACTAAACTAATCAATATATATATATATATATATATATATATATATATATATATATATATATATATATATATATATATATATATACACACACCAAAACTCAATAGAGTGAAAATAATTCCAGTCGCTCTCACAATCACTCCTGCTTCACGACTCACTCCCAGCATGCACTCCAATGAGAGAGATAGAGAGAGAGAGAGAGAGAGAGAGAGAGAGAGAGAGAGAGAGAGAGCGAGAGAGAGAGAGAGGGGGGGGGCAGAGATAGAGGCAGAGAGAGGCAGAGAGAGGCAGAGACAGAGTGAGAGGCAGAGAGAGAGAGAGAGAGAGAGAGAGAGAGAGAGAGAGGCAGAAATAGAGGCAGAGAGAGAGAGAGAGGCAGAGAGAGAGGCATAGAGAGAGAGGCAGAGAGAGAGAGAGAGAGAGAGAGAGAGAGAGAGAGAGAGAGAGAGAGAGAGAGAGAGAGAGGCAGAGATAGAGGCAGAGAGAGGCAGAGAGAGAGAGAGAGGCAGAGAGTGAGAGAGAGAGAGAGAGCGGCAGAGAGATAGAGAGGCAGAGAGAGAGGCAGAGATAGAGGCAGAGAGAGGCAGAGAGACAAGGTCAGGGAAACTCAAGACTACAGCCATTCACATCCCAAAGACACACACGCACACATATACACACACACACACACACACACAAGTTACATATTTCAGACAGTGAGAGAGACTAGGGGGGATGTAATATGAAGCTTGATCAAACACAGATGTTCTGACATGGGAATGCTTTGATAGCAGGGACAAGCTGATGCTATTCCCAGGGGGCATGCAGACTCAATGCCCTGTCCTCCATTTTGTGTCACATCAATCCCACTGCGGAGATAAAAGCACCTTTCAGACTCTGATCAAATGTGTGTAATCAGACTGCTGATACAATGATTGCCACTGAAGAGCCCATATGTTTAAGAGATTTAGTGCAAGTCATTTTCTCCAATAGTATGAAGATAATAATTCCAGAGCCCATATTCATAAAGCATCTATGAGTAGGAATGCTGATCTAGGATCAGTTTTGCCATGTAGATCATAATAAATAAGATTAAATGGACAGTGGGGGACCTGATCCTAGATCAGCACTCCTACTCTAAGATGCTTTATGAATACGGCCCCAGACGTCTACATACTTCTGTAGTTGGGTATAATATTTGTTATATTAATATTATTCTGTGCTAAAGTCCTATTTTGTGACAGCATGTTTTGGTGGTAAGCAACTAAGCATAAATATGAAGCATTAGAATACATTAAGATATCCCTAGAGATTATGAATATCCAAATTCCTAGTGAAGCTGCTCTACCACTGAACGTGCCATCACTACACCAGACAAACACACACACACACACATTCTCCACTCGGTGGGGCCTGGTGTCTCCCCCTGTGGCGAAGCAGGTGTCGGGCTGTGATACACACACACACACACATACACACAAACCACACACACAAACCACACACACACACACACAAACCACACACCTTCAAAGACAGAGCAGTGAAGCGGGGGTGACAGGTCTCAATCTCAGCTAGCATAGTGCTAATTGCCCACCCCTGTCACTGGAGAACGGCATGGAACCAAGATGGCGTCCATATGGAAGCCAGTGACTGGCCTGAAAGAATCTAGAATGGAGCCATAGAGGAGTCCACCATGTGCTGGCTGAAAAGGTCAGTTTTGTTGTCTTCACAGTTGTCTGTGATGTGGTCTTATGGGGCTTGTGGTCCATGGGGACATGGCAGTAGCGTACACATGCCTCCAGTGGCAGCTAATGGCAGGGTAATGAGAGAGTGATCATTAACAGGTCACCTAACACCTCCCTATGCCCCAGAGAGGGGGACAGATTTCACTGTAACATCTGACACCTCCTACACACCAGAGGGGGGGACAGATTTCACTGTGACACCTCTAATGATCTCGTCATCTGACTGACAAGCTAATGAGACGCAACAACTGGCTGGGCAGGGTTCCAATAACACCCCCTACACACAAACACACACTCTCGCTGTCTCACAGGATTATGCACACACACTCACAGGACTGCCAATTGGAAGTCCTAAACCAACAGGGTAGAATTAGGAGATAAGCATAATTAAGAGCATCGCTCTGCAGAGAAAAAAACGAATTTGCTTCCCTAAATCTACTGCTGAAATTCCAGAATATTCCCTCTAGTATCCCAGAACTATTCCACTTTACCTTGTCATTGTGTTGTCTAGGACCAGGAGGTAATGGAGCTTCGAGGGGGTATTAGGGGTAATTTCATGGTAGAATGGAGAGGATATGAGTATTATGTTTCAGTGTTTCTGTCTCAGAGTCAGAGCCAACCGGCGCTTCCACTGACCCAAAGTACACAAGTGAACCACACATCCGCATACAGATGTAGGATCTTAATTTGAGCCAGTTTGCTACAGCAGGAAAAGAATCCTGCTGCAAAAGGAAATGTTAATATTACGTGGATTACAATTAAAGGACATTTTTGTAGAGATGGATCAAGTCTGAAATTTCAAAGTGGAAATTACAAACTTCAGAAGGGTGGCGTGGTAGTGGGCGTGGGTATGGCCAATTGCACAGACAATGGCATGGCCTCCGGCCCAGAAATGTTGAGGCCCTCCTCTTCGCTGCAAAGATCACATTTTGTTGTTTTAAAGTACATTTCCTGCAATTCTACACATTTTGCCATGGCTTATGCCTTGGTCTTATGCTATCTGAGTGACTCAAACATAATAACAAAATCAAATGCCATGACATTTTTTGAATTTTAGATTCTCCCCAACTATCTCGTTTTTATTCTGGTCGTTGTTAGTTCTCAAATACGATCTTATTTAAAAATATGTTGCTCCATTATCTTTTCTACATACTTCATATCTGGTTTTAGTCATTTAGGTTCACACTGAAAAACGTTTTACCATCCCCAAAATGATGATGTAAAAACAACATATATTTTTGTACATTATAATTTTTGGAGTGATTTAAGCACCCACACACTCATGGACATACACACAATAGTGATGCACGGGTTGACCCGCAGTCCCCGCGTTATTTTTGCGGAGTGGGCGGGTTTAGAGTAATTAAATATTGGCTGGATGAAGGGTGAAAAGAGAAAACAATACCTTAAAAAAAATTCAATTTATATCTATAGCAGTGGAGGATGCTGAGGGGAGGACGGCTCATAATAATGGCTGGAATGGCGCAAATGGAATGGCATCAAACTATGTGTTTGATGTATTTGATACCAATTCCACTAATTCCGCTCCAGTCATTACCACGAGCCCATCCTCCCCAATTAAGGTGCCACCAACCTGCTGTGATCTACAGGCTACATTGAGGTTTTTCATTCATTATTTTAGGTTATCTGGCATTAGTGCTTAAGCCTAAGCTTTAGGGCCTAACTGTACACACGCCAAATAGCCTACACACCAATCACCAAATGCTTTTGTGAATGGGCAAAAAAAGTTTACATCTATCCACAGAGGCAAAAAGGACAATGACGGAGTTGAATTAAATAAGAGAAAAGCTGCAAAATGGAGAGTTGAAAATAAAGAGAAGGGAGGGCTAGAAAAGTAATGTTTGGGAATGATTTGGTGAAGTGGTAAAAGAGGATGATAGCAGTGTCAGCTATGTTATGTGTGATGATTGTGAGGCGCTATACAAAATTGACAGACAAGACGGGGACTTCAAATACGCCTATAGCACGTCAAGGGAACTGTAGCCTACTGTTCAAATTGAAATCTGAACACTGAGTGTAGTTCTATGACCTTTCGCATAGCCTTAATATTACTTCCTGCAGAATTAAGCATTTCTTGCAGTAAAATGATACACCAAATGTAGGCAACATTTTTACTCAGGAACAGGAGTGGAGAAATATGATTTATTTCTTTCAGCGTCTTGAGAGAATGCAGTTAGATACTGTCTGTAGAGGTCCTATCTTTATCAGCATCATAAAAGCTGATAGTATTTCAACCACATAAAATAGGTTATGCATCCAAGCCGAACTGAAATATTATCAGAAACATGTTGGAGTCGTTTTCACAGCTTTCTATTTCCTTACAACTGGTCAAACTGATGACATTTGGACAGTTTACACAGAAAATCTTTACAGTTTATTTTAGAGTTTAGCATTTTCTCCCCGGTCCCTAAACGTCTTTGCTCCGCGAAAGAAGCAACGATGACCGAGAAAACTTTACCGATGTCAACTATATTGAAGCATTCATTCTATCAATTTATGACATTATTCTGGTGAGCAAGGGTTTATTTCATCTTCTAGGGCAACATATAATCACAGAAGAGAATCTGCATGTTTCTAATTATACAGTAGACAAGTTGACAAACAAATAGCTTACCAAAATGTCGGAAATCATAAGCAGAAACATATTTAAATCAGGCAAAAAAAAATCCTACATGTCAAAAAATTATTCCGCCATCTCTGACTACAGCCTACATCACATTTCTATATTAGCGGGTTAGGGTTGGGTGCTTTATCACATATAGTTGGGCGGTTGCGGATGGGTTATTAGCAATTGCTATTTCCTGCAATTCTACACATTATTCCATGTGGTGCATGGAGTTTTTTTTGTTGCAGTTTTGAGTAATGGCAAAATGTCATGTTAATATGATATCTGAGTGAGAATGACTAACAAAATCAATGGGGGCCCCCTGGAGGTCAGGGCCCCTGGTCGGTATTCGGCCATGATTACTACAAGTTTAGATAGCATGGCTAATTGTCAGCTAATTGAGTGACTGACATAACAAACAATTCTGATGCACAACCAATTTTCTAAATTGCACCTGGTGTATTCTACTATTCTTACTCTCAATAGTAAGTTGAGACTCTGACTGAGTTCCCAAAAAATTAAATAAATAAACGGTTGTTTTTGATAGGGGGCCCCCTAGCGGTCAGGTGCCCTAAGCGACCGCTTATGTCGCTTATGCCTGGAGCCGGCCCTGATCCCTTACAACAGCAAGGCTCTTATCTCTAAAGGAGCTATTCCGCCAACAGAAAATAACAACACAGGATTCTTGAAGGGAATGGCATGCTGCAGGGCCAGGCAGGCTCCTTTAATTGGACAGCCGATTATTCCAATTATGTGTCAATTAGAAATGTGCTGATGTCATCGGGATGGAAAAAGGCTTGGCAATCAAAAGCTGTTAGAGAGGAAATGGTGGTCCATACCAATGATCTGATCCACTGTCCATGTCCAAGGGGTTGGGGTGTGTGTGTGTGTGTGTGTGTGTGTGTGTGTGTGTGTGTGTGTGTGTGTGTGTGTGTGTGTGCATATGACATTTCTTTTTAAAGTGCAACTTTTAGTTTTGCTAACTAAAACCCAATGGACCACATCAAATTCAATTCAGAGATTGAGGCAATGCATTGAATGACATTTACTTTTTACATTGAATTGGACTGTTCTTACATTGCTCTTGACATTTCTCACACAGCTATTAAGCTAGATTTACCTGCATCGGGGCGGTCTGGGCCCAGATATACATAACTGTGTGTGAATGAATGAGAGCCAAAAATCCCATATGGGTAACCCACCTAAAAAAGGTCCCATTACTGCACTATGCCAGGCATACACTACACGATTTTGACACAAATCCGGCACGTTTTAGCCGTCCCAGACGAATTTTCATGATTGAGGTGAAATCATATGAACTTGGGCTAGGATCAGTACGTCGGGACTCGCGTAGTTTGAGTGGGTCAAAGGACGCACCAATGATGGCTGTTCCATTCTCCAGACCTCTGTAGGAAGTTCTGATAATTTTCTGACATGTCAGAAATTTGGGTCGTGCATCTTGTAGAATGAGCAGTGCTACGACACGATTCGGCAAGGACTTCTGTCAATAGCCAATGAGCATTCAGCATGTGAGACCATGGGCAAGTTCGTTTTATATGGCCCGGTGTCCCGGATGGGCGGAATTATTTTAGACCATTCCATTGGTCCTGAAGTGAAATCTCCACCCACCCGGGGCATCAGGCCATACAAATTGAACTCCAATATTACATCTGCGTCCTCCCATGACAGAAACCAAACATATCATTCATATTATCATTATTATTTCATATTAAGTCCATATTCTGCACCTCCATCTATTTTCTTTATGTTTTTGCACATAATATTGAGCACACCGTTAAAGCAGCTCACTGTTTGCAGTGTCCGCATTTTATTCCTACGACAAACGCAAGGCAGGATGTGATGGATTTGTAGATTTAAAAAATAAATAAATGTGACATTGAATATACCTTTGAGCATGGTCAAGTTATTAATTACACTTTTGGATGGTGTATCAATACACCCAGTCACTACAAAGATACAGGCATCCTTCCTAATTCCGTTGCCGGAGAGGAAGGAAACTGCTCAGTGATTTCATCATGAGGCCAATGGTGGTGATAGGAGAAAACTGAGGATGGATAAACAACAGTGTAGTTACTCCACAATACTAACCTAATTGACAGAGTGAAAATGAGGAAGCCTGTACATAATACAAATATGCATCCTGTTTGCACTAAAGTAATACTGCAGAAAATGTGGCAACGCAATTAACTTTTTGTCCTAAATACAAAGTGTTATGTTTGGGGCAAATCCAATACAACACATTACTGAGTATCACTCTCCATATTTTCAAGCATAGTGGTGGCTGCATCATGTTATGGGTATGCTTGTAATCGCTAAGAACTGGGGAGTTTTTCAGGATAAAAAAGAAATGGAATGGAGCTAAGCACAGGCAAAATCCTAGAGGAAAACCTGGTTCAGTCTGCTTTCCACCAGACACTGGGAGATGAATTCACCTTTCAGCAGGACAATAACCTAAAACATAACGCCAAATCTACACTGGAGTTGCTTACCAAGAAGACAGTGAATGTTTCTGAGTGGCCGAGTTACAGTTTTGACTTAAATCTGCTTGAACATCTATGGCAATAGCTGAAAATGGTTGTCTAGCAATGATCAACCACCAATTTGACAGAGCTTTCATTTTTAAAAAAAAGAATAATGGTCAAATGGTGCACAATCCAGGTGTGGAAAGCTCTTAGAGATTTACCCAGAAAGACTCACAGCTGTAATCACTGTCAAAGGTGCTTCTACAAAGTATTGACTCAAGGGTGTGAATACTTATGTAAATTCGATATTTCTGCATTTCATTTTCAATAAATTAGCTAACATGTTTTTACTTTGTCATTATGGGGTATTGTTTGTAGATGAGTGATTTTTTATTTATTTAATCCATTTTGAATTCAGGCTGTAACACAACAACATGTGGAATAAGTCAAGGGGTATGAATACTTTCTGAAGGCACTGTACCATTAAACCCCAGCCGTGGTTAGCAGACCTGGGTTCAAATACTATTTGAAACCTTTCACATATTTTCAGCATTTTATCTAGCCTGCCTGGAGTACCAGATGGGAAGGGTTTGCAGTTTTGTGAGTATTCCATTGGTTCTATTGTGTAAGGCAAGCTTAATCAAGCCCAGATAAAGTGTTTGAAATTACTTAAAGTAGTATTTGAACCCAGGTCTGGTGGTTGGAGGTCTGCATTTCTTTGCAACCCAAAACCGATGATAGTTTGATCTCTATGGATTCCTCAGTTCCATCAGCAATGCTGTGAGTATAGAGTACTAGAGGGTAGTGCAGACAGACACAGACAGTCCACCAGCCAGACAGACAGACAGTTTAAGTCCTCCTTCACAAGAGCTCCTACAGATGTAGGTTCTTAATTTAAGCCAGTTTGCTACAGCAGGAAAATAATCCTGCAGCAACAGGAAATGTGAAATATTTTGTGGATTATAATTGATGGACATTTTTGTAGAGGGTGATACATTTTTTTGTAAGGGAAAATCAAGTCTGAAATTTCAAAGTGGAAATTACAAACTTCAGAAGCATTTTTAAACCTCAATAACATGACACATTTTACATTCCCTGCATTGCAGGAAAGTTCTCCTGCAACAGGGCGATCCAATTAAGATCCTACATCTGTATACCTTTAAATGGAGGCCATTATAAAACTTATAAAGGGCCTCCATTAAAAACTTAACAACCCACCTGGCTTCAGCTTCTCTCCACTGCTGTGCTGTACTGAACAGCACTGGCTTGGCTAGACCTCCCACCCATCCACTCTGAGATCAATATCACGCTTACAACTTTTCTATTTCAAACTAGGCTAAAATACACCCATATGGACACTTATGAAAACACTTATAGAGACACTCGATATAGAGATCTCACAGTGAAACAAAGGGTTTGGTGTATATGTCCTTGGTCATGTGATGTTGATGTCATAGAGATGAGAGTGGTGGGGGTTGTGTGCGTGTGCGTGTGTGCTTGTTCACGCCCTTGTGCACGTACGTGGTTGTGTGTGTGCATGTGTGTGTGCGTTAATATCCGGGGGTGAAATCGCTGAGCTGGACATAAGGAGTATAGGCTTCTCAGACACCTGTCAATGATTGGCTGAAAGCAGATACCACTCCTCCTCTAGCATCGATGGTTTAAAGTGAGGAAAAGTGGGCCTGCATATCTCTACAGATTGTCTCAATCAATTGCATTGCAGCTCAGGTAACAATGTGAAATGTGCTTCCTTTGATAAACATCACACGGCCGTATCCAAAACCATGATGGATAAACAGACTTAGGAAGAGAAAAACTTCAATCTGAAAAGCTCTCTCTCTCTCTCTCTCTCTCTCTCTCTCTCTCTCTCTCTCTCTCTCTCTCTCTCTCTCTCTCTCTCTCTCTCTTCTCTGTTAAGAAGGTGGTGATGAGTGTGTGTGTGTGTGTGTGTGTGTGTGTGTGTGTGTGTGTGTGTGTGTGTGTGTGTGTGTGTGTGTGTGTGTGTGTGTGTGTGTGTGTGTGTGTGTGTGTGTGTGTTGGATGGCGTTGTACAGTATATTGCAGATTTAAGGTAGATTTGTCATCTGCCGTGTGTCTGTGTATCTGAGAGCATCTAACAGTAAATCCAAAACAAGAATCCAAGACAACTCACAAACACAACAGAATATCAGACATCTCCATATAAAACTATACTCCTCTATAAAGCCCGTCAATGAAACATAGTATCAAAGTGGTTAACAGTTCAAATCACACACCATATGGTTTGCTGATATCTCAATGTAGTCTGGTGTTGAATACTCACACAGACCAGATCACACACCACATGGGTACCACACAGACCAGATCACACACCACATGGGTACCACATCCATCAGATATGTAATATAGGGCCCAGAGTTTTTCCACATCAGGTCATGTGGTTGGGAAAACTCCTGGTCTTAGATGCTTCAATTCATCATATGGAAATGAACGGGAATTAGGAAGGGAAAAGGTTACGTTTAGTCATTCTTGTGAGTTGAAGCTATTTTCCCCTAGATAGTTCCCACCAGGTTGGACTAGTGTAGACATGGAGTAGTGTTGACAGGCTAACCTCAGCGTGGTGGAGACTCTCTGCAGGTATTACCCTACTCCAGTGGTTAATGTTCACACACACACTCTCTAACACACACACACGGTCACACTCCACACACAGGGATATGCTCTGGTAACACACCACACACAAACACACACATATACCCTCCCCCCTCCTTCACATATACACACACACACACACACACACACACACACACACACACACACACACACACAGATACCCGCCCTCCTTTACACACACACACACACACACACACACACACACACACACAGATACCTGCCCTCCTTCACACACACACATACACACACACACACACACACACACACACACACACACACACACACACACACACACACATTTGGCCATGCTCAAGTAACACCAGTGGAAAACAGCCTCAGCACAGTTTGGGCCTGGGGGAACACAGACCCAGACAAGGTCCACTTACTGTTTAAACAGAACCAGACTTAGCCTAAGCTACAATACACTACCCATACTCTCACTCTCTCACACACACACACTCTCACACACACACACACACACACACACACAGAGGCTCACTTCAAAATCAAATCAAAATCTAATTTTATTTGTCACATGCGCCGAATACAACAGGTGTAGAACTTACCGTGAAATGCTTAATATGTAATATGTACATGTATTTTTTCTCTTTTACATACTAAATGTCAGGCAACTTTTTGTCTCTGTGTTATGATCATGGTGATCAATGTTTTTTATTTGTGTACCTTTTTTAAATGTTTTTCTTATTTTTGAGTGGCAGCCCACGGGGGGATGCGAGCTAACTATTAAATTATATGAATTCATTTATTGTGCATGTAGCCCCCCTCCAACAAGAAAATGAATAAAGATTTGGTCACAAAAAAAGGAATAGCAGACACCTCAGACTCTGCTCACCTGATATACTCTGACGCACACACACACACACACACACACAGACACACACACACACACATAGACACACACACACACGCATAGACACACAACCTCACACAAATTGACACACAACCACACACACACACACACATAGACACACACACACACACACACACACACACACACACACACACACATAGACACACAACCTCACACAAATAGACACACAACCACACACAGTCTTGTACAGATAACCTTGTGGGTACACACAATTCAATTCCATTAAAAATCCTATTTTCCCTAACCCCTAACCCTAAACCTAACCCTAACCCTAACCTGTACTCTTACCCTAACCCTAACCTTAACCCTAACTCTAACCTTAACCCTAAACCTAAAACAAACCCTATCTCCTAACCCTAACACTTAATGTAATTGTAACCCTAACACTAATTCTAACCTTAACCCTGCACCCCTTAGAAATAGCATTTGACCTTTTGTCAAATGTTTGTTAGTTTACTATTCTTGTGGGGACATCTGGTCCCCACAAGAATAGTTGAACACGTACACACACACACACACACACACACACACACACACACACACACACACACACACACACACACACACACACTCCACTTCATTATGTTAGTCTTAACAGGATGCCTTCCTAGCAGTAATTTCCTCCTTTCTAGAACAGAGAGATGTAAAGACTCAGCAAGCTCCTTCTCTAACAGGGCCTCATTACCAAGGCTCTCCAGGAATACAGGACGTAGGGCCAGACTCCACCTAGAGACACACACACACACACACACACACACACACACACACACACACACACACACACTCTCCTTTACAGGCATTGCAGTGAAGGGAGATGAGGAGGTGTCTAACAATGTGTGAAGCCCTAATCAAAGGGACAGGGTTTTTAATAGCTTTCAGAAAGGAGGGGGGAAAAAGACAGAACGCATGGCGGAGAGATGCATAACTATCATCAGACCTCAAGAATCAGACCCCTCCACCCATCTCTGCTGTGCTTCCCTTCTTCTCCCACCCCTCCATCCCTCCAATCTCTCCATTCTCCCACCCCTCCATCCCTCCACCTCTCCATTCGTCCACCCCTCCCTTGGAACAATAGGAAACAGGACTTGTTCAGCTTGTCTCACTGCCTGCTAAGATCAACATTTGACAGTGACCATACAGTAGGAGGATACACATCATTATACAGCGATAATGACTGATGATATGTGAACTTTATACTCACTATCCTGAAGGGCTACTTGTAATACTGTGCTGTTGACAAGCAGCTCCCACTCATACTAACTTAACTTTATCCAGTTCTTGATTGTCTCAAACCATCTTCTCAGAGCTACTCAACTCCTTTGCTGATGTAAAATACTATAATTGTAAGATAAGGTGTACCAAAGACAAACAGCAAGTATTTGAGGCACATACTAAGTAATCTGGCTGCTACTGTAAGATAATGAATGGAAAGAAGGAATCTCGGAAGTCACCTTGACCTTTAACCTTTAGAAGAAGTTCCTTCCACTTCCCCACCCAGTTCCTCTTCCTGTTGGAGCTCAACCAATCAGGCGTCTCGGTCTCATCAGGGTAGCGTTCGCTCATTTCCCATTAGCCTCTCTGGTTAGAATCGATAGTTAATTACCTCTAAAAGGCTCTCTTCTCACCCAGACCTGACAGGGCACTGCCGTCCGCCTGGAGAAGGGTCTGACCATCACGCAAGGTCACACAGCAAAAGCCACAACCCCTTCTCTCTCCCACTCACAGGACCATCAATGTTTCTTTCAGAGTTTGCTGATGCCCACACACATGGACCCACAGACACGCACACACACATATAACAGATGAACGTTAATTTACATATACACACACACACACACATAGGGACACACGCTCAGTCTCACACACACATGCACGCACATACACATACACACATGAATTCCCACACACACACACACACACCTTCATTTCCCTTCCCCCTCCCCAGCCAATCCTCCTATCTTTAATAAGAGATTGCATTTATGGTGAGGAGGAGAAGGGAAGAGAATAGCATGGAGATATGTGTCCACTGCTGGTGAAATATGTATCTACGTGCTGATCCCAGATCAGTCAGTAAGTCATTAATAATAGGACAGGCCACACCACTAGATCATCAGCTCTTTGCCTACACTCATTTACCACACACACATCAAAGGAGGGACCGAGGGTGTGTCTTAAATGGCACCCTATTCCCTAAATAGTTCACTACTTTTGACCATGGCCCATAGGGCTCTAGTAGTGCACTATATAGGGAATAGGGTGACATTTGGGAGTGGGACAAAGGCCAAGACTGCATTTCCCAATGAGAAAAAGCCACTGGCGGAAGAACAAATGTTATTTAATCAAATGGTGAGCAGTGTGCTCCCAGGCCTGGGGTTTAATTGCAGTAACATTAATGGACAGGCTTTAATTTCATTGAGTGCTGGGAAAACAGCATATTTTGGGCTGCTGAGGGACATTGAATACTAGAAGGTAACTTTAACTAGAGACTGCAATAGTAACCTGTACTGAAGTGGACTTGAATGTACACAAACACAGTTAGGGGAGGTGATGGGACACAAAGTTGTCCTCTGTACTAAGGTCGAATAAGGAGTCGACACTATGTAGTACACTAGTGGGAAGTGTGCACCAGATGGCAAATCAGCACTAATCAACTGTTTTAGCCTACTTATCAGTGGAGTGCAAAACATATTTTTCTAGCGAAGAAAAGTTCATGTAAGGAGACAATATCTTCACTCATAAACCAATAAAGACGTTTTATCACGAAAAGTAACTGTTGTGTATTGATATTCTAGTTTTGTACCTTTAGGGCACCTGTAACCCCCCCCCCCCCCCCCCCCCCCTTTGCTTACCTACGTTGAAATGCTTGGAATGTTCTTCCTGTGAAACGCATTAAAACAATGCCCACGTTAATTTCTACTCCCGTCTCATGTCCTGTCCTTATATTAGTTGTATAAGTAATACAGTGTGCTATACAACAAAACTGGCGACGAGGAAGAAACTTTCTCACGTTTGTGCTCATCGTCTTCGACAGAAAGTCTGAGTTAAATTAGTTATTTATTTATTTTTCTCACTGTAGAAAGACGCAAACATAACGTGGAGCTAGCCAGTCGAGTGATGCTAGCTAGCCTTTGATGTCACGGCAACGAGAGCCTCGAGGGATAGGAAGAGTTTCACTGCGGGAGAAAGTGAAGTCATAGTGAGTTAAAAGAAAGAAAAATAAACCGAAAATGTCTGCATTGATTGGAAATATAGGAACATTTGATGAATCTGTGGAACAATGGAGTTCTTACACAGAACGTTTTGAGTACTTTGTGTTGGCAAATGGAATTAAAGCAGAAGTCGTTGTGCCAACATTTTTGACTGTTATGGGAGGAAAAACATTCAATCTACTGCGCAGCCTAGTAACGCCTGAAAAACCTGGTGATAAATCATATGATGAAATTGTGGCTACCTTAAAAGGACATTATTCTCCAAAACCACTGATAATCGCAGAGAGATTCCGGTTTCATAAGTGAAATCAAGAGGAGGGGGAATCAATCTCACAGTTTGTGGCTGTATTGAAACAGTTATCTGAACACTATGAATTTGGGCGATCAATGAGTGACACTATACGTGATCGGTTAGTGTGTGGCATGCACAGCGAGGCAATTCAGCAACGCCTTTTGACTGAAAGTAACTTAACATTGCAGAGCAATAGAAGTGAGTACGTCAATGGAAATGGCAAATAAAGACGCACAACAGCTAAGTGCATCGACCAAAGTGCATAAGGTGTCTATGGAGTTTTAAAAAACAAGGCAGGAGGTGGGAAGCCATGCTATCGCTGTGGGAAACCAGGTCACCAGGCAGAGGAGTGTTGGTGCAAAGACTTAGACTGCAGAAGTTGTGGTAAAAAGGGTCACAATGAACATGCATGTAAAAACAAAAAGACACAATCAAACAAAAGTACTGAACAAAGGAAAAGCGACTTCAGGAAGTACAAAAAGAAAGTGCATAAAATGGAGCACACAGAGGATGAACAAAATGATACCCTGTCTGAAGGGGAATAATCTTTGCATGTTATGTCAATTTCAGACAATGGATACGGGTACTGGGTGACACCGCTACTGGATGGAAACGCAGTAGGGATGCAAGTGGACACTGGAGCAGCCATATCTTTGCTGTCTGAGGCTGTATACAAGGAGAAACTACATCACCTCACACTACAGCCCACGAAGATGACGCTGAAAACATACACCGGTGAGATTGTTCCAGTGAGAGGAAGCGTGATTGTTACAGTGGAGCTCAACAAACAGAAGGTAAAGCTACCACTCTACATTGTAAAAGGCAACCATCCAGCATTGCTAGGACGCACATGGCTGGAAAAGATCAAACTAAACTGGCAGGAAATTCACATGGTTGCAAAAGAGGACACAAACCTACAAGGGATATTGAGGAAACACGCGGATTTGTTCAAAGGAGAACTTGGCAGTATGAAGGACATAACAGTTCAACTGACCGTGAAACCAGACAGCAAGCCAAAATGCTTCAAAGCTAGACCTGTCCCATACGCCATAAAACCAAAAGTTGAAATTGAGCTAAACAGACTAGTTGAGAGTGGAGTATTGGATCCAGTGAATGTTAGTGAATGGGCTACACCCGTTGTTCCAGTCATAAAAAAAGATGGATCACTCAGACTCTGTGGTGATTTCAAAGTCACCATTAACCCAGTCTTGACTGCTGAAAAATATCCACTACCCCTCATTGACGGCCTCTATCTGGTTTAGCTGGAGGACAAAAATTCAGTAAGATAGACTTATGTCAGGCCTATCTACAGATGCATGTGGACCAAGAGTCACAAGAACTGTTGACCATAGTGACTCACAAAGGACTGTACAGGTACCGGAGGCTTCCTTTTGGAATCACCTCAGCTCCGGCCTTGTTTCAGAGAGCTATGGACCAGATACTGAGCGGGCTCACTGGGGTCCAATGTTACCTCGATGATCTACTCATCACCGGCAAAGACGAACAGGAGCACCTGAGAAACCTGAACGCTACACTACAGAGATTGGAGGAGTACGGTCTGAGGGTCCGGAAGGACAAATGCATCGCCTTATGGCGTTGGTGCGGTTGTCTCACACATCATGCCATCAGGTGAAGAAAGGCCAATTGCTTTCGCATCACAGACCTTCAATAAAGCCGAGAGCAATTATGCACAGATAGAGCGTGAAGCACTCGCCATTGTGTTTGGAGTTAAGAAATTTCATCAGTTTCTGTTTGGCCGACGATTCACACTGCTGACGGACCATAGACCCCTCACCTCCATCTTTGGTCCCCACACCCGAATTCCGTCGCTTGCAGCCAGCCGCATGCAGCGATGGGCGTTATTGTTATCTGCTCACCAGTACGATATCAAGTACAGAAGGTCTGAGCAGCACTGCAATGCAGATGGCCTCTCAAGGCTTCCCTTACTTGTCGCACACACTGAGCACTCCCAGGCTGAAATCTACTACTTCAAGGAAGTGGCGAACGCCCCAGTTACATCTGTCCAAGTGAAAAAGTTCACCCACACTGATCCAGTGATGTCTGAGGTCGTGGACATTGTCACTCGTGGAAAAGAAGGAGAGATGTCGGACAGCCTACAACCTTACCTAGTGAGGAGAAACGAGCTCACAGTTCAGTTTGGATGCTTGCTATGGGGTTTTCGAGTCATTATACCGCCGCCACTGAGAAGGAAGGTGCTTGAAGAACTCCATTCAGGGCACTGTGGCATGGTGCGAATGAAGGAGATTGCACGCAGCTACTTTTGGTGGCCAGGTCTGGATGCAGCTATCGAAGACAAGGTCAAGTCATGTTCTGCATGTCAAAAGATGAGGAACATGCCTCAGCTAGCGCCACTACACCCATGGGACTTCCCAGAGGAGCCTTGGCAGCGAGTCCACATAGACTATGCAGGCCCACTGGAGGATCGTATGTTCTTAGTCGTAGTTGACGCACACAGCAAATGGCCTGAGGTCACAGTGATGAAGAGCACCTCAGCGAAGAGAACCATCGAAGAGCTATGGTCAATTTTCAGTCGCTTCGGCTTGCCAACGCAACTCGTTAGTGATAATGGCCCCCAACTGGTGTCTGAAGAGTTCCGGTCATTCATGGAAGCAAATGGAATTCAGCACATCAAGTCAGCGCCGTATCACCCTGCAACGAACGGCCTCGCTGAAAGGTTTGTCCAAACGATGACGCAAGCTTTAAAATCATCACAAGGGAACGGCTCCCTCAATAGGCGTCTAAACACCTTCCTGTTAACCTACAGAAACACTCCCCATGCTACAACCAAAAGACAGCTTCGCACACGACTCGACCTCCTGAGACCTCCAAAGACGAGACAGGTTGTACAGACGCAACAGAGAGCACAGGTGGAGAGACGGAGCAAAGCAAAAGACAGAAGCTTCATAGCTGGAGAGAGAGTTCTTGCTCGAAACTACTGCAAAGGTCCAAAGTGGTTACCAGCCACAGTGGTTGCACAAACAGGGCCTGTGTCCTACACAGTTCACACACCGGAAAACATCATCTGGAGGATCAACTGTTGCCAGGAACCAACCTCAGAGATGACTCCTGTCAAGTGACAAACCAAGATCAGCTACTTGAGACCTACCATGACTACGAGCTATCACCTGAACATCCACTGCAGCAACCTACCAATGTGGAAAGTTCTCCAGACTCACCTGAACTAGCCAAAGTAGCTGCACCCCAGTCTGGGCATACACCATCACCACTCAGACTCAGAGATAATGTGACTGTAGACTCACCTGTACGTCGTCATTACCCTGCAAGAGAAAGACGACCCCCTGACAGGTTGACTATTTAGTTCAGACTAACCTCCGACATTGGGGCAGAATACACCCCAGGGTTAAGTCTGGGGACTGAGGCAGTCTACCCTCTATCCCTAGTTTAGAAAAGGTTATTCTGAAAAGTTCACATTTATTTACATTAAGAAAACAATAGGCAAAACAGTGAATAATTACTTTTTCCTTATGAGTCATCAAAGGTAAAGGGGGAGGGATATGTTGTGTATTGATATTCTAGTTTTGTCCCTTTAGGGCACCTGTAACCCCCCCTTTGCTTATCTACGTTGAAATGCTTGGAATGTTCTTCCTGTGAAACGCATTAAAACAATGCCCACGTTAATTTCTACTCCCGTCTCATGTCCTGTCCTTATATTAGTTGTATAAGTAATACAGTGTGCTATACAACAGTAACTCTGCTCCATACCCCTTAACCAGACCCAAACTCCCCCAGGCCCCCCTCTCTCCTTCCCCTCAACACTCTCTTAATTTCCACCCCCCCCCCCCCCCCGGGCCCTTCCTGGACCCCCAGGACTAAGCCTTGGGGCTTAGCTGTCAAATCAAATCATCATTATGGCCTTGCCTTCAACCACCATTTCATTAACAGAAAAATAAATGCACTCCTTTGTTCCTTACCTCCATTTTTTTCTTCTGTTTTTCCCCTGGCAAGCCTGTGTCCGCTGCCTGTGTCAATACCCAAACGGATTCATATTTCACTTTTGGGGGAGAAGAAATAGAGAATTTTGAGGGAAAGAGAGAGCAAACAAGGGATAGAGGGAAGAAGGGAAGAATGGAGGGAGGGCTGGAAGGGGGGGTAGAGCTGGGCGATATGGCCTAAAAATCAGATCTCGTTTTTTTCAATCTTATGGGCAATTAACAATATACTGTATATCTCTTTATTTAAAAAAATATTTTCTCTAAATAAGCGTTGTTGTACAATTAAAGGTCAAATACACTGCATTTCAAACAGTCAGAAATAATCTAATGAATTCAAGGCTTGTGAAATTATACCTAGGCTAAATAAGACCCACTAATAATGTAATAATTTTATCAAAATAGTTTAACTTGTGTTTTTGCAATAATCACTGATCTGGCTTTCAAGTCTGTCTATGAAAATGCCCTTTCTTGTTAAAAAATTTACTAGAACCGTGCATAATCCACATTCACTAATAATGATTAACTTCTTGTAGCAAGCATTAGGCAATAGAAAATTAACAAAGGTCTCATCAATAATCTCTCAAGCCCACGTGCTAGTGATTAGCCAGCTAATCTTTATATTTCAAATTCAGCCAACTTTGATCTATTTGCTAGCTAACAAGGTTGAACAGTTGAATTGTTATGAACACACCCTTCTGTCTGTCTCCAATTGTTTGAAAAGCTTGTTAGCCTGTCCACTTTGTTCAGAGTGGCCTACCTTATTTCTCAGAATGAGAATGAGTTGCCTGGTCCTTATATAATTGTGTTTTATGTGTATTGCACATTTATAAAACACAGACTAGACAGCTGGTATAACAGTCTTTGGCTAAAATGCTGCTAGCGGTACGTGGTACCCCAGTGCCGCGCGTGACAAACAGAGCATTCATTTTCCAGAATCAATGTTCATTGATACTCTCATTTAAGTAGTGTCTGCTTTGGGTGCTATTTGAGTAGTTGAGAAATAAAAAGGGTATTGTTAGAAAAGTTTTATTACAGTAAAATAATGTCTCAATGTGTTTTGGTGTCCATATGACAGATTCTGTTGGACCAAACCTCGAATGGAAATAGCGAGTTGAAACCGTATGTCAGAGAGGACGATGTGATCTCTCAACTTTGTTGGCGTGAGAGGCAAAGGGAGGGGCTTGGTGTGTGTTTAAACCATAGAGGAAGAAGCGAGAGGTTTCACTCTCGCTAAAATACAGTACAGTGAGGGAAAAAAGTATTTGATCCCCTGCTGATTTTGTACGTTTGCCCATTGACAAAGAAATGATCAGTCTATAATTTTAATGGTAGGTTTATTTGAACAGTGAGAGACAGAATAACAACAACAAAAAATCCAGAAAAACGCATGTCAAAAATGTTATACATTGATTTGCATTTTAATGAGGGAAATAAGTATTTGACCCCCTCTCAATCAGAAAGATTTCTGGCTCCCAGGTGTCTTTTATGCAGGTAACGAGCAGAGATTAGGAGCACACTCATAAAGGGAGTGCTCCTAATCTCAGCTTGTTACCTGTATAAAAGACACCTGTCCACAGAAGCAATCAATCAATCAGATTCCAAACTCTCCACCATGGCCAAGACCAAAGAGCTCTCCAAGGATATCAGGGACAAGATTGTAGACCTACACAAGGCTGGAAGGGGCTACAAGACCATCGCCAAGCAGCTTGGTGAGAAGGTGACAACAGTTGGTGCGATTATTCGCAAATGGAAGAAACACAAAAGAACTGTCAATCTCCCTCGGCCCGGGGCTCCATGCAAGATCTCACCTCGTGGAGTTGCAATGATCATGAGAACAGTGAGGAATCAGCCCAGAACTACACGGGAGGATCTTGTCAATGATCTCAAAGCAGCTGGGACCATAGTCACCAAGAAAACAATTGGTAACACACTACGCTGTGAAGGACTGAAATCCTGCAGCGCCCGCAAGGTCCTCCTGCTCAAGAAAGCACATATACAGGCCTGTCTTAAGTTTGCCAATGAACATCTGAATGATTCAGAGGAGAACTGGGTGAAAGTGTTGTGGTCAGATAAGACCAAAATCGAGCTCTTTGGCATCAACTCAACTCGCCGTGTTTGGAGGAGGAGGAATGCTGCCTATGACCCCAAGAATACCATCCCCACCATCAAACATGGAGGTGGAAACATTATGCTTTGGGGGTGTTTTTCTGCTAAGGGGACAGGACAACTTCACCGCATCAAAGGGACGATGGACGGGGCCATGTACCGTCAAATCTTGGGTGAGAACCTCCTTCCCTCAGCCAGGGCATTAAAAATGGGTTGTGGATGCGTATTCCAGCATGACAATGACCCAAAATACACGGCCAAGGCAACAAAGGAGTGGCTCAAGAAGAAGGACATTAAGGTCCTGGAGTGGCCTAGCCAGTCTCCAGACCTTAATCCCATAGAAAATCTGTGGAGGGAGCTGAAGGTTCGAGTTGCCAAACGTCAGGCTCGAAACCTTAATGACTTGGAGAAGATCTGCAAAGAGGAGTGGGATAAAATCCCTCCTAAGATGTGTGCAAACCTGGTGGCCAACTACAAGAAACGTCTGACCTCTGTGATTGCCAACAAGGGTTTTGCCACCAAGTACTAAGTCATGTTTTGCAGAGGGGTCAAATACTTATTTCCCTCATTAAAATGCATATCAATTTATAACATTTTTGACTTGCGTTTTTCTGGTTTTTTTGTTGCTATTCTGTCTCTCACTGTTCAAATAAACCTACCATTAATATTATAGACTGATCATGTCTTTGTCAGTGGGCAAACGTACAAAATCAGCAGGGGATCAAATACTTTTTTCCCTCACTGTATGTCCAAAATAAGGCCAATGTGTTTCAAATCAAATCAAATCAAATTTCATTTGTCACATGCGCCGAATACAACAGGTGTAGACCTTACCGTGAAATGCTTACTTACAAGCCCTTAACCCACAATGCAGTTCAAGAAATAGGGTGTGTATGGACTTATTTTGGATCTAAGCTTGTCGCCTGACTTCCCGCCTTTGGGACAACGACTCCCATTGTTAGGGTGGAGACGTGCATCTCGTCATTATATACAGATCTCTGGTGTAAATAGGAAGGTGCACACAGCACAGAGGTCCGGCCGCCCAGCAACCTGCTAGCTCGACCCCATTCCCCCCTCCACCTTCTCCAGACCATCTCTGGAGGCCTTCTCCCATTCATTACTTCCCTCATCAACTCATCCCTGACCACTGGCTGCGTCCCCTCTGACTTCAAAATGAACAGAGTCCCTCCCCTCCTCAAGAAACCAACACTCTACCCCTCTGACGTCAAAAACTACAGACCAGTATCCCTTCTTTATTTTCTATCCAAAACACTTGAGTGTGCTGTCTCTGACCAACTCTATCGTTATCTCCCTCAGAACTATCTTCTTGACCCTAACCAGTCAGGCTTCAAGATGGGTGACTCAACCGAGATCGCTCTCCTCTGTGTCATGGAGGCTCGCTGCACTGCCAAAGCTGACTCTCTCTCCTCTGTTCTCATCCTCCTAGATCTATCCACTGCCTTTGATACCGTGAACCATCAGATCCTCCTTTCCAGCCTCTCAGGGCTGGGCATCTCAAACTCTGCACACTCTTGGATTGCATCCTACTTGGCAGACTGCTCCTACCAGGTGACGTGGAGAGGATCTGTGTCTGCACCACGTACTCTCACTACTGGTGTCCCCCAGGGCTTGGTTCTAGGCCCTCTCCTCTTCTCTCTATAGACCAAGTCACTCGGCTCCGTCATATCCTCACATGGTCTCTCCTATCATTGCTATGCGGATGACACTCAACTACTTTTCTCCTTCCACCCTTCTGACAACCAGGTGGCGACACACATCTCTGCGTGCCTGGCAGATATCTCAACTTGGATGTTGGCCCACCACCTCAAGCTCAACCTCAACAAGACGGAGCTGCTCTCCCTCCCAGGGAAGGCCTGCCTGCTCCAAGACGGAGCTGTTGGCTGGGCTCGCCGCTTTTGCCATCAAACCCCTGCAACTTCTCCAGAACCTTCCCTTCCCTTTCAGGCTATCCTAAAAACAAAAAGTACTACAATGACTGAGATATGTGGTTGTCCCACCTGGCTATCTTAAGAGAAATGCACTAACTGTAAGTCGCTCTGGATAAGAAGGTGTTAAATTACTAAAATGTCAAATGTAAATTTAACTGAAAGAGAGAAAACAGGGGATGGAGGGAAGGATGAGGGGAGGAGGTACACAACCAATTATTCCAAGGTTGGAGGTTGAGAGAGGAGAAAAAGTCTGCCTCTGCTGCTGGTTTGGCTGCTGTTTCAAGTTTTTATTAAAATTCTCATTTCCTCCTCCAAAAAATTAAAATAAAAAGCCAGCCGGAGTCAACAGCGTGGGCATTGTTGAGCTAGCATTGCAAATTGCGGTGTTGGGAAGATGGCTGTATCTGGTTGGTCTGTAAGAGTAGAGGCCCCAGGAGTAGGGATGCTGTAGGAATCAGGAGAAACAGGACTCGATAATCAATACTTTCTGCTTTGCTTTTCTCTCTCTCTCTGTCCCTCTCGCTCTCTCTCTCTCTCTCTCTCTCGCTCTCTTGTTGGAGTGCATGTGAGTCGGAGTGAGTGTGAGTCGGGAGTGAGTCGTGAAGCAGGAGTGATTGTGAGAGCGACTGGAATTATTTTCACTCTATTGGGTTTTGGTGTGTATATATATATATATATTGATTAGTTTAGTTGTTTTAAGGTTATCTTGTCTAACTATCACTAAGCACGTATAGGGGTGGTGGGATCGTTGAGGTTGGTTTTCGGGAGGGCACAACCAGCGGGTGAGGCTGGTTGCAATGGCCACTCGCGGAGGTTTGGAGTTTGAAAAACTTAGTCGGCGACATGGAGTAAAGATTCCTGCTGCGGCCGGGTGTTCAGTGGAAGAATGTAGCTTGGCAGTGGGTGCTATCATTGGGTATGATAGCATCAAATCAGCCTCAAGGATGAATAGCGCTGTAGTGATATTTTTAGATTCCATTGAAAAGGTGAATAAGATAGTTGAGAGTGGTGTTGTGTTGCGGGAGACACAGACGCCGGAATTTCCGCTTATGAATCCAGCGAAGAAAGTTATATTTTCTAATTTGCCACCATTTGTTAGAGATGAAGTGTTGGAGCGAGAGTTATCTCGTCATGGTCAAATTGTATCTACAATAAAGAAGATTCTTTTTGGATGCAAATCTCTGTTGCTGAAACATGTCGTGTCTCATAGGAGACAAGTGCATATGATTTAAAAAAAGGACATTGATGAACTGAATTTAGCATTCAGTTTTAAGATTGATGGATTTGATTATGTCTTCTACGCTTCTACTGAATCAATGAAATGCTTTGGCTGTGGAAGAGAGGGGCATTTGGTACGTAATTGTCCCTAGAACAAGCACGCAGAGCCTGGTAGCAGCTCTAGTGCTGGTGCAGCTAATGCACCACCGCAAAGGGATGAACATGCTAAGGGTGCAGGGGAAGGGAGAAGGTGGGCAGATGTGGTAGGAAAAGTAGGAGAGGAAGGTAGTGTGGATACGGGGGCAATTGTGGTAGATCAGAACAAAGAAGGAGGGGAAAAAGTCGGTGAGATTGCGACTGCCGTTGCTGAGGTGGTGCTGGAAAATGAAATTGGAGGTCAAGAGGAGATTGAAATAATGGAAAAGGAAGCAGCTGTTTTCAAAGTACCGAGGAGTAAGAGGAAGAATTTAAGGGGTGGTGAAGGGTCTAATTCCAAAAGGAAGGTAGAGATTGATAAATCAGTTGAAGATAAACAGGTTGTAGAGATGGTGGAGTTTTCTTCTCGGGAGGATAACGAGAGTGAGTCATCTGATGCGTCACAACAAAATAGTGAGATAAATGGGGTGGAAGGGAGGTATGGGATTGAGAAAGTACGTCAATTTCTGAAGTTGACAAAAGGGAAGAAATATATGCAGGATTATAATGTAACATATTTTTTCCCTGAAAGTGAATTGTTTATTGAATCAGCAAAGTTTCTGATGTCAAAAATAACAGGAGGAGGTTTGACAAGCACTGAAATTGATAGACTCAAGAAAGTGGTCACGAGAGTGATAAGTGATGTACAGTGGGGAAAAAAAGTATTTAGTCAGCCACCAATTGTGCAAGTTCTCCCGCTTAAAAAGATGAGAGAGGCCTGTAATTTTCATCATAGGTACACGTCAACTATGACAGACAAATTGAGAAAAAGAAATCCAGAAAATCACATTGTAGGATTTTTAATGAATTTATTTGCAAATTATGGTGGAAAATAAGTATTTGGTCACCTACAAACAAGCAAGATTTCTGGCTCTCACAGACCTGTAACTTCTTCTTTAAGAGGCTCCTCTGTCCTCCACTCGTTACCTGTATTAATGGCACCTGTTTGAACTTGTTATCAGTATAAAAGACACCTGTCCACAACCTCAAACAGTCACACTCCAAACTCCACTATGGCCAAGACCAAAGAGCTGTCAAAGGACACCAGAAACAAAATTGTAGACCTGCACCAGGCTGGGAAGACTGAATCTGCAATAGGTAAGCAGCTTGGTTTGAAGAAATCAACTGTGGGAGCAATTATTAGGAAATGGAAGACATACAAGACCACTGATAATCTCCCTCGATCTGGGGCTCCACGCAAGATCTCACCCCATGGGGTCAAAATGATCACAAGAACGGTGAGCAAAAATCCCAGAACCACATGGGGGGACCTAGTGAATGACCTGCAGAGAGCTGGGACCAAAGTAACAAAGCCTACCATCAGTAACACACTACGCCGCCAGGGACTCAAATCCTGCAGTGCCAGACGTGCCCCCCTGCTTAAGCCAGTACATGTCCAGGCCCGTCTGAAGTTTGCTAGAGTGCATTTGGATGATCCAGAAGAGGATTGGGAGAATGTCATATGGTCAGATGAAACCAAAATATAACTTTTTGGTAAAAACTCAACTCATCGTGTTTGGAGGACAAAGAATGCTGAGTTGCATCCAAAGAACACCATACCTACTGTGAAGCATGGGGGTGGAAACATCATGCTTTGGGGCTGTTTTTCTGCAAAGGGACCAGGACGACTGATCCGTGTAAAGGAAAGAATGAATGGGGCCATGTATCGTGAGATTTTGAGTGAAAACCTCCTTCCATCAGCAAGGGCATTGAAGATGAAACGTGGCTGGGTCTTTCAGCATGACAATGATCCCAAACACACCGCCCAGGCAACGAAGGAGTGGCTTCGTAAGAAGCATTTCAAGGTCCTGGAGTGGCCTAGCCAGTCTCCAGATCTCAACCCCATAGAAAATCTTTGGAGGGAGTTGAAAGTCTGTGTTGGCCAGCGACAGCCCCAAAACATCACTGCTCTAGAGGAGATCTGCATGGAGGAATGGGCCAAAATACCAGCAACAGTGTGTGAAAACCTTGTGAAGACTTACAGAAAACGTTAGACCTGTGTCATTGCCAACAAAGGGTATATAACAAAGTATTGAGAAACTTTTGTTATTGACCAAATACTTATTTTCCACCATAATATGCAAATAAATTCATTAGAAATCCTACAATGTGATTTTCTGGATTTTTACAGGCCTCTCTCATCTTTTTAAGTGGGAGAACTTGCACAATTGGTGGCTGACTAAATACTTTTTTTCCCCACTGTAAATTCTAAAGAAAATGAAAGAGTTCAGTCGCAGCCTTAACTCTGTAAAGAGATGTGGTTTCTGTGTCTTCCTCTGAATTGTTTTAATCCATGAGCAGTTTTAAGATTTCTTCTTTAAATGTAAATGGGGCAAGAGACGTTAAAAAAAGAGCCATAGTGTATGAGTTAATTAGGGGAAAGGGAAGTTACATAAATGTTCTACAAGAAACGCATGTGGCAACATGAGTGTGGGGGGGGGGGGGGGGGGGGAACAGTGGTGTGTAGTCATAAAAACTCAAAAAGTGGGGGTGTGGCCATCTTGTTCTCAAAAGGGTTTTTGCCTTTGTCATATGAGGTTGAAGAGGTAGTTGAGGGGAGGTTATTAAAAGTTAGAGCAAGGTATGAAAACATCAGTGCCACCCAGTGGTGGCAGTTGAGTCAGTTGAGAGGGTATGTATGTTTTTTAGAGACATTATAAAATACCATTAAGAAATGTAATAATTAAGATTATTTATTTATTGCTGGGGATTTTAACTGCAGTCAGTGATTTAGATAGAAATCACAAAGAACCTCATATAGCCTCAATGACTTTTTAAAACGCCTCATTGTAACACATGAACTGTGTGATATTTGGCGGAGTCAACATGGAGGCACGAGACAGTACACCTGGGCGCATGTGAGATCTCCCAATAAGCTGCAGAAGGGCTGTCCTCACCCTACTGCCCAAAACGGGTGACCCTAGGGAGGTGAAGAATTGGAGGCCGGTGGCAATGGAAAAAAATTGGATTGGGGTGGTTGAAATGGTGGAAGGAAGGATGAGGAGATGGCGTTGGTTGTTATCTCGTATGTCATATAGTCATATAGGGGGCACACTATTATAGTTAACAATGTGATTGCCTCTGCACTGTGGCATCGGTTGTCAGTTTTAGAGCCACCATCTGGCCTTCTGGCTAAGATACAGGCAATTATTGTGGATTTATTTTGGGATAAATATCACTGGGTTCCACAAAGTGTTTTGTATTTGTCAAAAGAGGAGGGGGGACAAGGTCTTGTACATCTTGCTAGTAGGGCTGCTGCTTTCCGGTTTCAGTTTATTCAAAGGTTGCTTTATGGACAGGAAAATGTGGATTGGAGAGGGGTGGCAGGTCTTGTATTACAGCAGGTTGGGGGATTAGGTTTAAAGAAGGCTTTATTTTTGGTTGATAGTAGCCAGATTTCTAGGGAGGGAGTACCTCCGTTTTACAGAGGCCTTCTAAGGTTGTGGAGCATTATGAAGGTGTCCAGACGAATGTCAGCGGAGTCAGTGCATTGGCTGTTGGAGGAACCTCTGGTGTATGGGGCAAGACTGGATTGTACAACTGCAGCTGTTCCACATTTCTCCAAGATTCTGGTGAAGGGCAAAATCATCACCTTAAAACAGTTAATGGCCATGGCTGGGCCCGCCTTAATGGATGGAAGATGGGTGGCTGAACATTTGGGGGTGAGGTCGGAAAGGATTGTCGGACAACTGCTGGGAAGCTGCAGGAAGGCTCTGTCAGCAGAAGAGTGGGGTATGCTGAATAGTCACAAGAAGAAGGTACAAGATGAAAACGTCTCATTTCCAAGACTAGGGATTACACCCAATATCCCAGAGTCAGAAAGAAAGGCGTTATTACTGGATTTGAGAGGGTTGGAAGAGGTGGGTTTGGATGAGGTGAATGGGAAAGACTTATATAGGGGGTGTGTCAAGGTGTTGAATAAAGATAAATTTAAAAATAGAAAAGACACTCCATGGAGGGTAAAATTGGGCATTGATGATAAGGTAAAGCCAGCATGGAGAGCACTTTACAAGCCACCGTTACAAAAGGGTACTGGGGATATGCAATGGAGGGTTTTGCATGGCATCATTGCAGTTAATGCTTTTGTATCTGTTATTAACTCAGATGTTGGAGATGGATGTCCTTTTTGTAATTTAAGAGAAACCATTTTTCACTGTTTTATGGAGTGTGAGAGGATAAAACCTCTCTTGGAAATGCTGGAGTCTTTGTTTAAAGCTGTAGGGGAGATTTTCAATAACACTGTTTTTATTTTGGGGTTTCAATATAGTAAGCAACAGAAAAGAAAATGTAAACTGTTAAATGTTATTTTGGGACAAGCTAAGATGTCCATTTTTCTGAGTAGGAAACATAAGATAGAAACGGGATATGGGCAGGATGTAAGATGTGTTTTTAAAGGATTAGTGAAAGCAAGAATAAAAGTGGATTTTGAGTTCTTCTCAGCTGTAAAAGATCTCCCATTGTTTGAGGAGAAGTGGGCTAACGAAGGAGCGGTTTGTTTTGTGGAGGAGGGGAAACAATTTTTTTGTTGATGAAATGAGTTGAATGTATATGTTCTTTTGTATTTTAATTTAATTTATTTTATTTAGGAATTACATTTGTTGTTTAATTTCTGAAAAGGCATTGTGCCATTATTTATGTTAACAATTGAGTATAAAATAAAGGTTTTATAAAAACTCAAACTCTCTCTCGCTCTCTCTCTGTCCCCCTATCTCTCTTTCTTTCAGTCTTTCTTTCCAATCTCCCTCTTTCTCTCTTCTCTCCAATCTCTCCTCGGCTAATATCGAAGAGGCTCCCCTTTACTGCTGACTGGATGTTTGTAACCCTATCCCCCCAAGTCAGAACAGGTAATGGCAGAAATCATGCCAGACAAAATAACCTCTCTGTTCCTCTTTTCACATTGCTAACCCGTTTCAGAGAAAGACAGGTAATTGCTGATGTCAAAAACTCACATTTCCACATCTCGCATTTTCACATTTGATGAGTTTCTGTTCTGAGAAACAGATTCACCGGGACGAGGGATAACGGTGATTCAGAGTGTTTGAGGTTGAGTCACAAAGGTCTGGTCCAGCGTCAAATGAATGTTGAGACGTGTGATTGGTTAGATAAGCTGGTCTATCCAGTGCTTAGGCGTGTGATTTAGGGCTGGGCGATATGGCCTAAAAATCATATCTACATTTTTTCAAACTTATGGATGATTCACAATATATACAGTTGAAGTCGGAAGTTTACATACACCTTAGCCAAATACATTTAAACTCAGTTTTTCACAATTCCTGACATTTAATCCTAGTAAAGATTCCGTGTCTTAGGTCAGTTAGGATCACCACTTTATTTTAAGAATGTGAAATGTCAGAATAATAGTAGAGATAATTATTTATTTCTTTCATCACATTCCCAGTGGGTCAAACATTTACATACACTCAATTAGTATTTGGTAGCATTGTCTTTAAATTGTTTAACGTGGGTCAAATGTTTTGGGTAGCCTTCCATAAGCTTCCCACAATAAGTTGGGTGAATTTTGGCCCATTCCTCCTGACAGAGCTGGTGTAACTGAGTCAGGTTTGTAGGCCTCCTTGCTCGCACACACTTTTTCAGTTCTGCCCACATATTTTCTATAGGATTGAGGTCAGGGCTTTGTGATGGTCACTCAAATACCTTGAATTTGTTGTCCTTAAGCCATTTTGCCACAACTTTGGAAGTATGCTTGGGGTCATTGTCCAATTGGAAGACCCATTTACGACCAAGCTTTAACTTCCTGACTGATGTCTTGAGATGTTGCTTCAATATATCCACATAATTTTCCTTCCTCATGATGCCATCTATTTTGTGAAGTGCACCAGTCCCTCCTGCAGGAAAGCAACCCCACAGCATGATGCTGCCACCCCCGTGCTTCACGGTTGGAATGGTGTTCTTCGGCTTGCAAGCACCCCCTTTTTCCTCCAAACATAATGATGGTCATTATGGCCAAACAGTTATATTTTTGTTTCATCAGACCAGAGGACATTCTCCAAAAAGTACGATCTTTGTCCCCATGTGCAGTTGCAAACCGTAGTCTGGCTTTTTTTATGGCGGTTTTGGAGCAGTGGCTTCTTCCTTGCTGAGCTGCCTTTCAGGTTATGTCGATATAGGACTCGTTTTACTGTGGATATAGATACTTTTGTACCTGTTTCCTCCAGCATCTTCACAAGGTCCTTTGCTGTTGTTCTGGGATTGATTTGCACTTTTTTTAGGAGACAGAACGCGTCTCCTTCCTGAGTGGTATGACGGCTGCGTGGTCCCATGGTGTTTATACTTGCATACTATTGTTTTGTATAGATGAACGTGGTACCTTCAGGCGTTTGGAAATTGCTCCCAAGGATGAACCAGACTTGTGGAGGTCTACAATTTTTTTTCGGAGGTCTTGGCTGATTTCTTTTGATTTTCCTATGATGTCAAGCAAAGAGGCACTGAGTTTGAAGGTAGGCCTTGAAATACATCCACAGGTACACCTCCAGTTGACTCAAATGCTGTCAATTAGCCTATCAGAAGCTTCTAAAGCCATGACATCATTTCTGGAATTGAAAAGCTGTTTAAAGGCACAGTCAACTTAGTGTACAGTGGAGAAAAAAAGTATTTAGTCAGCCACCAATTGTGCAAGTTCTCCCACTTAAAAAGATGAGAGAGGCCTGTAATTTTCATCATAGGTACACGTCAACTATGACAGACAAAATGAGATTTTTTTTCTCAGAAAATCACATTGTAGGATTTTTTATGAATTTATTTGCAAATTATGGTGGAAAATAAGTATTTGGTCAATAACAAAAGTTTCTCAATACTTTGTTATATACCCTTTGTTGGCAATGACACAGGTCAAACGTTTTCTGTAAGTCTTCACAAGATCTCCTCTAGAGCAGTGATGTTTTGGGGCTGTCGCTGGGCAACACGGACTTTCAACTCCCTCCAAACATTTTCTATGGGGTTGAGATCTGGAGACTGGCTAGGCCACTCCAGGACCTTGAAATGCTTCTTACGAAGCCACTCCTTCGTTGCCCGGGCAATGTGTTTGGGATCATTGTCATGCTGAAAGACCCAGCCACGTTTCATCTTCAATGCCCTTGCTGATGGAAGGAGGTTTTCACTCAAAATCTCACGATACATGGCCCCATTCATTCTTTCCTTTACACGGATCAGTCGTCCTGGTCCCTTTGCAGAAAAACAGCCCCAAAGCATCAATCAATCAATCAATTTTATTTTATATAGCCCTTCTTACATCAGCTAATATCTCGAAGTGCTGTACAGAAACCCAGCCTAAAACCCCAAACAGCTAGTAATGCAGGTGTAGAAGCACGGTGGCTAGGAAAAACTCCCTAGAAAGGCAAAACCTAGGAAGAAACCTAGAGAGGAACCAGGCTATGAGGGGTGGCCAGTCCTCTTCTGGCTGTGCCGGGTGGAGATTATAACAGAACCATGCCAAGATGTTCAAAAATGTTCATAAGTGACAAGCATGGTCAAATAATAATCAGGAATAAATCTCAGTTGGCTTTTCATAGCCGATCATTAGAGTTTAAAACAGCAGGTCTGGGACAGGTAGGGGTTCCATAACCGCAGGCAGAACAGTTTAAACTGGAATAGCAGCAAGGCCAGGCGGACTGGGGACAGCAAGGAGTCACCACGGCCGGTAGTCCCGACGTATGGTCCTAGGGCTCAGGTCTCTCAGTTGGCTTTTCATAGCCGATCATTTAGAGTTGAAAACAGCAGGTCTGGGACAGGTAGGGGTTTCGTAGCCGCAGGCAGAACAGTTGAAACTGGAATAGCAGCAAGGCCAGGCGGACTGGGGACAGCAAGGTGTCATCATGCCCGGTAGTCCTGACGTATGGTCCTAGGGCTCAGGTTCTCAGAGAGAAAGAGAGAACGAGAGAATTAGAGAGAGCATACTTAAATTCACACAGGACACTGGATAAGACAGGAGAAGTACTCCAGGTATAACCAACTAACCCCAGCCCCCCGACACATAAACTACTGCAGCATAAATACTGGAGGCTGAGACAGGAGCGGTCCGGAGACACTGTGGCCCCATCCGAAGAAACCCCCGGACAGGGCCAAACAGGAAGGATATAACCCCACCCACTCCGCCAAAGCACAGCCCCCGCACCACTAGAGGGATATCCCCAACCACCAACTTACAATCCTGAGACAAGGCCGAGTATAGCCCACAGAGGTCTCCACCACAGCACAAACCAAGGGGGGGGGGGCGCCAACCCAGACAGGAAGATCACGTCAGTAACTCAACCCACTCAAGTGACGCACCCCCCCCAGGGACGGCATGAAAGAGCACCAGCAAGCCAGTGACTCAGCCCCTGCAACAGGGTTAGAGGCAGAGAACCCCAGTGGAGAGGGGAACCGGCCCGGCAGAGACAGCAAGGGCTGTTCGTTGCTCCAGCCTTTCCGTTCACCTTCACACTCCTGGGCCATGATGTTTCCATCCCCATGCTTCACAGTAGGTATGGTGTTCTTTGGTGTCAACTCAGCATTCTTTGTCCTCCAAACACGACGAGTTGAGTTTCATCTGACCATATGACATTCTCCCAATCCTCTTCTGGATCATCCAAATGCACTCTAGCAAACTTCAGACGGGCCTGGACATGTACTGGCTTAAGCAGGGGGACACGTCTGGCACTGCAGGATTTGAGTCCCTGGCGGCGTAGTATGTTACTGATGGTAGGCTTTGTTACTTTGGTCCCAGCTCTCTGCAGGTCATTCACTAGGTCCCCCCGTGTGGTTCTGGGATTTTTGCTCACCGTTCTTGTGATCATTTTGACCCCACGGGGTGAGATCTTGCGTGGAGCCCCAGATCGAGGGAGATTATCAGTGGTCTTGTATGTCTTCCATTTCCTAATAATTGCTCCCACAGTTGATTTCTTCAAACCAAGCTGCTTACCTATTGCAGATTCAGTCTTCCCAGCCTGGTGCAGGTCTACAATTTTGTTTCTGGTGTCCTTTGACAGCTCTTTGGTCTTGGCCATAGTGGAGTTTGGAGTGTGACTGTTTGAGGTTGTGGACAGGTGTCTTTTATACTGATAACAAGTTCAAACAGGTGCCATTAATACAGGTAACGAGTGGAGGACAGAGGAGCCTCTTAAAGAAGAAGTTACAGGTCTGTGAGAGCCAGAAATCTTGCTTGTTTGTAGGTGACCAAATACTTATTTTCCACCATAATTTGCAAATAAATTAATTGAAAATCCTACAATGTGATTTTCTAGGATTTTTTTTCCTCAATTTGTCTGTCATAGTTGACATGTACCTATGATGAAAATTACAGGCCTCTCTCATCTTTTTAAGTGGGAGAACTTGCACAATTGGTGGCTGACTAAATACTTTTTTTCCCCACTGTATGTAAACTTCTGACCCACTGGAATTGTTATACAGGGAATTATAAGTGAAATAATCTATTTGTAAACAATTGTTGGAAAAATTACTTGTGTCATGCACAAAGTAGATGTCCTAACCGACTTGCCAAAAGTATAGTTTGTTAGCAAGAACTTTGTGGAGTGGTTGAAAAACGAGTTTTAATGACTCCAACCTAAGTGTATGCAAACTTCCGACTTCAACTGTATACAGACATCTCAACTTCAACTGTTCAGAGGGGACTGTGTGAATCAGGCCTTCATGGTCGAATTGCTGCAAAGAAACCACTAATAAAGGACACCAATAAGAAGAAGAGACCTGCTTGGGCCAAGAAACACGAGTGATGGTCATTAGACCGGTGGAAATGTGTCCTTTGGTCTTGAGTCCAAATTTGAGATGTTTGGTTCAAACCGCTGTGGCTTTGTGAGACGCGGTGTGGGTGAACTGATGATCTCTGCATTTGTAGTTCCCACCGTAAAGCATGGAGGAGGAGGTGCTAATGTGTGGGGGTGCTTTGCTGGTGACACTGTCTGTGATTTATTTAGAATTCAAGGCACGCTTAACCAGCATGGCTGCCACAGCATTCTGCAGCGATACGCCATCCCATCTGGTTTGCCCTTAGTGGGACTATAATTTGTTTTTCAACAGGACAATGACCCAACACACCTCCAGGCTGTGTAAGGGCTATTTTACCAAGAAGGAGAGTGATGGAGTGCTGCATCAGATGACCTGGCCTCCACAATCCCCCGACCTCAACCCAATTGAGATGGTTTGGGATGAGTCGGACGGCAGAGTGAAGGAAAAGCAGCCAACAGGTGCTCAGCATATGTGGGAACTCCTTCAAGACTGTTGGAAAAGCATTCCAGGTGAAGCAGGTTGAGAGAATACCAAGAGTGTGCAAAGCTGTCATTTAAATTTTTTTACATTTTTTGTCATTTAGCAGACACTCTTATCCAGAGCGACTTACAGTTAGTGAGTGCATACATTTATTTTTTCATCAAGGCAAAGGGTGATTATTTGAAGAATCTCAAATATAAAATATATTTTGAATTGTTTAACACTTGTTTGGTTACTACATGATTCCATATGTGTTATTTCATAGTTTTGATGTCTTCACTATTATTCTACAATGTAAAAAATTTAATAAAAAAAAAAAAAACTTTGAATGAGTAGGTGTGTCCAAACTTTTGACTGGTACTGTATATCTTGATTTTTTTCAAGTTTTCTCTAAATAAGCTTGAGGTACAATTAAAGGTCAAATAGACTGAATTTCAAACATTCAGCAATAATCTACTGAATTCATGGCTTGTGAAGTTATACCTAGGCTAAATATAAACCTTCCACAACCATAAGACCCACTAATAATTTAATTATTTTATCAAAATAGTTTAACTTGTGTTTTTGAAATAATCACTGATCTGGCTTTCAAGTCAGTCTATGAAAATGCCCTTTTTGTTACAAATTTTACCAGGAACATGCATTATGCACATTCACTAATAATGACTAACTTCTTGTAGCAGGCATCATATAAAATTAACACAGGTCTCATAAACGATCTCGCGAGCACTAGCCCACGTGCTAGTAAGTAGCCAACTAATCTTTATATTTTAAGTTTAGCCAACTTGGATCTATTTGATAGCTAACAAGGCAGAACAGTTTAATTGTTATGAACACACCTTTCTGTCCATCTCCAACTGTTTGAACAGCATGCTAGCTTGTCCACTTTGTTCAGATGTTGAAATCAAGTGGACTAGACAGCCAGAATAACAGTATTTGGCAAAAATTCTGCTAACGGCATGTGGTACTGCAATGCAGTGTGCGACAAACTGAGCATTCATTTTCCAGAATCAATGTTCATTGATACTCCCATTTAAGTAGTGCTCTGTGTGCAATTTGAGTAGTTGAGACATAAAAAGGGTATCGTTAGAAAGGTTAACTTCACCTCTATCACAGTAAAATAACGTCTCAATGTGTTTCGGCGTCCATATGACCAATTCTATTGGACCAAACCTCAAATGCAAATAGCGAGTTGAAACCGCTTGTAAGAGAGGAAGAAGTGATCTCTCATCTTTGTTGTTGTGAGTGGCGGGGGAGGGGCTTGGTGTGTGTGTGTGTGTAAACAGAGAGGAAGAAGCGAGAAGTTTCACTCTACAAAATAAGCCCAATGCGATTCTATGGGCTTTTTTTTGGACCTAAGCTTGTCGCCTGCCTTCCCAACTTTGGGACGACTCCCATTGTTTGGGTGGATACATGAGCATCTCGTCATTATATACAGATCCTGGTGTAAATGGGAAGGTGAACACAGCACAGAAGGAGAGAATGAGACGAGACCAAAAAGACAACATGAAACAAGCGGACATAAATTCTCACAAAAGCAAAAAATATAATAAAAATTGAGTCTTGCGATACAGGCATTTGGAATATCACAGAAAAACATCAATTCGAATTAATCGAATTACAGTTTTTCTAGATTGCTAAAACACTTTTACAAGAAAACCGGGGTCCACTTGATCTCCATCATAACCTAATTAGCACAACAGTAACATTTTTAGCAAAACTAAGTCATTTCTCATTGCTTTCACACACAATGCAAATGCTAAACACATTTTTGCAAAACAGTAAACACAACTCTCTACAAAAGATGCAAAACTCAGTTGAGTAAATCATGACAAACAAAATTAAAACATTGGGTCACAGCTGATACAAATAACTCCCATGAATGTGAACCTCTTCTGCACGTGTGCAAAACTTAATTTGCACAATTGTTCTGTAAGGTTCTGTATTTATTTTCTTAGTCAACCTTGTGTTCTTGAACGTAGCCCTGTTTCTTTGTGTTTTTGAACATAGCCCTGTCTTTCATTTTTGTTCATTGATTTCACCTGTGTTTGTTACTCACCTGGTCTCATCATCTCCTTATTTAGTTCAGGTCATTCTGTTTGTGCCTTGTGAGGTATTGTTCGTTTTGACTCTACTAAGCCTTTTCCTAGCTTGTTTGTGAGAACCAGTAATAGCCTTCAGTCCTAGTTTTTGATTCTCCTGCCTGTTTGCTTACCTGTGTATGACCGTTGCCTGCCTGTGACCACGATTCCTGCCTTTTGCGAAGGCGAAATAAACACCTGAATCTACACCTTTTTCTCCCTGAGTATTCATTACATGTTCAATCAGCAATCAGTCCTTATTAATGCATAAAAGAGGTCTCCTCTGAGTTGCTGTTAGCATGAATGGATCAAGTAAGAGGTCGAAGGCAAGGACAAAGGAGAGGTAGAGGGGCCCATAGAGGAAGATAGTTCAGCTCTCAGTTAAAATGGAAAAAGGTAAAATAAAGCCGTTTGTTTCTGGATATTCATGCTCTTGAGTGACATTTCTGCATTAGTCATCTTTGGTAAAATAATTTTGGTAAAAAATTATACAGCCCATGCTGTGATAATATGTTTTCTTGCCTTTTATGGTGTATACTATAATTATAGTATAAACAAATGGCCCAGACATATAAAAGAGGGTTAACCGTGTTAGGGTATATTGATAGTTGTAGGCCTACTTAGTATTTATTGGGCCATTGTGTAACGATTGATTTAAAATAACTTTTCATTAGATAACAAGTTGTATGTTTAGATGGAGGTAGCTGATTTTGTGTCTTGTACAGTATTTCATGTTTTGAGAGTTTTAATGCTTTCTGCAAAATAAAAGTGTCATTTTGGCCAACGTGTTTCAGTTTGGTGCTGGGTGTTAATTGTTTGGACAAATGTGCTCAAGCAATCGAGAACTGTCATTCGATTTATCGCCCAGCTCTAGTGTGATTGGTTATATAAGCTGGTATATCCAGTGTTTGGACTTGTGATTGGTTAGATAAGGAAGTCAATCCAGCGCTTAGACGTGTGATTGGTTAGATAAAGCAGTCTTCCAGTGTTTGGACGTGTGATTGGTAAGATAAGGCAGTCTATCCAGTGCTTAGATGTGTGATTGGTTAGATTAGGCAGTCTATCCAGTGTTTGGATGTGTAAATGGTTAGATAAGGCAGTCTATCTAATGTTATCATCCACCTGGGCTGCATGGTGATAGCAGGAGAGCGTGAAGCGAGACCAGTAAAACACAACATTCCACAGAGATAGAATCTCTACAGCGAATCAGAACGCAGGAGCCTGTGACAGTCAGGACAAGACAACTAACATGTAATGCTAGTGAAGACAAGGGTGTCTATTCCCATGCAAGTGCACACATGAATACACACATACGCAAATGGACACACACAGACACACACACACACGTATACACAAACACACAGTAGACTGTGAACACACACACACACACAGGCAGTCACACAAACAGAAACACACAGACATAAACACGCACACTCTCTCACTGACAACACACACACAAATCACATTCCACTCAATCTCCTCCCCAACACCACCTCCTATCCACCATCTGGCGGTTTTGAGGCTCGGATGTCTCTGGGGTAAGGTGAGCTCTGAGGGGGATTGTGTGTGTGTGTGTGCGTTCTGTGGGGGGTTAGAGCCATGGAAGAATGGCTTCACTGAGACATAACAGCCCTGATGCCCCTCTGTGGTCTGTCATGGTCTGTCATCATGTTCTCAGTCATCATGTTTTCAGTCATCATGGTCTCAGTCATCATGGTCTCAGTCATCATGGTCTCAGTCATCAGAATGGCGGATGGGCCAACTTCCTCAGTCAGGCTGTGAACAGTGGCTGGGCTAGAGGCAGACTGGGGGGCCACCACTATCACAAAGCCTTTAGAGCTTATAGTAGCCAGGACAAACATATTTTCAGGATTTCACTAATATCATCTAATCAATAAATCATAGCACGTTTTTGGCTCATTCAGTCGTTTTTACCTGTTGAAAAATAATGTTAAAAGTATCAACATACATTGACAATAAGAATTGTAATGCTTCCTGTGGTCATGGCTTTTTGATTTATGTCACAGTGTCAAAACACCGGTTTTAAATTCATAATCAATATGCTGAAACAAGTAGTGATATTTTGAAGACCAATACATAAAGGTTACTCCCTAGACACACGTGTCACACTTGTGTTCAGATTACTTGTATTTCGCTAAATTAGTACCTTATAAACGGCACACGCACCAGTATTTACCAAGGGGTCACTCAAGACTGGAAATGATTAGCTTGTTCTACTGTAATCAAAAGCCTGGGCAAATTAATCACTCAAATCAATATTGTATTGAAATCAATTAACTTTTTTGTATAATGCATATATCTGTCGATAGATGAAAACCTGTCGTAGTAATTCGTAGGCGATGGCATGGCGACGTTGGCTAGAAAAGCTCAAGTGCAGAAACACGTTATTGGGTCTAACGGTCGCGTCACGCCGAACTGTGCATGTGCAGGCCGTCAAATCAAAGGCACTCCTTCGATATAAAGTTGTTTTTGATGAAAATGAAAACGTGTCAGTTTGTCACTTTCACCATGTTGGAGTAATAACATGTTAAACTACTTAAGACATTAGCTTGAATCTAGGTTATGCCTTTAGATTTAGAGAAAATGTACAACTAAGGAATCATTTTACACTTCTCTTATTGACTTCCCCAACGCCAAGCCCCGGTCTGGTCTACCAAGTCTGCTTCGCGAAGCGATCCCGGAAGTATCGTGATGTTAGGCCTCTGGGTTTAGAAAATGTTTTGGGTAAGTGTTTGATTTCATAAGTGTTGTGAAGGCAGGTGCCAGGCCAGCAGCATACAATTCAGAGTAGTAGAAAACTATTTTCTCTCCAGGCACTCTAATGTACCCATTACAGGTTAATAACACCATGTCTGCCACCCAGTCTCTCACTGTGTGTACCACACGGCTCACAACACAGGCTAGAAGTCTACACTATAGATGCTGCAGGATATAGAAAGTGTAGAATTGCATTCTACTTCACACAGCATTATAGGTCAGTAGATCAGCACTAGCCCTGTACTAAAGGTGCATCCAGGCCCACACACACAAGCACTCACACACAAACACACACACACACGTGTATGATGTATGACTGTGTTTCACCCCTCCTTTCCATACAGAACAGGGCTGTTTTCGCTTTCTCTTTTTACATTCATCCATTTGGAGAGAGGGAGTGAAAGGTGAGGACTGATCTTATAAACCTCCATTAGTGACTTCTCTCTCTCCATCACAGATGGGGTCAAGGTCTCTCTCTCTCTCTCTCTCTCTCTCTCTCTCTCTCTCTCTCTCTCTCTCTCTCTCTCTCTCTCTCTCTCTCTCTCTCTCTCTCTCTCTCTCTCTCTCTCTCTCTCTCTCTCTCTCTCTCTCTCTCTCTCTCTCTCTCTCTCTCTCTCTCTCTCTCTATCAGAACACATACACACAAACACAGTCAATTATATTACAAGAAAGCCTTTTTGTTTGCCGAATCTACTCTAATGCTGCTCTCTTCTTATTCAGACACCATACAGATACTGATATGACACAGAATGTGTTGGTTTGACTGGCAGATGATGTGGTGGTTAATGCTACTGCATGGACATGTACTAGTCTTTATTGTTGTTAATCCATTGTGCCACTGGGGAGGTGTTATTACAGTTTCGCTGGTATTCAACGCCTCCTCCTATGGTACTGGTTACTATACACACACCTGTTGTCTTCTGGGTTGGAGATTTCACTCCCTCTCTCACTCTCACTCTCTCTCTCTCACACACACACACACACACAGGTTGTTGGATTTGCTATCAGCTTGTACCTATTTAACAACGGATGATTTCATGATCATGGCTGTTCCTTGCCACACACACTCTTTACTTTTTTGATCTCTCTCACTCCCTTTGCTCCCGCCGTCTCTCTCTCTCTCGGCCTCTCTCTTTCTTCTGCCCTCTCTCTCACTCCCTTCTCTCCTGCTATCTCTCTCTCTCCTGCTCTCTCTCTCTCTCTGCCCTCTTCTCTCTCCGCCCTCTCTCTCTCTCCTGTCCTCTCTTCCGCCCTCTCTCTCTCCCACCCTGTCTCTTTCTCCTGCCCTCTCTCTCTCTCTCTTTCCTCACTTAATTTAAATTTCAATTTAAGGTCTTTATTGGCATGGGAAACATATGTTTACATTGCCAAAGCAAGTGAAATAGATAATAAACAAAAGTGAAATAAACAATAAAAAATATACAGTAAACATTACACTCATAAAAGTTCCAAAAGAATAAAGACATTTCAAATGTCATATTACAGTTGAAGTCGGAAGTTTACATACACTTAGGTTGGAGTCATTAAAACTTGTTTTTCAACAACTCCACAGATTTCTTGTTAACAAACTATAGTTTTGGCAAGTCGGTTAGGACATCTACTTTGTGCACGACACAAGTAATTTTTCCCAACAATTGTTTACAGACAGATTATTTCACTTATAATACACTGTATCCCAATTCCAGTGGGTCAGAAGTTTACATACACTAAGTTGACTGTGCCTTTAAACAGCTTGGAAAATTCCAGAAAATGATGTCATGGCTTTAGATGCTTCTGATAGGCTAATTGACATCATTTGAGTCATTTGGAAGTGTACCTGTGGATGTGTGGCCTACCTTCAAGGCCTGCCTTCAAACTCAGTGCCTCTTTGCTTGACATCAGTTGTCAGAGCACCTTACCGATCACTGCACCTGTACACAGCCCATCTGAAATTAGCCCACCCAACTACCTCATCCCTATATTGTTATTTATTTTGCTCTTTTGCACCCCAGTATCTCTATTTGCACATAATCTCTTGCACATCTAGCATTCCAGTGTTAATACTATTGTAATTATTTTGCACTATAGCCTATTTATTGCCTTACCTCCATAACTTGCTACATTTGCACACACTGTATATATATTTTCTGTTGTATTTTTGACTTTATGTTTTTTACCCCATATGTAACTCTGTGTTGTTTTTATCGCACTGCTTTGCTTTATCTTGGCCAGGTCGCAGTTGTAAATGAGAACTTGTTCTCAACTGGCTTACCTGGTTAAATAAAGGTGAAATAAATAAATAAATAAAAACATCATGGGAAAATCAAAAGAAATCAGACAAGACCTCAGAAAAAAATGTGTAGACCTCCACAAGTCGGTTCATCCTTGGGAGCAATTTCCTAACGCCTGAAGGTACCACGTTCATCTGTACAAACAATAGTACGCAAGTATAAACACCATGGGACCACACAGCCATCATACCACTCAGGAAGGAGACGCGTTCTGTCTCCTAGAGATGAACGTACTTTGGTGTGAAAAGTGCAAATCAATCCCAGAACAACAGCAAATGACCTTGTGAAGATGCTGGAGGAAACAGGTACAAAAGTATCGATATCCACAGTAAAATGAGTCCTATATCGACATAACCTGAAAGGCCGCTAAGCAAGGAAGAAGCTACTGCTCCAAAACCGCCATAAAAAAGCCAGACTACGGTTTGCAACTGCACATGGGGACAAAGATCGTACTTTTTGGAGAAATGTCCTCTGGTCTGATGAAACAAAAATATAACTGTTTGGCCATAATGACCATCGTTATGTTTGGAGGAAAAAGGTGGAACTTGCAAGCCGAAGAACACCAATTCAACCGTGAAGCACGGGGGTGGCAGCATCATGCTGTGGGGGTGCTTTGCTGCAGGAGGGACTGGTGCACTTCACAAAATAGATGGCATCATGAGGAAGGAAAATTATGTGGATATATTGAAGCAACATCTCAAGACATCAGTCAGGAAGTTAAAGCTTGGTCGCAAATTGGTCTTCCAAATGGACAATGACCCCAAGCATACTTCCAAAGTTGTGGCAACATGGCTTAAGGACAACAAAGTCAAGGTTTTGGAGTGGCCATCACAAAGCCCTGACCTCAATCCTATAGAACATTTGTGGCCAGAACTGAAAAAGCGTGTGCAAGGAAGGAGGCCTACAAACCTGACTCAGTTACACCAGCTCTGTCAGGAGGAATGGGCTTGTGGAAAGCTACCCGAAACGTTTGACCCAAGTTAAACAATTTAAAGGCAATGCTACCAAATACTAATTGAGTGTATGTAAACTTCTGACCCACTGGGAATGTGATTAAATAAATAAAAGCTGAAATAAATCATTCTCTCTATTATCATTCTGACATTTCACTATATTAAAATAAAGTGGTGATCCTAACTGACCTAAAAACAGGGCATTTTTACTAGGATTAAATGTCAGGAATTGTGAAAAACTGAGTTTAAATGTATTTGGCTAAGGTGTATGTAAACTTCCGACTTCAAATGTATATGTTGAAGAGGGTGTGGCTTAAGCTGCATCCCTGTCTCACACCACGGCCCTGTGGAAAGAAATATGTCGATTTTGCCAATTTTATTTGCAAATTTTTGTTGTTTGTGTACATGGATTTGAATGTTGTATGTTTTTCCCCTTGAAGAAGGCACAGTGATGCAGAAACATTGGTGGTTTTTTACCAAATAAATTACTGCCCGTTTATACAGAGTTTGTATTTATGTTTTTCACCCAACACCACTTTCCATCAAGTTGTATAGCAGACCCTCATGCCAAATTGAGTCAAAAGCTTTTTTTAAATCAACAAAGCATGAGAAGACTTTGCCTTTATTTTGGTTTGTTTCTTTGTTAATTAGGGTGTGCAGGGTGTATATGTGGTCTGTCGTATGGTATTTTGTTAAGAATACAATTTGACATTTGCTCAGTACATTGTTTTCACTGAGGATATGTACGAGTCTGCTGTTAATGATAATGCAGAGGATTTTCCCAAGGTTCCTGTTGACGCTTTTCCCACGGTAGTTTTTGGGGTCAAATTTGTCTCCACTTTTGTGGATTGGGGTGATCAGTCCTTGGTTCCAAATATCGGGGAAAATGCCAGAGCTAAGGATGATGTTAAAGAGTTTAAGTATAGCCAATTGGAATTTGTGGTCTGTATATTTTATCATTTCATTTAGGATACCATCAACACCACTCTCTCTCTCCCACTGTCTCTCTCTCTCTTCTGGTTGGTTCCAGTGTGTTTGGGTTTGGTGCTTCCCTGTCACCTCATCCATCTCTCTCTCTCTCTCTCTCTCTCTCTCTCTCTCTCTCTCTCTCTCTCTCTCTCTCTCTCTCTCTCTCTCTCTCTCTCTCTCTCTCTCTCTCTCTCTCTCTCTCTCTCTCTCCCACTGTCTCTCTCTCTTCTCTCTGTTTCCTGCTGTAGTTGAAGTCAGCTAAGCAGCCTTGATTGGTTTAAGGGCCAACAGAAATAAGCAATGGCTCTGTAAGTAATGAAGAATTACTACTATTGTTGTGAATAATGATACACACTTGGAGGGAGAGAGAGAGAATGCAAATACCTCTTCTCTCTCCTCTCTACCATCGTTCTCTTGGCCAAGCCAGCCAGTCCTAATGTCCCATAAACAGTTAATAGGATCAGGGTTTTCTGCCCCGGTCTCTCTAACATCATGACCTTTCAGTGAAGCCATGGCTGCCATCAGTCAGACAGACATCACTGTGTGTCTCTGTGTGTCTACCATTCCATGCACCACATATCAGCCTAGGGCCATGAATCCATACACACATCTGCTGCTATTCAGCAATGCTCTGTCTATCCATCCACCCCTCCTCCTACTGCTTTCTCTCCATCCCTCGCTCCGCTGAGGAGAGACGCGAGCGGACGGCAGCCATATGGATGAGAGAGCATGACTGAGACATCCACAGTAACTAGAGGTTTAAGTCTAGATGGATGGATGGATGGATGGATGGGTGAAATCTATAGCAGTATTACAGTCTGTCCAGCTGTAGCCCCATAATTTAGCGCCATGATAGAACCTATACCTTATCCATAGTAACATTTTTAGGAAGACCCCCATACACACTAGTAGCCCTTCCCCCTGGGGGGGGGGGGGGGGGTGGCTACTCTCTATTCATCACCCATCTGTCCATATGGTCAGTAGTGTCCCCCCCAGACACACACACACACAGTCTCACACACACATTTACACACAGTCTCACACACACACACACAGTCTCTCTCACACACACATACACACTGTCTCACACACACACTCACACACCGTCTCACACATACACACACACAGTCTCACACACACACACACACACACACACACACAGTTTCACACACTGTCTCTCACACACACACACACACACACACACACACACACACACCGTCTCACACACACAGTCTCACACACACACAGGGTGATCTCTGACACAGTGTTTGTGATTACGGGGCTGATGTGGTGATTAGGGACAGATAATCAGATTAAGGGGGACACAGATCTGGGCAGGGATAATGTGGCCAGGGCCGTATGCTGTCTCTCTCTCTCACACACACACACACACACACACACACTGTGGCACACACACAGACAGAGAGAGAGAGAGAGAGAGAGAGAGAGAGAGAGAGAGAGTGAGTGAGGGCAACAGATTGTAGATCAGATCAGCTAACATCTTAACCTGCCCGTGAGACAATATCCTTTCAATTAACCAGCCTAAACAAGGAAATCACTCTCATCCCTGGTGTGTGTGTGTGTGTGTGTGTGTGTGTGTGTGTGTGTGTGTGTGTGTGTGTGTGTGTGTGTGTGTGTGTGTGTGTGTGTGTGTGTGTGTGTGTGTGTGTGTGTGATAGAATACGATGAATATAAACAAGCAAGCAGTGCTTTACTGAATTACACAGCAACACTGAGCTACCCAGGCAGCCTGAGCATTGTAATCATTATGAAAATAAAAATATGAAACAGAGATACTACGATCATGTAACGCCCACTTCACTTGCTAGTCTTTAATTCATTCCACTTGTTTATGCTAAGCAGAGAACCACGAGAGACCATCTGCTTTGGAGAGTGTGTGAGCGTTGAAAGTGAAGGGAGAGAACTCTTCCATAGTCAAGAGGCTGAAGCATTATATGCATGCAGCACATACAGTATGTCTAATGCCCTAGTCCCTAGGGTCCTACACAGGAAATGAAGAACATGTTAAAGCTCTAAGATGAGCTATTAGCCAACAATGCTGATGGCACACTTGTCTGTTGATTTAGCCTACACAGTGTATATGTGTGTGTGTGTGTCTGTCTGTCTGTCTGCCTGTCTGTCTGTGCATGTGGGTGCCAAAAAGGACCAGCCAGAAAATGATCATATTGTACATGTAGCTAGAGAGTTCAGATCTGGAGGTGCCTCATCACAATGGTTTGATCTGGTGGAGTCATTACTGTCGCTAAACAGTTCCAGCAGCCATCTATAAAATCCCTCAGCCAATCGAAAATCGCCCGATATTTATCCTACTGCTGCTCCGAATTGGCGCTAAAAACACATTATAAGCCTATGTCAGGCAGTGACCCGAATAACATACGCTCTGTAGAGAGCTAGCCTACACCCAGGTGCTGAGGACGACACTCGCAGGTAGAAGAGCATCTCTCTCGGGTAAGTAACAGATACTGTTCCAAACATGATGTAGGCTATAGATCACCACACAATTATCTCATGGAAGAATAAGCCACCCCAACGAAACAAATAAAAGGAGGCTCCCACATGTTGGCTATATTTTAATTGTGTAACGAAAACCTATTCAAAGGGAAGTTTATAGAATTTGGTGACGATGTGCTGCCCTAGCTGCACTGTTTGCAGCCCAGAAGAACCAACAAATACCATCACCAGTGCATTGTAGGCTATTGCCAGACCCACCGACACAGAGAGACCCCTACTCCGTCCTATTCAGAATAAAATAACGGGAACGGGCTTGACATGATGAACGTGCATCACATCCCCTGTATTCCATTGACATCACAGAGCGCACGCTCTCACGGATACAATGTGTACGTGCCATTCCATGGGAGAGAGCGGCGCGAGAGAGCCAGTGTGCGTTCTGGCGCGGAGCAGTCATTCCAAACCATCAAAACACAGCAATGATCATTCCAATCATTTACCTTCCATCGCAGAAACCGTGGTGGTGATGATGACCAATAAAACCGCAAACAAATCCAAAGTCATGGCAGAAATGTATAGTCCACACAGTCTATAGGCCTATCCACTGAGAACCACGCAGCACGCGCGCACAAAAAATCCCTTCGGTTGTCACAGAGCGTTGTATGCATTCCAGTCAGTAAGCCCGTGTTGTGACAACCAGTATAGGACCCCGCCGAGTGTATGGGATGGAGGGGGAGTGAGGAGGGGGAGTGAGGAGGGGGCAACACAGCCTCTTTACACCCCGCTAAAGCGGCAGGGCCAATCACAGATTTAAAAGTGAAAATCGCTAACCAATCGCCAATGGTTTGCTCCTCCCACCTGCATTGTGAAAACACAGAACTTTTCCCTGACCTATTTGAAACCGCGGCCGCCCGTGTCAGGGAAGGAGAATAGCACCACCAATTGGTCTGGTTTTGGGTATTACATTGTTAGATGGTCCCAAAATATGAATAGAGGACCTCCATTTCTCATTTCTCATCTCTCGCACTCTCTCTCTCATCTCCCCATCTCTACCCCAATTGCTTTTACCCCCTTTTTCCCATGAAAGTGTACACATATTCACTCCCATAAGTGTACACTTCTTCACTCCCATTCACTCATTCACTTCAACGATTAAAAAGCATTGGATTGGTGTTTGCATTTTGCTGAAGGGAATTCCCACCACATTCCTTACACCAGTCCATTCCTTACAAATACAGCTGTGGAAAAAATTAAGAGACCACTGCAAAATGATCAGTTTCTCTGGTTTTACTATTTATTGGTATGTGTTTGGGTAAAAATCACATTTTTGTTTTATTCTATAAACTACTGACAACATTTCTCCCAAATTTCAAATAAAAATATTGTCATTTAGAGCATTTATTTGCAGAAAATGACAACTGGTCAAAATAACAAAAAAGATGCAGTGTTATCAGAACTCGAATAATGCAAAGAAAATAAGTTCATGTTCATTTTTAAACAACACAATACCAATGTTTTAACTTTGGAAGAGTTCAGAAATCAATATTTGGTGGAATAACCCTGATTCTCAATTACAGCTTTCATGCGTCTTGGCATGCTCTCCACCAGTCTTTCACATTGATGTTGGGGGACTTTATGCCACTCCTGGCGCAAAAATTCAAGCATCTGCCCGATTCCAGCCTTGCTGAAGCACCCCCAGATCATCACCGATCCTCCACCAAATTTCACAGTGGGTGCGAGACACTGTGGCTTGTAGGCCTCTCAAGGTCTCCGTCTAACCATTAGATGACCAGGTGTTGGGCAAAGCTGAAAATTGGACTCATCAGAGAAGATGACCTCACTCCAGTCCTCTACCGTCCAATTCTTATGGTCTTTTGCAAACCTCAGCCGGGCTCTTCTTTGCTTCTCATTGATGAAGGGCTTTTTTCTAGCTTTGAACAACTTCAACCCTGCCCCTAGGAGCCTGTTTCGAACCGTCCTCGCCATGCACTTCACCCCAGCTGCCGTTTGCCATTCTTTTTGTAGGTCACTTGATGTCATCCTACAGTTGTTGAGTGACATTCAAATGAGTTGGTGGTCATCCCGGTCAGTAGAGAGTCGTTTTCGCCCTCTGCTGGTCTGTAGCTTTGTTGTCCCCAATGTCTGCTGCTTGACCTTGTTCTTATGAACTGCCGTCTTTGAAATTTTAAGGATGGAGGCAACCTGATGCTCACTGTATCCCTCTGCCAGTAAAGCCAGAATTGAAACCTTCTTTTCCTCACTCAAAACTTTCCTTTTCAACTCTTTTGGCATGGTCAATAGCAATTTTTTGATTAATATTACTTTTGAGGTACTATTAGCACTGTTATTGCAATCCAGCTGGTCCTATTGCAAGAGGATAGTGATGACCACAGCAGTGTTTTTTTTACTTTTCCTTTTTAAATAAGATTTGGTTCAGGTGATCACATAATCAGTACCTAATTCAGTAGAATGAGGTGTGCCTGTTTTGGAATTCAACAGACACTGGAATGGAATGGCTGTCATACATGTAGAGATGGTGATTTAAGAAACATTTGCAGTGGTCTCTTAATTTTTCCCACAGCTGTATATGAGGGGGAGTGTTTAAGTGCAAAATGCACATTTCAGGTAGAAGGGAGAAAACAGACTTGGTCTACTGTTCCTCTCACTCACACAGACTTCCCCTCCCTTACCTTCCCACTCCAGTGTCTTATGGCTGGCGCATCACTTGGCAGTCTCCCTCCCCTATTATCTTAATCAGAGCCCCAAGAAGCCTCATTTGCATTCATATTAGTCTTTAATAGCCTTGGCAATAGATCCACATACATCTCCTAATGGAAGTTAGATCTCTACCCCCCATATTGGCACTCCCCAGAAGGAGCAGTTCTCCATAGTAATTAATGGATTTATACAGTATTTCAATGAAATGTTTCAAGGACAGAATTACATGTATTTAAGTATGTTTTTGTTCATTTTTTTTTTTTTTAGCTCACATAATATAATTTAAAGTATGCATTAAGGTGTCTGTAATATAATACATGTGGAAAAAACGAATGTAGACATTAATAAATTGATTTATACAGCTTCCAAGTTGGAGGCAAGGTGACTCCCTATCGGTAATCTAGTGTAGGCCTATATATAAATAATTGGGTTGAACCCAGGTAAGGACAAGTTATGATTCCATGCAGATGCTTTAGAAAATAAACAGATTCATGGGACCAGCACTGTTGCTAACGAGCTCTGAATGTGTCTCATTGTTGTATATTTGATGAATTTGTACCTTTCCTCTGCATATAGTGTATTTTTTTGTGGTATTGTGTGTTGTCCTGTTCACTGTTGCATTGTTATGCCTCTTGGCAAGGTTGTCATTGTAAAGGATAATTATTTATCAATTTACTTATCTGGTTAAATATAAAATAAAATACATATCTGGTCCCTTAGTTTAGAATTCTTCCTCTTTTATTCAAAGTTTTGGGATATTAGAATCCTCTTGTCTTAACTGTCTACCTTCAACCTCTCCTAACCACCTCGTCCTATTGTGAGATCATGAGTGCACGTGCTGCAACAGATGGGGGACACAAAAGGTTGTTTCCCCAGGGATGTGCTGGGGGACCGGGATCTGGAAGAGGAGGGGGGTTGTGATAATCAATAACTCCCAAACCCCAACACCTGTCTGGGGCTGGATGGTCCAGCTCACTCTCCTGGAGGTGGGTCTTCCAAGGATGGCCTGGTTCAGTCTATTTCAACCTCTGCCTTCCAACTTCATCCCTGTATATCTTGGACTTGGGCCTCATTCCATTCTCCCCCTTCTTCCATCGCCCCATTCCCTTCATCCTCCCTTATACCCCCCCTACCTTTTTACTCTACTGTATATTGAACAGAAACTAAATGAAAAGGGACACGACGGCACAAAACCTCCCTTTCCCTCTGAGATGCTTCCAATGAACTAGGCCAGTACAACACAGCAAACGTTGCAGAAAACCTTTAAAAACATAATGACAATGTACAAAGACTCTTGAAGCTGAGTTAACTAGAGCTCCATTTGTCATTTTTAATGGTGTGGTGTGGAGTGGGACAGTGTTTTGAGCTCTTGACCCTGTTTGGCCCCAGTGCGCCACAGTGGATTTACGAGGTCCGCCTAGCTCTTATTTGTCATGCCTCGGTCCCCAGTACCAGCACTGTCACCTCTGACCCCCAGGGCCAGCTCCAGAGGAGGGCTGCAGCCCAAGCCAATCTATCCTTGTTTACTGTCCTCACCCTGGGGAAGGAAGAGAGGAGAGGAGGTAACAATAATGCTGGAGCAGGAGCACATCCTCCCCCAGACCCTCACACTATAGGCATGCCGATACATACAGTGGGGAGAACAAGTATTTGATACACTGCCGATTTTGCAGGTTTTCCTACTTACAAAGCATGTAGAGGTCTGTAATTTTTATCATAGGTACACTTCAACTGTGAGAGACGGAATCTAAAACAAAAATCCAGAAAATCACATTGTATGATTTTTAAGTAATTAATTTGCATTTTATTGCATGACATAAGTATTTGATACATCAGAAAAGCAGAACTTAATATTTGGTACAGAAACTTTTGTTTGCAATTACAGAGATCATACGTTTCCTGTAGGTCTTGACCAGGTTTGCACACACTGCAGCAGGGATTTTGGCCCACTCCTCCATACAGACCTTCTCCAGATCCTTCAGGTTTCGGGGCTGTCGCTGGGCAATACGGACTTTCAGCTCCCTCCAAAGATTTTCTATTGGGTTCAGGTCTGGAGACTGGCTAGGCCACTCCAGGACCTTGAGATGCTTCTTACGGAGCCACTCCTTAGTAGCCCTGGCTGTGTGTTTCGGGTCATTGTCATGCTGGAAGACCCAGCCACGACCCATCTTCAATGCTCTTACTGAGGGAAGGAGGTTGTTGGCCAAGATCTCGCGATACATGGCCCCATCCATCCTCCCCTCAATACGGTGCAGTCGTCCTGTCCCCTTCACAGAAAAGCATCCCCAAAGAATGATGTTTCCACCTCCATGCTTCACGGTTGGGATGGTGTTAAAATCAAATCAAATCAAATCAATTTTTATTGGCCACATGCGCCGAATACAACAGGTGCAGACATTACAGTGAAATGCTTACTTACAGCCCTTAACCAACAGTGCATTTATTTTAAATAAAAAAGTAAAATAAAACAACAACACAAAAGTGTTGAGAAAAAAAGAGCAGAAGTAAAATAAAATAACAGTAGGGAGGCTATATATACAGGGGGGTACCGGTGCAGAGTCAATGTGTGGGGGCACCGGCTAGTTGAGGTAGTTGAAGTAATATGTACATGTGGGTAGAGTTAAAGTGACTATGCATAAATAATTAACAGAGTAGCAGCAGCGTAAAAAGATGGGGTGGGGGGGCAGTGCAAATAGTCCGGGTAGCCATGATTAGCTGTTCAGGAGTCTTATGGCTTGGGGGTAGAAGCTGTTGAGAAGTCTTTTGGACCTAGACTTGGGGTTGTACTCATCCTTCTTCTTCCTCCAAACACGGCGAGTGGAGTTTAGACCAAAAAGCTCTATTTTCTATAGTCTTGGCCATTGTGGAGAGGTTGGAGTCTGTTTGATTGAGTGTGTGGACAGGTGTCTTTTATACAGGTAACGAGTTCAAACAGGTGCAGTTAATACAGGTAATGAGTGGAGAACAGGAGGGCTTCTTAAAGAAAAACTAACAGGTCTGTGAGAGCCGGAATTCTTACTGGTTGGTAGGTGATCAAATACTTATGTCATGCAATAAAATGCAAATTAATTACTTAAAAATCAAAATGTGATTTTCTGGATTTTTGTTTTAGATTCCGTCTCTCACAGTTGAAGTGTACCTATGATAAAAATTACAGACCTCTACATGCTTTGTAAGTAGGAAAACCTGCAAAATCGGCAGTGTATCAAATACTTGTTCTCCCCACTGTAGGTAGACACACACACACCTTTTGTACGTACACACAAATCACACACACAATCACACACACACAAAGATCCACACAAAGAGTCACACTATATGAAATGCTTTGAAAGGCTGGTCATGGCTCACATCAACACTATCATCCCAGACACCCTGGACTCACTCCAATTCGCATACAGCCCCAACAGATCCAATGATAACGCAATCTCTATTGCACTCCACACTGCCCTCTCCCACCTGGACAAGAAGAACACCTATGTGAGAATGCTGTTCCTTGACTACAACTCAGCGTTGAACACCATAGTGCCTTCCAAGCTCATCACTGAGCTAAGGACCCTGGGAATAAACACCTCCTTCTGCAACTGGATCCTGGACTTCCTGACGGGCCACCCCCAGGTGGTAAGGGTAGGCAACAACCTATCCACTACGCTGACCCTCAACACGGTGGCCCCTCAGGGGTGCGTGTTCAGTCCCCTCCTATACTTCCTGTTTACCCACGGCTGCGTGGCCGTGCACGACTCTAACACCATCATTAAGTTTGCAGATGAGACGATGGTGGTAGGCCTGATCACCGACGCTGATGAGACAGCCTACAGGGAGGAGGTCAGAGACCTGGCAGTGTGGTGCCAGGACAACAACCTCTCCCTCAACATCACAAGACAAAGGAGCTGATCGTGGACTACAGGAAACGGAGGGCCGAGCACACCCCCATCCACATCGTCGGTGTCCACATCACTAAGGAATTATCATGGTCCACACACGCCAACACAGTCGTGAAGAAGGCACAACAAGGCCTCTCCCCCCTCAGGAGGCTGAAAAGATTAGGCATGGGACCTCAGATCCTCAAAAAGTTGTAGAGCTGCACCACTGAGAGCATCTTGGCTGGCTTCATCACCGCTTGGTACAGCAACTGCTTGACATCCGACCACAAGGCACTACAGAGGGTGGTGAGTATGGCCCAGTACATCACTGGGGCCGAGCTCCCTGCCATTCAGGACTTCTATACCAGGCGGTGGCAGAGGAAGACCCTAAAAATTGCCAAAGACTCCAGCACCCAAGTCGTAGACTGATCTCTCTGCTACCGCACAGCAAGCGGTACCGATGCACCAAGTCTAGAACCAACAGGACCCTGAACAGCTTCTACCCCCAAGCCATAACATTTTTACATTTACATTTTAGTCATTTTAGCAGACACTCTTATCCAGAGCGACTTACAGTTAGTGAATACATATATTATTATTTTTTTATACTGGCCCCCCGTGGGAATCGAACCCGCAACCCTGGCGTTACAAACGCCATGCTCTATCAACTGAGCTACATCCCTGCCGGCCATTCCCTCCCCTACCCTGGACGACGCTGGGCCAATTGTGCGCCGCCCATAAGATTGCTAAATAGTTAGTCCGGGTAGCTATTGGTTAACTATTTGACTGTCTGCATTGACCCTTTTTGCACTAACACTTTTGACTCATCACATACGCTGCTGTTATTGTTTATTATCTATCCTGTTGCCTAGTCACTTTATCCCTACCTATAGTATATGTACATATCTACCTCAATTACCTCAGCACATCGACTTGGTACTGGTACCCCGTATATACAGTATAGGCAAGTTATCGTTACTCATTATGTATTTATTCCTACTGTTATTAATTTTCTATTATTCTATTTCTTTTTTTTTCTCTCTGCATTGTTGGGAAGGGCCCGTAAGCATTTCAATTATTCAAAATACAGCAGCACAAGCACTCACCCACTCCAAGAGTTTGAGTCCAATACTGCAAAAGCACATTGGTTTACACAAAAGTCATAGTAGAGTAATGTGCCAGTCTTGCCAGTGTGTGTGTGTGTGTGTGTGTGTGTGTGTATGTGTGTGTGTGTGTGTGTGTGTGTGTGTGTGTGTGTGTGTGTGTGTGTGTGTGTGTGTGTGTGTGTGTGTGTGTGTGTGTGTGTGTGTGTGTGTGTGTGTGTATGTGTGTGTGTGGACTTGTTTAACTATTCTTGTCACTGGGGACATTTTGTTAGTCCCAACGAGGTCAAATGCTATTTCTAGGGGGTTTAGGGTTAAGATTAGAATTAGTGTTAGGGTTAGAATTACGTTAAGGGTTAGGGTTAGGAGCTAGAGGTAGTTTTAGGGTTAGGGTTAGGAGCTAGGGTTAGGTTTAAGTTTTTGGGTTAAGGTTAGGTTTTTGGGTTAAGGTTAGGGTTAGGGTTAGGGTAAGAGTACGGGTTAGGTTTCTATCATCTAAACTGAAACAAGGTAGGAACACAAAATCAGAATCCCTCACTTTCACTTGATGTGTGATCAGTGGTCTGGGTTGATTCGATCTGGTGTGTGTTCAGATCTCTGTGAGATGTGGGTGTTGTGTGTGTTCTAGTGTTTGTTGTGTGTTCAGATCTCTGTGAGATGTGTGTGTTCTGGTGTGTGTTGTGTGTTGTGTGTTCAGATCTCTGTGAGATGTGTGTGTTCTGGTGTTTGTTGCGTGTTCAGATCTCTGCGAGATGTGTGTGTTCTGGTGTTTATTGCGTGTTCAGATCTCTGTGAGATGTGTGTGTTGTGTGCGTTCTGGTGTTTGTTGCATATTCAGATTCTGTGAGATGTGTGTGTTGTGTGTGTTTCTGTGAGAGGGCTGTACATTTATCATGCTTTTGACCTGTAAACATCAGCATGGTTGGTCCACATCACCATGAAATAAACCAATGTTCTGTGACCTTTCTATTCCTCTTCATTCAATCAACCTACTGGTGTGGCAGCAGAGAGAACCAAAGCACTAGAACTGGTGTGAATGAGTGGGGGCTGGGTCGAAGACAAGGGCTGATGATGATAGATCCATTATGAATGCGTGAAAATGAAACGTCCAATTCAATAAATATACACGCACACAGGCTCAGATGACAGAGAATGGAGGATGGTCTCTCTCGTACCCAGGCCCCTGGGGGGATGGAATCGTTAGTAGGTTCTGTTCAGCCTGTTCATTTATATTCAGTGGGACGCTACCATGTTAGAGACAGGGCTGAATACAGATGTGGATTTGGTCTAAGGCTAGAGCAATGTCTACAAAATGGAAGGACCTATTGGAAGGTGTGTGTGTGTGTGTGTGTGTGTGTGTGTGTGTGTGTGTGTGTGTGTGTGTGTGTGTGTGTGTGTGTGTGTGTGTGTGTGTGTGTGTGTGTGTGTGTGTGTGTGTGTGTGTGTGTGTGTGTGTGTGTGTGTGTGTGTGTGTGTGTGTGTGCGAGACAAAGACAGACAGACAGAGAGAAAGAGAGAAAGCACGAGAGAGACACAGAGAAAGAGACAGAGAGCGACAGAGTAAGAGACAGAGAGAGAGACAGAGGAGACAGAGAGAGAGACAGACAGAAGGAGACAGAGAGATGATATCCCCCATTGCTCCTCAATACTATTAATGTAATGTAATGCTTGTACAGAGGCTGAGGCACCATTATTTGCTGTAGTGTCACAGTTTGGTTAATAAGTCATTGGCCCATTTTCATTTGTTTCAAGATTCCACAGCTAATTACCATTAATCAACCTACTAACACAGAGAAGCTTCTCTCCTCAACGCTGAATAAGAGCATCATTAGCTGGCTGCAGTGTGCGTGTCTCGCTCCACTGCAGAATGATTGACTGTTAAGCCCTACTCAGTCAGCTGCCATGGGGTTTGTTATGACAGAGAATACACTGCTAACACACATGCACGCGCACACACACACACCATCTCCCAGCAGGAACAACGCTAGCAACCCTGGGCAGGGGAGACATTACACATTCATCAGGAGAATGAGTAGGATTCTGTGTTTTCACATGCAGAAGTGATTGGTTTTGATAAAAAGGCTTTATCTGCGTTCCCAATGAAAACTATATTTTATGGAAAAAGACGTATGTTTCTGAATGATTTCTGAGCGGCGCATTTTACTGTTCAATTTGTGAAGGATGCTCCTCCCTCACCGCTTTTGCCGTACACGTCACAGGGCATAGCATGGTGCACTAAATCGAACTCCCTCAGTGATAAACCTCTAAGAAAAAAACAAATATTCAGAGCTGAACAGGTGAGTAAGAAATAACAATGCAACAACGACAGCATTTCAACAAGATCCTAAATTCCTCTGACATCTCATCTTCTAAGATCTCTCTCCTTTACCCATTTACCCCTAAACATGATCTAGCTACATCCCTTCTCTCTGATCCAATCTGATATATCCTCTGTATCCTGTGACATTTCACTCCAAGGACTGTGTCCCAAATGGCACCCTATCCCCTATATAGTGCACTACTTTTGACCAGGGCCCATAGGGAAAAGGGTGCCACTTGGGACACACCTAGTCTCCTGCCAGTCAACCTGCATTGTGGAGAAAACGCCAACCCTATCCCAGTCACATAGATGGGATAAAAGTCTAGTGGCAGAGAGAGATAAACAGACCGAAAGAGAGAAACTGAGGTCAAGTCACTCTGGCCTTTCTCTCTGCTTGACACTGATCTCCTGTCATGGGCTGGCCTGAACAGAACCCTGCAAATGAAACATTAGGACAGGATATGAATACAAAACACTTTGAACCTGACTGACTCCAAAGAGCTTGAGTATCCATTGACAGCTGCATTAACTGACTGGGGTATTATGGTATTTGTGTGTTTAGGAAATTGATCATTTGACATGTTTGATTATTGCTCTTCGATGGATAAGGGTAAGGATGTGGTCATGAGGGTTAAAAGGAAAGATTAAAGGTAATATTCAGTTCACTGTGTCAACAATAAACCTGTGATTCTGTGATTTACCCTCCTGTGCCTGACTCCTTCAAATCACATCCAACTGCAGTACGTGCCGTCTCTTGTCCGTGACAGTCTGATCTATTGGGCACACACGTCCCCCTCCTCTGGTCACCCAGGTATCAGCCGTACAGTGGCTGCCTGACCGGAAAGTACAGGTGGCCTACCTTGGCTAAGGACGTGAGGGTGCATGTCTCCTCCTGCTCGGTGTGCGCCCAGAGTAAGGCACCTAGGCACCTCCCAGCGGGTAAGTTACAACCCTTACCAGTTCCACAACAGCCATGGTCCCACTTGTGTATTGACTTTCTTACTGATCTTCCCCTCTCTCAGGGTAACACCACCATCCTGGTCGTCGTTTTCAAAAGCCTGCCGCCTCCTTCCTCTGCCCGGTCTCCCCACGGCCCTGCAGACTGCGGAGGCCCTGTTTACTCACGTCTTCCGGCACTATGGGGTGCCAGAGGACATAGTGTCTGACCGGGGTCCCCAGTTTACATCAAGGGTCTGGAAGGCGTTCATGGAACGTCTGGGGGTCTCGGTCAGCCTGACCTCTGGGTCTCACCCCGAGTCTAATGGACAGGTGGAACGGGTGAATCAAGATGTGGGTAGGTTCCTGCGGTCCTACTGCCAGGACCGGCCGGGGGAGTGGTTGGTGTTCTTGCCATGGACCGAATAAACCTGTTATTCTATGATTTACCCTCCTGCGCCTGAGTCCTTCAAATCACATCACCACACACACACACACACACACCCTGACCTTCAGATATTAACTGTGACCTTTAAGAGCGATCTTCTCTCCCAGCATGCGTCATCACATCAATAAACATTGCCTTCAGACATGGCTCAAGCCATTATCGGTGTGTCACAGTCTACCTGACAGCATACACACACACACACACACACAATCACAAACACACACACACACACTGCAGGCCCTGAGCATCCCCATCAGTGGAGGCTCCTCAGACGAGGAAGGGGAGGACCATCCACCTCAGTGAATTTCATAAAAATAAAAATTGTGAAATATTAAAAAAGTTATCCTTTTAGATAAAACTATACTAAACATATTCACATGTCACCAAATAATTGATTAAAACACACTGTTTTGCAATGAAGGTCTACAGTAGCCTCAGCAGCACTCTGTAGGGTAGCACCATGGTGTAGCCGGAGGATAGCTAGCTTCTGTCCTCCTCTGGGTATATTGACTTCAATACAAAACCTAGGAGGCTCATGGTTCTCACCCCCTTCCATAGACTTACACAGTAATTATGACAACTTCCGGAGGACATCCTCCAACCTATCAGAGCTCTTGCAGCATGAACTGACATGTTGTCCACCTAATTAAAGGATCAGAGAATGAATATAGTACTGGAAGCATGAGCTACAGCTAGCTAGCACTGCAGTGTATAAAATGTGGTGAGTAGTTGACTCAAAGAGAAAGACAAGTTGAACAGTTTTGAACAAATTATTTTCTTCAAAAATTAAGGAAATGCAAGAGAGAGAGAGAGAGCTAGCTATATTTCATAGTATATATTTTTTCACTTTAACTTACTTAGCTAGTTTAGCCTACTCAAACACCCGGCTCAAACAGAGAGGGATGCTATGTTAGCTAGCTGTCTATGGCTATCCAACACTGGAAATCTTCCAAGTCAAGGTAAGCTTTTGGTTTTATTAATTTATTGCCACCGGGACCCACCGGTGTAACTGCTAAACTGTTTGCTGCTGACTGTACAATGTCACTGTACTGCATGATTGTAGCGGGTTTACTAACGCGTTAGTTCTAGTAGCTATGATGACTATGATGTGACAACGATGTAGGCTGTGTTGTAGTGGTTAGCGGTCATATGAAGGTTTGGCATGGAAAGGTTTTTTCGCATTGTCACAGACAGCTGGTGTGTTGTGCGCTGAAGTCCACAAGCGAAGGGAAAAGGTGAGAGGAGGAGAGCACGTAGATAGATGTGAGAAGGAATTATATATACAAGCTGTTTGTATGTGGTTGCTATGAAAATGAACTGTGTGGGCATGTGATCAGGGGTGTATTCATTGCACCGATTCTGTTGAAAATGTTTCTCAAACGGAACGAAACAGGGATAAACTTGAATTTGTCCAATAGAAACTCTTGTTTGCAACTGTTGGACTAATGATTATACCCTAGATCAGCTAGATGTAGGCAAGAGTGTGCAGGGCAGTATTGAATGTGTCACTGTCTGTCACCATGATTACTCCAAATTATCTCAACCTGTGCACCTACATTGTAAACTTTAAACCATAGGCTAGGTTGTAGCAACCTCATGATGGGTACAGGGAAAATTATAGTATCATGTAGTAGCCTAAACCTATCGATGTTACATTGAGCTGGGTGAATGAAGTATGAATGACAGTCATCCAATATGCTATTATAGAAATAAGGCCATGTTCCCCCCAAAAATTATCATCCTCCCTCATCTTAAACGGCACCAACCGCCACTGGTCCCCATCCCTGTCAAACTATAAATGTCAAAACTGTGATCCATGGAAAGACAGATCACTGGTGGTGACGTCTAAGGATGTGCACTCCTCTAAGATCTCAACAGGTCGTCTTTTTAGTACTATTCTTCTCTAACCATTTTTTATTTAGAAAGATTGATATACAAGCCATACAATTCTGATAGAGATTTACAACATGTAATCTCAAATGATTGATTATTTAAAAAATAACTCTGTCCCACCGTGTGCCAGTCTTCCACAACCATGCAGGGCTAAATCATATGCATTTATGTTCCTTCTTTAATGCATTTTTGGAATCGCAAATGCTGTCATTACAAACCACAAATGTATCCTACAAAACTACTTCAGGTGGGGGAAAAATTCCCCCAGATTTGCAAAATACTACATAGAAATGTCCCTACACTTCCAACACTTCCAAGTGCACAACGCTTGTTTTCCAACACTCCCTGTTGCTTCCTGAAATCATGGCTGACAGCTGCAGTACAGGTGTATTGTTAGATGAAAAATGCTGCCGCTGTAGACTAGCTCCCTCTTGTGTGTGTGTGTGTGTGTGTATGTGTGTGTGTGTGTGTGTGTGTGTGTGTGTGTGTGTGTGTGTGTGTGTGTGTGTGTGTGTGTGTGTGTGTGTGTGTGTGTGTGTGTGTGTGTGTGTGTGTGTGTGTGTGTGTGTGTGTGTGTGTGTGTGTGTGTGTGTGTGTGTGTGTGACACAAGCTCAGTCACCACTCAGTCCCAACAGTTACAATTACCCTTTCTATCACAGATGACAACTTGTAGTTTGAACTGTCCCTGCACAGGTGAACGATTGTAGGCTCCACACTGTCACAGTACAATACCCTGCAGGACCACATTTAAGTTGTCTGGAGACAATAGCTGTCTAAAACACCAGACAGTCAGGGGCCATGGTAAATTAATTTGGGTTGCCAAGGAAACCAGTGGCTGCAGAGGGAACAAAATGTATCTAGCAGGCACAGGTTTCATTTCAAATTGAGAACAGAAATGTATACTGAACAAAAATATAAACGCAACATGTAAAGTATTGGTCCCATGTTTCATGAGCTGAAACTAAAGATCCCAGAAATGTTCCATATGCACAAAAACCTTATTTCTCTAATTTTGTGCACAAATTTGTTTACATCCCTGTTAGTGAGCATTTCTCCTTTGCCAAGATAATCCATCCACCTGACAGGTGTGGCATATAAAGAAGCTGATTAAACATCATGATCACTACACAGGTGCACCCTGTACAGGGGACAATAAAAGGCCACTAAAATGTGCAGTTTTGTCACATAACACAATGCCACAGATGTCTCAAGTTTTGAGGGAGCGTGCAATTGACATGCTGACTGCAGGAATGTCCACCAGAGCTATTGCCAGAAAATTCTATCTTCATTTCTCTACCATAAGCCGCCTCCAATGTCGTTTTTGAGAATCTGGCAGTACGTCCAACCAGCCTCACAATCGCAGGCCACGTGTAATCACGCCAGCCCATGACCTCCACATCCGGCTTCTTTACCTGCGGGACATCTGAGACCAGCCACCCGGACAGCTGGTGAAACTGAGGAGTATTTCTGTCTGTAATAAAGCCCTTTTGTGGGGAAAAACTCATTCTGTTTGGCTGGGCCTGGCTCCCCAGTGGGTGGGTCTATGCCCTCCCAGGCCCACCCATGGCTGCGCCCCTGCCCAGTCATGTGAAATCCATAGATTAGGGCCTAATTAATTTATTTCAATTGACTGATTTCCTTATATGAACTGCAACTCAGTAAAATCGTTGAAAATGTTGCATGGCTTGATGATTAGTTGATTATTTGAATCAGCTGTGTAGTGAAAGGGCAAAAATCTAAACATGCACCGCTTGGGGTCCCGAGAACCGGGTTTGGGAAACCCTGTTGTAGTGTCATGTAAATGCACATAATGCTCATTCTAGACACTCAGGGCTCCTGAGTGGCGCAGCGGTCTAAGGCACTGCATCTCAGTGCTAGAGGCGTCACTACAGACCCTGGTTTCGATTCCAGGTGCACAATTGGCCAAGTGCACAATTGGCCCAGCGTCGTCTGGGTTTGGGCAGGGTAGGCTGTCATTGTAAATAAGAATTTGTTCTTAACTTACTTGCCTGGTTAAATAAAAATAGTATTTTTTAAATATTCCCCATGTAATGTTAATGAGGAGCTAACATGGCTGCAATATAATGTTGAAGTGTCAGGTAAATGCATGTAGAAACCACATTGGCCCAACTCTCTAAATACATGTCTCTGGTGCATATACAGTCATTGCTCTGGGCCCAGATTCACAAAACCTTCTTAAGAAGAAATGTCTTCTTAACTGCAATGTTTCCCTTAATTATAGACTTAAGAAGAAAGTTAAGCAAAGTTGCTATTCCTCAAAAATGTTCTTGAAAATTCTCTTGTGCTATTTGTTATGTTTCTCCTTAAGCAAAACGTTTTTGGAAATGCTCTTAATTCCAAGACAGCTAAACCCTTGACTTAAACTCAGGGCAGTGAGAGAAAAGTTTCAGTAATGATTATTTTAAACCCAATAACATGTTTTAGAACAGTATTATCAGTAAGAAAGTATGAAAATGTATGCACTCACTAACTGTAAGTCGCTCTGGATAAGAGCGTCTGCTAAAATGACTAAAACAAAAAGAAATATGCTAACATATATAATATAATAATATGCCATTTAGCAGACGCTTTTATCCAAAGCGACTTACAGTCATGCGTGCATACATTTTTTTTTTTTTTTTTTGTGTATGGGTGGTCCCGGGGATCGAACCCACTACCTTGGCGTTACAAGCGCCGTGCTCTACCAGCTGAGCTACAGAGGACCATGTTTGCCATTTCTAGCTAAATAGCTAGCTAAAACGGTTACCTAGCAACACACATCTTAAGAAGATTTGTAAGAAAGATATTTGAGAAGTTTGCAAGAAAATCATTCAATCTTAAGATATTGTTGAGGAATTGCATTTACGAACTATCTTATGAAATTCTTATTTTTTTCCTTAAGAAGCTTCTTAAATTTTGTGAATCTGGGTTCTGGTTACTCTCCCGAGTGGCGCAGTGGTCTAAGGCACAGCATTGCAGTGCTAGCTGTGGCACTAGAGATCCTGGTTTGAATCCAGGCTCTGTTGTAGCCGGCCTTGACCAGGAGACCCATGGGGCGGCGCACAATTGGCCCAGCGTCTTCCACTGTAGGGAATGGCCGGCAGCGATGTAGCTCAGTTGGTAGAGCATGGCGTTTGCAACGCCTGGGTTGTGGGTTCAATTCCCACGGGGGGCCAGTATGAAATAATAATGTATGCACTCTGGATAAGAGCGTCTGCTAAATGACTAAAATGTAAATGTAGTACGCCTATCTTTGTCTGTAACTTCTGTGTTGGATGACGTCACAGTGTTTCCTCGGTAACGCGCTCTTGAATTCAACACACAGAGCTATCGAAGGGGACAGCCGCGTGAAATTCAATACGAGGGGACAGGACCACTTGACAGGGGTCGTACATCCAGGCAAGTGGACGTAGGTAACTTTTAATCAAACAAATCGTCAATGAAGAGATGCTTTCAGCACCTCACGTGATTAGACAGTCGTTTTTCTTCCCTGCGCACTGCACAGATTTGCTTTCCAAAATTGACGTCCACTAAACTTTAATGGAATAAGTTGCACATTGCGTGGTTTAAAAAAAGGAAGAGCAAATTCCATAACTCTTAGAGGGCAATAGAACACTACCGCATTGGCCCTTTTTATGGTCTTATCTGGATTTGATTATACAGATAGACAGGGAAATTGAGGTTTTGGGCGCATAGGTATTTTATATCAGCTAATCACATATATGGTGCTTTCAAGACAACTGGGAACTCTTAAGAAAACGAGTTGAAATCATGGTGTCAGTGATCTTCAGGTCAGAAAGTGGTTGATGCATGCAACGTCTGAGCAGGGGAATGCTGTTTGGATGTTATACCGCGTTCAAAACAACTGGGAACTGAGATTTCCAAGTTCCCAGTTGTTCTGAATGCAACATTAAATGACGCGCGCAGGGCGGGTCCTTGCCGCCCATCTATGATTGGTTCAGATTTGGTCCGGACAGGACCAAAAACCAATGTCCGTCGATGTGGAAATCAAGGCCGGTCCGGACTGCATAAAAAAACATCCAAAAGGTGTCAGTGTTGGTCTGTGCTTACTGATGTGTAGCCTACAGTTGCCTGAAATTAACTTTTATGAATGCCTATCTACGTGGTAAGCCTACCGTTTGTAAAACACCAAAAGAAAGATGTCCAAAAGACGTCAGTTCGTGCTTACTGGGGTGTAGCCTACCATGTCAGCCTGCAATGGAATTTTATGAATGCCCATCCATGTGGTAGGCCCACCGTTTGTAAAACAGGCAGTTGCATTGGATTTATTAGTCCTGATTCCTGTAACTAATACATTTGGCTGTTTAAGCTCTGAATATCAGCTGGCCAACTTTATCAGGAGTTATCGCAAGTCTATTTTCAGTGTGTTTTCACAGCGGGAAATGCTGAAGTATTTGATTTTCCGCTATGATCAGTTTGTCAAAAATTGACGGATACAAACTTGAAACCACTTATCATGACAATGGGGTGAAACTGTTGTCCAGGAGTTGTTATTGTCCATTCCATATTGTCCATTTTACTTTGACCTGTCCTGTTTTTAGGATATGTTGTTTGTTAACATTACATTTTTTATTTGATTGGGCGCCATTTAGTTTAGGCTATTTGATCGGAGAAACCTGCATGATGTAAAAAGTGTCCGTCTCATTACATTGTCATACATTTTATCTCCAGCCTGTAGGCTACAGAAAAGGTCACATACTTTTTCTACCATATCCTATATCTGCTACATGATTTATGTTACATTATTTTTTTGACTAAATGTTGGTGGAGCGCTGCAGCGATGAGTCTCTCCAATAGCACCCTGGAGAGACGAGCTGGGAATGGACAAGCAAAATATTTTGCGCCCCTGCCTAAAAAGCCCTTATGCCACAAATTGTCATTGTTTTGGGGCAGAATTATGTGAGGTTTTATGTGTTGTTGTTGGAGGTGTCAATCTGCCGCCATAGGCAGCCGCCTAGTCCTGTCTAATGAGCGGGCCGGCCGTGGATGCGAGTAACCAGTTTTGTTCAGCACATTTCAATACATCCGGGTATTTGTGGTTCTCTGTAGCTCAGCTGGTAGAGCACGGCACTTGTAACGCCAAGGTAGTGGGTTCAATCCCTGGGACCACCCATACACAAAAAAATAAATGTATGCAGGCATGACTGTAAGTCGCTTTGGATAAAAGCATCTGCTAAATAGCATATTATTATATTATATGAAGCACACTGGTAAAACACTGGGTGTTGCAGTAATGAACATTTACCAACAGATGGCATCAACGTGCCATCTTACACCCATAAGATCTTCCCTTTTATGAAAAGGACAGTGTTTGTCATTTCACTAACACAACAAACTTAGTAATACTATCCAACATGAACAGTTTAGGCTTTTTCAGATATAAAATTAACAACAAATTATTATACTGAGTCCATTTGTCTCAGTCTCGTCACTTTCCCCTTTTTCTTCAATGATGGTCAAGTCCTCAGTAAAGATATTCAGTGCATTTCTGTCATTTCTGTATTTTTTTACTCTGTCAACAGTCCATAATAGGAAACCTACAGATTAAGTATCTTAGGTGGCTGGGACAGCCGTCCACAGCGTGAAAAGACTGGGGGCTTTTCTGTGAGGACTCCGGGGATCACGCGCAGGGTTGTCACCTGACTGTCTGAGGGGAGTGTTGATGGGCGAGGGAGCTGCCGCCCTGTGATCCCCTTGTTCTTCACCCAGAGCCTCAGGCCCCACGTGACTTGCTGTCCGTCATTTGTTTTAGCGACCTCTATGAACGTCTGGGTTCTGAGTAGGTGCTGGCTCAGCAACCCAGAGATTAACCCTGTTACGACGGTACAGTGAACCATTCACTTCGACCAAGTAGAAGCGTGGTGCAACTTTCTGCACACAGGATCCGAGTCTCCAGAGGCCCGTCCAGTCTCCTGGTAGAGCTGCTTTTAAGCGCTGGGCCGACCTTCTATCCTAGGCTGGTCACAAGAAAGAGCTGTCGATTTCGGATGTTTGAAAAGGTCCTGAGGACGTCGATATATGCCTTCATCGGTGCTCCCCAGTCTTTCTTTTTTTTGTGATGGCACAGCACTGGGCTCAAACTCACAAGGCAGTTCACAATTCTCTAGCAAGCAGGGAGAGTACTTGATGATGCTTAATGGAAACAGTGCATTGTTTTTAATTATTTAGTTTTAAACCTTCCCCAAACCATAGCCCTAAACTTAAACACTCTGAATTAATACCTAAAAAATAAATACAATTGAGTTGTTTCTGTTTTAACCCTGTAACCATGTGGAATTAACCCTGTAGCCATGTAGAATTAATGTGTAAAAAAATAGACATTCATCCAATTCAGTCAAATTCTGATGTAAAACTATGAGATCAGGTTGGCCTTCCGTTGGGGTATTGCACCGCTGTAGGACCGCTTTCCAGGCATCCTTGCCCTCACAGAGCTTTTTTGCAGAGGTTCTTTGCGATTTTGACCACCGACTCGGCCCTCCCATTAGCTTTTGGGTGTCGTGGCGAGGAGGTGCTCGAATTCCCATTCTGCAGCAAATTTCCTGAACTCAAAGCAAGTGAATTGGGGTCCATTATCTGAGATGACCCTATCTGGCTGGCCATAGCGGGAAAACTTGGCTTGGCGTGTTGACACACTGGTGGTTTGTTGTGGCCGAGTATTGGTGCTAAACCGTGTTGTTGGAGTCCGGCATGCTAGCTGGCTGTGGCGTCTTATGACTAGGTGCCCTGGACGATTTTCACGGAAGAATACTGTACCAAGTTAGCTAGCTGAATAAATGAAGTTAGTCTATTCCTAGAAAACATTGAACCACTGTAGTTTACAACAATTATAGTTTCTGAGGTGGAAGTTGGGAGAGTTATATTTGGGTGTTGTGGTGAGGGAGGCCCCGCTCTCTCCTTTCCCAGATGTTTAGTTCATTTTATTCCGATCTCCTTTGCATTATTGTAGCCATTTTCTGTAGCCTGTCAACTATGCCTCTGTCTATCCCTGTTCTCTCCTCTCCGCACAGGCTATACAAACGCCTCACACCGCGTGGCTGCTGCCTCTCTAACCTGGTGGTCCCTGCACGCACCACCCACGTGGAGTTCCAGGTCTCAGGCAGCCTCTGGAACTGCCGTTCTGCTGCCAACAAGGCAGAGTTCATCTCAGCATATGCTACCCTCCAGTCCCTCGACTTCTTGGCGCTGACGGAAACATGGATTAACACTGAAAACACTGCTACTCCTACTGCTCTCTCCTCGTCTGACCATGTGTTCTCGCATACCCCGAGAGCATCTGGTCAGAGGGGTGGTGGCACAGGAATCCTCATCTCTCCCAAGTGGACATTCTCTATTTTTCCCCTGACCCATCTGTCTATCTCCTCATTTGAATTCCATGCTGTCACAGTCACTAGCCCATTTAAGCTTAACAACCTTGTCATTTATCGCCCTCCAGGTTCCCTCGGAGAGTTCATCAATGAGCTTGACGCCTTGATAAGTTCCTTTCCTGAGGATGGCTCACCCCTCACAGTTCTGGGGGACTTCAACCTCCCTACGTCTACCTTTGACTCATTTCTCTCTGCCTCCTTCTTTCCACTCCTCTCCTCTTTTGACCTCACCCTCTCACCGTCCCCCCCTACTCACAAGGCAGGCAATACGCTTGACCTCATCTTTACTAGATGCTGTTCTTCTACTAATCTCACTGCAACTCCCCTCCATGTCTCCGACCACTACTTTGTATCCTTTTCTCTCTCGCTCTCCTCCAACACTACTCACTCTGCCCCTACTCAGATGGTAATGCGCCGTCGCAACCTTCGCTTTCTCTCTCCCGCTACTCTCTCCTCTTCCATCCTATCATCTCTTCCCTCTGCTCAATCCTTCTCCCTCCAATCTCCTGATTCTGCCTCCTCAACCCTCCTCTCCTCCCTTTCTGCATCCTTTGACTCTCTATGTCCCCTATCCTCCCGGCCGGCTCGGTCCTCCCCTCCAGCTCCGTGGCTTGATGACTCATTGCGAGCTCACAGAACAGGGCTCCGGGCAGCCGAGCGGAAATGGAGGAAAACTAGACTCCCTGCGGACCTGGCATCTTTTCACTCCCTCCTCTCTACATTTTCTTCATCTGTTTCTGCTGCAAAGGCCACTTTCTACCACTCTAAATTCCAAGCATCTGCCTCTAACCCTTGGAAGCTCTTTGCCACCTTCTCCTCCCTGCTGAATCCTCCTCCCCCCCCTCTCTGTGGATGACTTCGTCAACCATTTTGAAAAGAAGGTTGACAACATCCGATCCTCGTTTGTTAAGTCAAATGACACTGCTGGTCCTGCTCACACTGCCCTACCCTATGCTTTGACTTCTTTCTCCCCTCTCTCTCCAGATAAAATCTTGCGACTTGTGATAAAACCTGCCCGCTTGACCCTATCCCCTCCTCTCTTCTCCAGACCATCTCCGGTGACCTTCTCCCTTACCTCACCTCGCTGATCAACTCATCCTTGACCGCTGGCTATGTCCCTTCCGTCTTCAAGAGAGCGAGAGTTGCACCCCTTCTCAAAAAAACAACACTCGATCCCTCTGATGTCAACAACTACAGACCAGTATCCTTTCTTTATTTTCTCTCCAAAACTCTTGAGCGTGCCGTCTTTAGCCAACTCTCTTGCTATCTCTCTCAGAATGACCTTCTTGATCCAAACCAGTCAGGTTTCAAGACTGGTCATTCAACTGAGACTGCTCTTCTCTGTGTCACGGAGGCTCTCCGCACTGCTAAAGCTAACTCTCTCTCCTCTGCTCTTGTCCTTCTTGACCTGTCTGCTGCCTTTGATACTGTGAACCATCAGATCCTGCTCTCCACCCTCTCCGAGCTGGGCATCTCCGGCGTGGCTCACTCTTGGATTGCGTCCTACCTGACCGGTTGCTCCTACCAAGTGGCGTGGCGAGAAGCTGTCTCCGCACCACGTGCTCTCACCACTGGTGTCCCCCAGGGGTCAGTTCTAGGCCCTCTCCTATTCTCGCTATACACCAAGTCACTTGCCTCTGTCATATCCTCACATGGCCTCTCCTATCATTGCTACGCAGACGACACACAACTAATCTTCTCCTTTCCCCCTTCTGATAACCAGGTGGCGAATCGCATCTCTGCATGTGGCAGACATATCAGTATGGATGACGGATCACCACCTCAAGCTGAACCTTGGCAAGACGGAGCTGCTCTTCCTACCGGGGAAGGACTGCCCGTTCCATGATCTCGCCATCACGGTTGACAACTCAGTTGTGTCCTCCTCCCAGAGTGCGAAGAGCCTTGGCGTGACCCTGGACAACACCCTGTCGTTCCCCGCTAACATCAAGGCGGTGACCTGATCCTGTAGGTTCATGCTCTACAACATTCGGAGAGTACGACCCTGCCTTACACAGGAAGCGGCACAGGTCCTAATCCAGGCACTTGTCATCTCCCGTCTGGATTACTGCAACTCGCTGTTGGCTGGGCTCCCTGCCTGTGCCATTAAACCCCTACAACTCATCCAGAATGCCGCAGCCCGTCTGGTGTTCAACCTTCCCAAATTCTCTCACGTCACCACGCTCCTCCGCACACTCCACTGGCTTCCAGTTGAAGCTCGCATCTGCTACAAGACCATGGTGCTTGCCTACGGAGCTGTGAGGGGAACGGCACCTCCTTACCTTCAGGCTCTGATCAGTCCCTACACCCAAACGAGGGCATTGCGTTCATCCACCTCTGGCCTGCTGGCTCCCCTACCTCTGCGGAAGCACAGTTCCCGCTCAGCCCAGTCAAAACTGTTCGCTGCTCTGGCACCCCAATGGTGGAACAAGCTCCCTCACGACGCCAGGACAGCGGAGTCACTCACCACCTTCCGGAGACATTTGAAACCCCACCTCTTTAAGGAATACCTGGGATAGGATAAAGTAATCCTTCTACCCCCCTTACCCCCCCCAAAAAAAAAAAAAAAAAAAAAAAACATTGTAAAGTGGTTATCCCACTGGCTATAAGGTGAATGCACCAATTTGTAAGTTGCTCTGGATAAGAGCGTCTGCTAAATGACGTAAATGTAAATGTAAAACTGAGCCTTGCAGCGTTTGATCGTCGACTCTGCTGAGAGGTCGGGGAAGAGGTCAATCTCCCAGAAGTCTGAGTAATGATCAACTAACAGGTGAAAGTCTTTGCCACTGTGCTGAAAGAGATCTAGACTTACTATCTGCCAGGGGCGCAACGGTAGCTTGCGGGACATCATTGTCTCTCTCTGTTGCTCAATAGAATATTCATTGCAGATTGTGCATTTGCTGACATAGTCTTTTATTTCACTGCATTCCTGGCCAATACAGTGTGTCACGTGCTTGTCTGTAATAGGCCTTACCCCCAATGTGACTTGAGTGCACACACGCCAGCATCTCAGGGCGCAGGGACCGGGGGATATCGACTCTCTTACCTTTGAACAGCACCCCATTTTGAACACTGAGCTCCTCTCTGACTGGTCAACATTCTCTGACGGATAGTTTCTTCCTTGCAGTCGGGCCAGCCCATCAGAATCACAGACCTCAATGTCTGGAGGTGCTCGTCACTGCCTGTGTTCTGTCTGATTTGTACAATGTGCTGGTCCGTAACAATGAGGTAATCAGCCTGGTTTATGAGTTCAACATCCACTTGCTCTGTTTGTAAGCTGTACACTGTGTGTTGTTCATGCATAGAGCATGTGTGTGTGTCTGATGCAGTAGCCCTGCTGAGCGTGTCACTCACATACATCTCCGGCCCTGGCTTATACACCACCTTGAGGTTGTAGCTTTGTAGAGCCTGTAGCATGTTCTGCAGGCGTGTTGTCATGCCCGTACAGGTAGTGGTGGAAGCGTTGGCATGCAAACACAATTCTGAGGCACTCCTTCTCTATCTGAGCATAGTTCTGCTCTGTTGAAGTGAGTATCCTGGAGGTGAATTGCTCAGGCTGGCCCTCCTAAATGAAGGGAAGGGGAAAGGGGGATATCTAGACAGTTGTACAACTGAATGCATTCAACGGAAATGTGTCTTCCGCATTTAACCCAACCCCTCTGAATCAGAGACTTACGGGGGGGCTGCCTTAATCGAAATCCTCGTAATCTGCATGGGAGCAGTTGTTGTTGGGGGTTAACTGCCTTGCTCAAGGGCAGAACGGCAGATTTTTCCACCTTGCTGGCTCAGGGATTCGATCCAGCGACCTTTCGGTTACTGGCCCAACGCTCTTAACCGCTAGGCTACTTGTCGCAACAGCCCAGTTCATACTGGCTCAAATCACTCTGAATCATGACAGGTTTTGACACATCGTAGTATCGCAGGACAGGTGTCTGGGTGATCAGTTACTTTATTTCCCTTACCGCTGTGTCGTGTTTTGGAAGCCAATGCCAATGGTGTCCTTGTCCATGAGCCTCCTTAGTTGCTCAGACACCTCAGAGAGCTGTGGCAGGAACTTGACCAGGTAGGTGACGAATCTGACGAAGTGCTGCACTGCCTTCACGTCAGATGGGTGGGGGGGGGGGGACATGTCCAAGCCAGCCTTCACATTCTCTGAATCGGCCTTCAATCAGGTGGAGGGCAAGATGTGCCCATGAAAGCGGACCTCTGGCACTTTGAACTGAAGCTTTTTATGCTTAGTCTTAGCTTGACCTGTCTGCATCTGTCTATCAGGGCCAGCAGCTTGGTCGTCGTGATCACAGTCTGCCTCCTCATCACTGTCCCCACAGCCCACTATGATTATGTAATCTACTATGGGTTCCACGCCACTGAGTCCAACCAGCAGCTTGTGCTGTTTCCGCTGATACACCTCTGGATCCACAGAGACCCAAAACGGGAGCTTCAACCACCTCTTTCTGCCCCAGGGTGTCCAAAAGGTGGTCAGGTAGGTGCTGGGCTCGTTGAGCTTGCACTGCAGGAAGGCATCTCTGGCGTCCACGAGTGTGAAGACTCTGTCCTTTGGGAGCTTGTAAAGAACATCCTCCAACATGGGCATAATGTAATGTGAACATCGCATAGCCCGGTTGAGGTGTTAAGGATCAATGCATAGCTGTAGCTTGTCTGGTTTCTTGACGATAACCATATTACTAATCCAGTCTGTAGGCTCGGTGATGGATGTGATGTGGCCATCTGCTTTCATGGCCTCTGGTACTTTGCGGGGTGCACACTGGACTGGCTGGATTGCTGCGTCCAAAGTGGACTTCACCAGGAACTGACTTGACCGGTGCATTGAAGACATCATGGTATTTGCTTAGGAGTGTCTCATTGCTCAGGGGCCCAGCCTGGACTTTGTCTATTGTGTTAAGGTCTGCTGGGATGGTGAAGTTAATAAGCCAGAGGTGCTTGCATGTTGACCCTGACAGTAATGGCTGTTGACTAGCCTCAACTATTTCAAACTCAATGGTGTGTTTCTGGCCACACACAACACACTCTGTCACAAACAGGCCTAAACAGGTCATCACCTGGCCTGAATACAGTTTAAGCTTGGTGCTACTCTGTGTTTGTTTGTCTCTGGGCGCGAGCCTCCTTTTGTCTTTAAGGCTCATAACGTTACATGTGGCCCCCAAATCTAGCTGGCATTTTTGTGGTTTATTATTAAGTTGCAGAGTGACAAACCACTTTGCACTCGCTAGCATAAACATCATTCTCAGTGCTGTTTTTCTCTTCATCTGTTTCTGTTTCAATGGAGTGCACTTTACCCTCCTTTCTCTTGCTCTTCAGGCGAAGTGATTAGCTGTGCCACAGGATTTTACACATTTTCCAGTAGGCTGTGCAGTGTTCTTTTCCACGTCCGTGAGAAATGCCACAATATCTGCACGTATTGGGCTGTCTATTGCGGAGTTGGCTGTAGTATTAGCATTAGCTGTGGCAAAGGGGAATTTCATAGATGGCTGCCTGAATGTAGCATTGACATTGTCCATATGCTGCCTTTCTAGCTCCATGGACCTCATCCGTATAGGAGTAATCTTTGCCACACGGCATGTCTCCACTGCCAAGACCAGTGTCAGGTCCAGTTCGCTCAGCAAACGTCTGCGCGTGCCCTCATCAGCTATGCCAAGCACTATCTTATCGCTGATCAGTTCGTCTCTTAAAGCACCATATTCACGTGTAGCTGCCTTTTCCCTTAGCCTGGTGACAAAGCTGTAAATGGACTCCCCATCCTCCTGTTTGCAACAGCCGAAAACATAACCCTCGTAGATAACATTCTTTGCTGGTTTAAAGTAGTGTTCAAGAGCATCAAGAATAGCTGTTGCGTTACCTTGCTGAGCTGCTGTTAGGTTCAGGTTGTGGTTGTATATGTGTCAGCATTCAGTGCCCATTATAGTCCACAAAGTGGCAGCCACTGCATCATCATCCTTTTCCAGATGTCCAGTAGCTGGTGCATAGTCCTCCCATTCTCCTCTGGACGCATCCCAGTTCGTGCTCCAATCTCTGCTGAGCTTCATAATGGCGGGAGGGGGACTGTTAGCAGCCATGTCTATCCGATGCTAACAACACTGAAGCTAATTGCTTACTAGCAAACTCACAGTAGTTAAGGTGAATTCCGGCAATATTTTACTCAGTTGAATTTTTTGTAAACCCAAACAGTTTGCTCTGATTTGCGGTGGTCATGTTTGGATGTTAAATGACGAGACAGAGTCATTGATGAAAGTAACCAGTTGTATCAGCACATTGCAAGGTTATATGAAGTACACTGGTAAAACACTGGTGTTGCAGTAATGAACATTTACCAACAGATAGCATCAACGTGCCATCTTACACCCATAATAAACGTGATCTCCATTGGTTGATGCATAAAACGCTAATATCAAAATGGCCTCATATGGGTTCAAGGATCAATGGGAATACTAAAAAACTAAAAAAACAATGTGATTGGGTTGCAAAAATCTGACCAATTGTGTTTGGACATAGAATGACCAATTGGAAGCCATAGGAGGTCATTTGAAATAAAATACTCCTTCATATTTCTTCTGTAAATACCAATGAAGGCTGAAGGATGAAAGGCCGAAATGCGCTGGTTTTATCAATAAAGAACTGCTTTTATTAATTTCCACTGGCCTCCAATGGATTTCCTTTTCGTCTGATTCAGTTTGCTCCTCAATTCATACGATATAGGCTTATAGAGAGTGTTTGATAGGCTTTGGAATTTATGGAGAACTTAAAATGACTCCATGCGCCATCTTTGTGAATGCAGTCGTGTCCCCTAGGTTTGTTACTGCGGCGGCAGATGCGGTAGTGGCAGAGGTAAACAATGGCGGTCATCAGTGAGCAGTGTGCACCCATCGTGGTGTACCAGGAGGACGTGAGCGAGAACCCTGTCACTGTGCGAACCAAGAGGGAGAGCCTACAAGAGTCTTCACGCACTCCAGCCTGTATGCTTTTCACATGTTAGGGTATCTCTAGTTTAGTAAACTCAGCTAATATTAGGGATGCAGTAGCCTAGCCTTTTGAAAACATGCAGTGTCCCCAAACAAGTGAAATAGTTTACACAATCATGGTGATGTGCATTAGTGTCCCCCACTGTCCCACACACTTCTCTCCAATTACCTCATTGTTATGTTATGATATATAAATATTGAAATAATACAGTGTGAATTTGTGTTTGTCCTTAATGAGGGTGTGACAGCCTGTTTGGTGGGTTCCATGGGGACCCTCAGTGCAAGGATCGCCCGTTTGCCTCCCCTCTTCAGCTCTGTGAGTGTAGGGCACATGCGCACGCACACACACGCACACACACACCTCATAGTATAGTCTTTGTATCATGACCTGGATGCTGTGTGTTTCAGATGGGTTATGACCCCGGACCGACGCTGCATACTCACCTAGCTGTTATCGCAGAGGGCAAAGGTATGGACACATGGTTTCTTATGAGTTCATGACATTTCAAACAATCCTTATGTCTTCTTATGGCTTCAAGGAATAGGAAAAGGGAAATATAATTTTAGTGGTGGTCTAAAATGGTTTGATATAAGGTTGAGTAATCGTGATATCTCTCCTCCCTCCAGACAGACAAGACAAGCCAGGGTCAAAGTTCACGCGGCTGTCGTCCCAGCAGGACTCGTCCACGTCACTGCAGAATCGCCGGCGCAACATGCCAGCTGAAAAGGTCAGGGCTCACAATTGATGGAGGGAGGAGGATGGTGGTGAGGAGGTGTGACGTATCGCCTGTGAAACTCAAATGTCAACTGCCTATTATGTGAATGGTGTTTTTATCAATAATCATCTGTCCTAATTGAGAACACTGAATCTGGTTGGTCACATTGTTATCCTGTATACATAATGTTATTACTGGAATAGGCTCTTCTGACGCATTCAACTCATGTGTAAATGACATATTCAACAGACTTGTTACTGATTGAATTAAGAGACGATACTGCATACCAAGCTTAAACTGACAATTAAAATGGGATTTTATGTTGGTATTTTGTGTGTGTTCAAATAGCAATGTGTGTTATCCCAGCAGGCAGAGGAAGTGGGCATGGGAAATCAAAAATGTTCCAGCTGAGATGGTATAATGTGTATCTATCTGCTTTCTCTCTCTTACCGTCAGCGTGAGGTGGGCATGCCCAAGCTGGTGGAGCTGTATCAGCACCCAGGGTTCAGAGATGACATGCCCATGCCCCTGCCACACAGCAACACCTTCTCTACTATCATCACCCACGTAGTGAGGGCACAGCCACACCTCGCTGACAAGGTATTAAACAGCACTGTATCAATAGTCCAGCGGATAGGTGAAATAATTGTTCCATTTTATGATAGAAGTATAAACCTTGGTACACCAATACTAGATACCTTAAGGAACATTTTAAAGATTGGAGGCAGTCTGGGAAGCCTGTCAGTCAACCAGGGTGACCATTTTAATAAAATGGCTGTCATCCGGATTTCCTGTTAGAAGAAAATAGGGTAGAATCGTTCCAAACAATATCATAATGACTTTGTAATGTTATCTATCCTCCAAATAAACCCCACAGATTATATGGACAATGCTTCTGATCATAATGTACTCATAAGACCTAAATAGGGGTCATATTGAGGTCATTTTTACCATTGTCCAGCGGCTATGTGAAGAAATTGTGGGCTTTGTGATAGAGCCACCAAATTTCACACACAGCTAGGGCATGTCTAAATAAGTATTTTTGGCTATAGTGCCATCAGAGATTGTCCATTACTCCCCTGGCGGTCATTTCCAATATGGCCGCTGAAAAATAGGCTTAAGAAACCCAATGGAAACGATACAGGTAGGCTAGTCTGTAGCTTGTTACATCTGCTCTGAAATGCATTTACTCACATCACTCAAGAGGATCTAAATGCATATTCTCATGAAACTGAGTGAGATCAAATGGTTATGGTTGGCATTTAGATGCAGCTTGGACGTTTCACCCGTAAAACGAGAAGAAATATAATTCACGATTGACAGTGATGATGGCCTATTTTGAAATGAGGTAGGCCTAACTTGGTGTTTGAGGGTATTAAATATACAAACATTTATTCAAGTCAATACGTAGGCATAGGCAGACGTGGCATTTGAATGATGTGTTTCATGCATATACAATGATATTATTCAACAGGCTTCTGTGCAAACGTTGATTGAGAAATAATGACGTCATTTTCTTTTTTTTTGCGCTCAGGCACCTAAAAAAATAGCACTACACCACTGAGTATAATAGGTTAAATCTCAGTGGCACTATAGCTAAAAATATTTTTTTGACTTACTTTGTGTGAAGGCTGAAAGGTCTCATCATAAAATTATTTTGTTAAAATGGGTTACTTGTCTCTCTGCTGGACATAATGCATTCATATGTGATTTGACCTAAAGTGACGTGTACAGGGCAGGTTTCCTGTCAGTTTCATAAAATTGGCACAAAACAGAATATCATATTATACAGTGAGGGAAAAAAGTATTTGATCCCCTGCTGATTTTGTACATTTGCCAACTGACAAAGACATGATCAGTCTATAATTTTAATGGTAAGTTTATTTGAACAGTGAGAGACAGAATAACAACAAAATAATCCAGAAACATGTATGGCAAAAATGTTAGAAATTGATTTGCATTTTAATGAGGGAAATAAGTATTTGACCCCTCTGCAAAACATGACTTAGTACTTGGTGGCAAAACCCTTGTTGGCAATCACAGAGGTCAGACGTTTCTTGTAGTTGGCCACCAGGTTTGCACACATCTCAGGAGGGATTTTGGAGGATTCCACTCCTCTTTGCAGATCTTCTCCAAGTCATTAAGGTTTCGAGGCTGACGTTTGGCAACTCGAACCTTCAGCTCCCTCCACAGATTCTCTATGGGATTAAGGTCTGGAGACTGGCTAGGCCACTCCAGGACCTTAATGTGCTTCTTCTTGAGCCACTCCTTTGTTGCCTTGGCCGTGTGTTTTGGGTCATTGTCATGCTGGAATACCCATCCACGACCCATTTTCAATGCCCTGGCTCAGTGAAGGAGGTTCTCACCCAAGATTTGATGGTACATGGCCCCATCCATCGTCCCTTTGATGCGGTGCAGTTGTCCTGTCCCCTTAGCAGAAAAACACCCCCAAAGCATAATGTTTCCACCTCCATGTTTGACGGTGGGGATGGTGTTCTTGGGGTCATAGGCAGCATTCCTCCTCCTCCAAACACGGCGAGTTGAGTTGATGCCAAAGAGCTCGATTTTGGTCTCATCTGACCACAACACTTTCACCCAGTTCTCCTCTGAATCATTCAGATGTTCATTGGCAAACTTCTGACGGGCCTGTATATGTGCTTTCTTGAGCAGGGGGACCTTGCGGGCGCTGCAGGATTTCAGTCCTTCACGGCGTAGTGTGTTACCAATTGTTTTCTTGGTGACTATGGTCCCAGCTGCCTTGAGATCATTGACAACATCCTCCCGTGTATTTCTGGGCTGATTCCTCACCGTTCTCATGATCATTGCAACTCCACGAGGTGAGATCTTGCATGGAGCCCCAGGCCGAGGGAGATTGACAGTTATTTTGTGTTTCTTCCATTTGCGAATAATCGCACCAACTGTTGTCACCTTCTCACCAAGCTGCTTGGCGACAGCCTTGTGTAGGTCTACAATCTTGTCCCTGACATCCGTGGAGAGCTCTTTGGTCTTGGCCATGGTGGAGAGTTTGGAATCTGATTGATTGATTGCTTCTGTGGACAGGTGTCTTTTATACAGGTAACAAGCTGAGATTAGGAGCACTCCCTTTAAGAGTGTGCTCCTAATCTCAGCTCATTACCTGTATAAAAGACACCTGGGAGCCAGAAATGTTTCTGATTGAGAGGGGGTCAAATACTTATTTCCCTCATTAAAATGCAAATCAATTTCTAACATTTTTGACATGCGTTATTCTGTCTCTCACTGTTCAAATAAACCTACCATTAAAATTATAGACTGATCATGTCTTTGTCAGTGGGCAAACGTACAAAATCAGCAGGGGATCAAATACTTTTTTCCCTCACTGTATGGCACTTTTGGGCCATTTTATTGTGTTTTTCCAAACAATTATTTTATTTCCCCTCAAACATTTTAAGCCATTATTGGGCTGTATGGACCAATTATCAGTGGTGGACAAAGTACTCAATTATCATACTTGAGTAAAAGTAAAGATACCTTAATAGAAAATGACTCAAGTTAAAGTGAAAGTCACCCAGTAAAATACTACTTGAGTAAAAGTCTAAAAGTATTTGGTTTTAAATATAGAGGCTCTGCAAAAGTAAATGGTATTGCTAAAATGTAACCGACCACCTTGAATCGGTCTTAAGTAGCAACATTTGAAATTGTGTTTTTTACATTGGATAAATCAGAGACACATAGCTACAAAATGGTATATCATACACTGCATTTAAGGGAACAATGGGAAAGTAATTCTGCTTTGAAAGTTGATAAACTTGTAATCTCACTTTTGAGAAAATGGCCTTTGAATGTTTTGATACCTAGTGAAGCACTCTTCTTTGTGTACACCCATTCAGCATCGTTCACACCCTCTTAAGCTTTAGCCCCACCCATCTCGTTTCGCTCTCGGATTGTTCAGAGCACACACTTGACATTGGGGAAGCTGGTTAAATAAAACACTGCTCTTTTTAGACATCCCTATTTCCCCAACATAATGGCAATGTCTGTATTTCACCAAATAACTCAAAATGGATGTATTTTGATGTTTTGAAGTTCTACATTTCATTCAGCATAATCTATTCTTTCTATTTATGTAAATGTCGGTAGCATAGTATGCTATGATCAATTGCTGGTAGTTAAAACTTCAAAATTATATTTTTACTCATGGAAATCTGAGTTCGTCCCATTGTTTGCTATAGGGGGAATAGGGGTATGACTGTCTATTTCGCCAAATATCTCACAATGTTTATATTTAGTTTTTTTCAAGTCGGACACCATTTTAATCAGGAGAATGTCCTCTTTGTAGTGATGTAAGGTTGGGCAGCGAGCTCTGCTGTCATCAAACCCTAGCCTTTCAAGGTGTCAGAAATTACACATTACTGTTGGAACTCTGAGGATGCCCCATTGTTTCCCTGTAGGGAAATTCTACAAGGACAGGTCTGTCTATTTCGCCAAATATCTCACAATGTGTATATTTAGATTTTTTCAAGTCGGACACCATTTTAATCAGGAGAATCTCCTCTTCGTAATTATGTAAGTCTGGGCAGCGAGCTCGGTTGTCATGGATCACTAGACCATAAATAGTCAGAAGTTGTAATTTTTTCCCTACTTCCTCATTATGCAGACATAAGCACAGTTGACACCATCGAGGTGTCGATGTTTACTTTCTACACAAGTTTTATAATTTTTTGTCCTAAGAACATATTGAAGTGGTAAAATAATAAGGGATAAAAAAATGGTGCCATTTAAGGGAAATGGAATTCTAAGCATCACTCCAGTCAGAAGAGGCTCTGCAAAGGTTAGTTTAAATTCATTTGCTATGGCCTCGCGCTAGTGTTCCAGCTCAGCCAACGTTCTTTGGCCGTTTTTCAGCCTTGGGTGGATTTTGACTCGTTCTATTGTCCTGCTTACTATATTCAACGGGTGTTGTGCGTTCGTAAATTCATCAGTTATTCTGCGCTCTGGCATACTCAGACTGAATTTACAAATGCACCCAAAATGGTTACTTGCATAGTGGAGTCTTTTGTTAAGACATGTAGCTAGCTAGCTAGGTAAACAATGAACCTAGCTAGGTAAACAACGTGTAAGATCATACACGTCACGTAACGTTAGCTAGTTAAACAATTAACCATAGTGCCAACTCATGACGTTACTACCCTGCATGAATCTGCTGGTAGCTAACCAATCAGGTTCAATGTTAGCTAGCTAACATTAGGCTCTAACTAGCAAAGCAAACGGCTCTGAGATACAAATAATAACATCATACACGTAATGTTAGCTAGCGAACCAGCCAGCTAACGTTAGCTAGCTAGCTAACAGTACACTTTAACTTGAAATGTACAGTACACTTTAACCACTTTCTGTAAAAATTAGAAACATGTAATATCTGAACATTTAGCTAGCTAGACTATCTTACCCATATACATCATGCATGATGGATGCGTCTCCCTGTCACAATGCCATGGTTGCCCTTAGTTTGAAGATGTAATCCGGAGACAGGGGTTTTCTCCATCTCTTTAGCTATCATACTCTAATTCCACTGATTTCAAAACTCGATCCTCCAGAAAGTGGAGAGCAACACTTATGCAGCTCCACTATACAATACATTTAAAAAAAAAGCTGCGTTAGACAGGATTACCTACACATACTGACCAGCTCAAATAGACAGAAGCCTTCTATATGGCAGACCAATCCGAACTCCTCTCTCAGCATGTCCAGCCCACTCATTATCTCAACCAATAATGGCTAGTGGGAAGGTTGCTGTCTTTTTCTGTGGTTTAACCAACTAGGCTCGTAATTTAACAATTGTATTCGTATTTACAGATTGGCATAGAAGTTTGTTATTAAGGCACATGAAAGTTCACATGTTCCAGAAGGCATTTCTGCCAAAAAACGCATTTAGATTTTTTAAAAATGTTTGGCTCTCCTGTGAAGTTGTGAACCGCGACGTACACCTACTTTCTTGAAACGGATAGCAGGTGCACACGCCAACACTCAGACATAATTTACAAACGAAGCATTTGTGTTTAGTGAGTCCGCCAGATCAGAGGCAGTAGGAATGACCGGGGATGTTCTCTTGATAAGTGTGTGTGAATTGGACAATTTTCCTGTCAAAATATAACAAGTACTTTTGGGTGTCAGGGAAAATGAATGGAGTTATAAAGTACATTATTTTCTTAGGAATGTAGTGAAGTAAAAGTAAAAATTGGCTAAAAAATATAAAAAGTAAGGTACAGATACAAAAAAAAACTACTTAAGTAGTACTTTAAAGTATTTATACTTAAGTACTTTAAACCACTGCCAATTATTTATGCAGATATGGCTAACTGAATCTATTCCAATAAGGTCCCATGCAGTTTGTTGGTTGCCATATTGGAAATGGCCGCCAGGGGTGGTAATGGACAAAGTCTGTGATGGCACTATAGCCAAAAATACTTCTTTAGACATGCCCCAGCTGTTTGTGGAATTTGGTGGCTCTGTCAGTCTTCTTATTTTATTTTTTATTTTTGCTGGACTATGGTCAAAATGACCTCAATATGACCCCCATGAAGCTCTGGTTGACTGACGTGCTTCCCAGACTGCCTCCAATCTTTAAAATGTTTCTTAAGGTATCTAGTATTAGTGTACCAAGTTTGCTACTTGTATCATAAAGTGGAACGATCTCCGGTTATATTTGGTTCTTATCCGCTAGACTACAAGGCATATACTGTAGCCTTCTTCATTTGGTAGGGGGGATCAGTGTTTTATTGTTTTTCATTACTCACTTTGAAGAAAGGAAACAGTAGCCTGGTTCCAGATCTGTTTGGTCTTTGTTACTAACTACTATGGTCTTTGTCACACCAAACATGTAGTTAAACAAATCTGGGACCAGGCTAAGGAAACAGAGTATGGCTCATAAACATGAACTTGTGAAAGTAGATACATTTGTCAGAGCCAGACATATTCTCAAATTCAAATATGATCTCAAACATTGTCAGCAAACTATTCTAATTATCTGACTAATGTTTGAAAACATTTCATCCCCATCCTGTCCTGTAGCCCAGGTACAAGGCAGTGTTCCAAAGCATTCTGTCTTCTTCTATGATGGAGGACTTTGTCATCGACTCCTTCTGGTGGCTGTTTCTACAGCACTTCCAGGTGAGATTGACAGAAAGTCCCATTTACGCACATATGTGTTTATTCTCTAGTGCAGTGCAGTTGCCAACAGACTTAAACCACAAGTGGTGTTACATTAAAGGCTGCAATGTTTTTGCTCTCCAGCCAGACACACGCATACAGGACAGCCTGTTTGTACGAATCGCAGAGAATTACATCCGAATCCTGACCCAGAGTTTAACATCACGCAGTGGCAAGTGGTTTCTCAGGGTAATGCCTATATTTCTCCACTCACGTGCAAGTTGATAGATTGATCATGCACATAACATACAATATTATAAGATTCAACTGAGCACTCACAGATGAAATGTATATATATTTTACATATATCTCACACTGAGTATAGTCAAAACTATTTCCTAATCTCTTTCCTCCTCTATAGGAGTTCCCCAGTACCCTGGCCCAGACCCTGTACTGCTGCTTCTGCTGTTGTTTCCCTCAGTCCTGCAGAACTATCCGCAGTGACACCTTCCTCATCCCACTGTGCTTTACTGCCTACCAGTGGACAGGAGGTGACACTGCACACACTCACTGAGAAAACATACATACACACGTAAATCACACAACCCGCTCTCTCTCTTTCTTTTAGTATTCTCTTACACTGTTTACCCCTATTTTTTTTATTTCTGTCTGTCTGTCTGTCTGTCTGTCTGTCTGTCTGTCTCTCTCTGTCTCTCTCTCTCTCTCTCTCTCTCTCTCTCTCTCTCTCTCTCTCTCTCAGGTATCTGTCCTGCCCCTGATGTTTTTAAGAAGTGGGACTTTGAGGCTCTGGAGCCAGAGGAGGCCACTCATGTACAGTTTGTGTCTGGGAGCAAAAGGAATGAGAAAGAGAGTGACTCATGTCTGTCTCTCCTGGACACTATGTTCTCCAATGCCTATGTTGATGAGCCCTCTCATAGTAAATTGACCAGCAGTGCCACCACTCTACTGAGGAAGAAACCGGTCAGTCTCTTCATTTTGTCAAACACACGCAGGCATGCAAGCACGCACACTTACATGCGCATGCATACACACACACACACACACACACACACACACACACACACACACACAAATACTCAGTCACACACACAAACACCCCAATGGGCAAAAACAGGTTGAATCAAAGTTGTTTCCATATAATTTCAACAACAAAATTCAATGTGATGATGTTGAATCAACGTGGAAAACTGATTAGGTTTGCAAAAAGTCTTCAACGTAAGGGAATTTAGTCTTTTTTTACCCAACATTTAACCTAAATCCAATGACATGGTGAAATGTTTTGTTGATTTCACGTTCAATTCACGTTAGTTGACAACTCAACCAAATGTAAATCAAAACTAGACATTGAAATTACTTCTGTGCCCAGTGGGACATCTTTTGATCAGAACTGATGCCATTATATGTGTGTCTCAGAGCTCATTGCTGACCAGTAGTAGTCACACCACTCTGGAGAGCCAGCCATCTAAAAGCACAGTTAACACAACCAGTACTACGTCAGGCTCGGAAGGTAAACCTCTCTGTCTTTGGTAAGCGTAAGTAGTCCAAATGTAGTCTGTGTTTAGTGGTTTCTCTGCATGGACTAGATTCTAGTTTGAGGTTCATGGCATATGTCTTTGCTAGTGATATTGACTTCACCAGAACTCAACTTGCTCTTTGTGTGCTCTTCTTGTCTCTTTTTCTCCCCTGTCTCTCTGTTGTTGGCTGTGTGTGATGTTGTGGTTGTTCCAGAGAAGACCGTGGGCTCAGTGAACATCACAGGGACAGACCTGAAGGCCCTGACTGGACAGGCCAACCAGACACCTACCAGAGAGGTCAGACTGGCACTTCACACAGTCCAGCATTCATACTCATTCTTATCTTTTCTCTCTCTCTCTCTCTCTCTCTCACACACCTTTCTCTTTTTCTCTCTCCCCCTCTCTCATCCGCTCTCCTTCATATCCCTCTCTCATTCCCACTGTTTCTCCCCCTCTCCCCCTCTCCTCCAGTCCCATGTAGCCTACCCGGGTGTGGCGTTTAAGCGCAGTGTGTTTAACGTGTATGGCAACAGTCCTCTGGTGCAGTACTACATGCGTGTTCTCCACATGGACCCTAAGGTGGGACAGGACGTACTGGTGGTCAGGACCGAGATCAGCAAGCTGCCTCCATATCCTCACAATTATAATAATGGAATGTGTGTGTGTATATGAGTGTGCGTCCTTGCGTGGGTGCATGCGTTCATGCGTGTGTGTAAATGTGTATGTGTGTGTCCATGTACACCATAGATAATTCTGTTGATGAAGTTAGGGTGCTCCTGTTTTTGCCATTCTGCCGCCCTCATCCACATACAGTGCCTTCAGAAAATATTCATACCCCTTAACTTAATCCACATTTTGTTGTGTTACAGCCTGAATTCAAAATTGATTAAATATATTTTTCTCTCACCCATCTACACATAATACCCCGTAATGAGAAAGTGAAAACATGTTTGTAGACATTGTTGCTGATTTATTGAAAATGAAATACAGAAATATCTCATTTACATAAGTATTCACACCCCTGAGTCAATACTTTGTAGAAGCACCTTTGGCAGCGATTACAGCTGTGAGTCTTTCTGCGTAAGTCTCTAAGGGCTTCCAACACCTGGATTGTGCAACATTTGCCCATTATTTTTTTTAATTAATATTCAAGCTCTGTCAAATTGATTGTTGATCATTGCTAGACAACCATTTTCAGCTATTGCCATAGATTTTCAAGTAGATTTAAGTCAAAACTGTAACTTGGCCACTCAGGAACATTCGCTGTCTTCTTGGTAAGCAACTCCAGTGTAGATTTGGCATTGTGTTTTAGGTTATTGTCCTGCTGAAAGGCAAATTAATCTCCCAGTGTCTGGTGGAAAGCAGACTAAAGAATATTTTCCTCAAGGATTTTGCCTGTGCTTAGCTCCATTCCGTATCTTTTTTATTCTGAAAACCTCCCCAGTCCTTAACGATTACAAGCATGCCCATAACATGATGCAGCCACCACTATGATTGAAAATGTGGAGAGTGGGACTCAGTATTGTGTTGTATTGGATTTGCCCCAAAAATAACACTTTGTTTTCAGGACAAAAAGTGAATTGCTTTGCCACATTTTTTGCAGTATTACTTTAGTGGCTTGTTTCAAACAGGATGCATGTTTTGGAATATTTGTATTCTGTACAGGCTTCATTCTTTTCACTCTGTCAGTTAGGTTAGTATTATGGAGTAACTACAATGTTGTTGATCCATCCTCAGTTTTCTCCTATCACAGCCATTCAACTCTATAACTGTTTTGAATTCACCATTGGTGAAATCCCTGAGCAGTTTCCTTCCTGAGTTAGAAAGGACGACTGTATCTTTGTAGTGATTGGGTGTACTGATATTCCATCCAAAGTGTAGTTAATAACTTCACCATGCTCAAAGGGATATTCAATGTCTGCTTTTATTTACCCATCTACCAATTGGTACTTTTCTTTGCGAGGCATTGGAAAACCTCCCTGGTCTTTGTGGTTGAATCTGTGTTTGAACTTCACTGCTCGACTGAGGGACCTTACAGATAATTGTATGTGTGGGGTACAGAGATGAGCTAGTCATTCAAAAATCATGTTAAATTCTATTATTGCAACTTATTATGTGACTTGTTGAGCAAATTATTACTGCTAAACTCATTTAGGCTTGCCATAACAAAGGTGTTGAATAGTTACTGACTCAAGACATTTCAGCTTTTCATTTTTTATTAATTTGTAAAAATTTCTAAAAATATAATTCCACTTTGACATCGGGTATTGTGTGCAGGCCAGTGACAAAAAAAATCTCTATTTAATCAATTTTAAATTCATACTGTAACACAACAGAATGCAGAAAAAATCAAGGGGTGTGAATACTTTCTGAAGGCACTGTACATGACATCACAGCCAGTGTTCCTTCCTTGACCCCATGGTGATGTCACGGCTGGGTCAGTGACATACAGGGACATTCTGAGCCATGCCCAGGAGCGTTCTGTGGCCCACCGCAGGGACCTCAGGACCATGTGGGGCCAATACTCCAAGGATCTCTATGTTCTCAACCAGAGGAAGCTGGACGAGCACTACGAAAACTTCAGGTACAGTAAACATTCCCAACACCACAGCCCAACACTACAGTGTATATCTTACTGTAGTAAGATATACACTGTAAGATATACACTGAGTATACAAAAAATAAAGAACACCTGCTCTTTCCATGACAGACTGACCAGGTGAATGCAGGTGAAGGCTATGATCCATTACTGATGTCACATGTTAGATCCACTTCAATCAGTGTAGATAAAGGGGAAAAGACAGGTTAAAGAAAGATTTCTAAGCCTTGACAGAATTGAGACATGGATTGTGTATGTGTGCCATTCAGAGGGTGAATGGGCAAGACAACATTTTTATTTAACCTTTATTGAACTCGGCAAGTCAGTTAAGAACAAATTCTTATTTACAATGACGGCCTACACCGGCCAAACCCAGACAACGCTGGGCCAATTGTGCGCTGCCCTATGGGACTCCCAATCACGGGCCGGTTGTGATACAGCCTGGAATCGAACCAGGGGGTCTGTAGTGACGCCTCAAGCACTGAGATTTACATTTACATCATTTAGCAGACGCTCTTATCCAGAGCGACTTACAAATTGGTGCATTCAACTTATGATAGCCAGTGGGACAACCACTTTTTTTAAATTTATTTATGGGGGGGGGGGGGGGATTACTTTATACTATTCCAGGTATTCCTTAAAGAGGTAGGGTTTCAAGTGTCTCCGGAAGATGGTCAGTGACTCCGCTGTCCTGGCGTCGTGGGGGAGCTTGTTCCACCATTCGGGTGCCAGAGCAGCAAATAGCTTTGACTGGGCTGAGCGGGAACTGTGCTTCCGTAGAGGTAGGGGAGCTAGCAGGCCAGAGGTGGATGAACGTAGTGCCTTCGTTTGGGTGTAGGGTCTGATCAGAGCCTGAAGGTAAGGAGGTGCCGTTCCCCTCACAGCTCCGTCGGCAAGCACCATGGTCTTGTAGTAGATGCGAGCCTCAACTGGAAGCCAGTGGAGTGTGCGGAAGAGTGGGTGACATGAGAGAACTTGGGAAGGTCGAACACCAGACGGGCTGCGGCGTTCTGGATAAGTTGTAGGGGTTCAATGGCACAGGTAGGGAGCCCAGCCAACAGCGAGTTGCAGTAATCCAGACGGGAGATGACAAGTGCCTGGATTAGGACCTGTGCCGCTTTCTGTGTAAGGTAGGGTCGTACTCTGCGAATGTTGTAGAGCATGAGCCTGCAGGATCGGGTCACCGCTTTGATGTTAGCGGAGAACGACAGGGTGTTGTCCAGGGTCACGCCAAGGTTCTTTGCACTTTGGGAGGAGGACACAATGGAGTTGTCAACCGTGATGGCGAGATCATGGAGCGGGCAGTCCTTCCCCTGGAGGAAGAGCAGCTCCGTCTTGCCGAGGTTCAGCTTGAGGTGGTGATCCGACATCCACACTGATATGTCTGCCAGACATGCAGAGATGCGATTCGCCACCTGGTTATCAGAAGGGGGAAAGGAGAAAATTAATTGTGTGTCGTCTGCGTAGCAATGATAGGAGAGACCATGTGAGGATATGACAGAGCCAAGTGACTTGGTGTATAGAGAGAATAGGAGAGGGCCTAGAACTGAGCCCTGGGGGACACCAGTGGTGAGAGCACGTGGTGCGGAGACAGATTCTCGCCACGCCACCTGGTAGGACCGACCTGTCAGGTAGGACGCAATCCAAGAGTGAGCAGCGCCGGAGATGCCCAACTCGAAGAGGGTGGAGAGGAGGATCTGATGGTTCACAGTATCAAAGGCAGCGGATAGGTCTAGAAGGATAAGAGCAGAGGAGAGAGAGTTAGCTTTAGCAGTGCGGAGAGCCTCCGTGACACAGAGAAGAGCAGTCTCAGTTGAATGACCAGTCTTGAAACCGGACTGGTTTGGATCAAGAAGGTCATTCTGAGAGATAGCAGGAGAGTTGGCTAGAGACGGCACGGCACACTCAAGAGTTTTGGAGAGAAAAGAAAGAAGGGATACTGGTCTGTAGTTGTTGACATCGGAGGGATCGAGTGTAGGGTTTTTGAGGAGGGGTGCAACTGAGATGCAATGCCTTAGACCGCTGCGCCACTCTGTAAGTGCCTTTGAACTGGGTATGTTAGTAGGTGCCAGGCGCAACGGTTTGTGTCGAGAACTGCAACCCTGCTGGGTTTTTCAGGCTCAACAGTTTTCTCCCCTGTGAAAATAAGTGTTTTATGTTGTGTAATATTTTCATATGTTACTCTCTGCCCGAATGTATCTTTGCTTTTTTTGTATTTTCAATAGAACATAAAGTGAACAAAAGCATGCTTGATACTGTCCTGTATTGGTGACGCTCCTTTCTCTCTCTTTTACTCAGGAAACAGAAAAAGATCCTGTCCCAGCAGACAACTATCAAACGACTGTGCCAGCTACTGGTCCCAGAGACCATTGTAAGTTCTACATGACTGTCCTGTGAGTCCTCACTATTGTCGTATTAAAGGTGGTACTGTTGTGTTGTGCTACAGAGTGTATGGCTTAACCTGATCTATATGAATTTCAGTAATGGGCGGCAGGGCCCTCACTACTGTAGAATGAAGGTAGATAAGCTATAAAGTAGCTACAAGTACAGTAGCTGTATACCCCTTTAATGACAGTTCTGTCATTCTTATTGTAGAATGAAGAGGACACCAGGACCAGCTCTGAGGTCATGCACGCCTTCGAAATGGCTGTGTCTGGGCTGGACAAAGTCACCCCTGACCCCACAGTCTGACCCCTGACCCCCACGGTGTGACCCGTCAACCCTGAACCTGAACCCTGACTACCGTCATATCGGTAATGCATAAAAACACATGCTTCACCTGTATTGGCTTTGATTGTATTTGGCTCTTCAGGGTACACGCTGTCTGTGCAGGAATGCTGTAATGAACTACCACAGGCACAATGTGGCGGTATATACATGGCTAAAAACACCAGTGTCTGAATGGTGTTGACTCTGAGAACTCATTACAAACAAAGACTGGAAGAGTGTAACTTAAATTAAATTAAATATGGATAGGTTGGGATTTTGGACAGAGATCTTGGCTTGATGATAGACAATATTTAATTGACCTCCCAGACGAGACCCCTCAACACAGACAGCACAGTAGATTGATTACATGAAGCATAGAGGATCAAATGATGACTCATGGTAAGAAACAGGACAACGACATTAATTACTGATAAAGAAAACAAATTACGTTGCTTTTCTCTGACGCCAGCTCAAACAGAGGGCTGGATCAACAACACTTAGCTAACAGCGTGATCTGTGTCATCTAGAAAGAGAGAGGGAGACAGACCAAATGACCGACAGCCGGCCATTGGAATTCCCTGAATGTGATATATAAACTTGTTATCGTAAAATATTTATTACATGACATATAAAAGGAGAAATATCACACTTCTGAGCCAAGCGGCACACTAGGGTGAGTCCACAGGCCATTTAAGGAGATTTGTTTGAACAACACTGATTCCTTTGCTTCTGTATCTTTGGCCGTATCTCGCTATTCTTAAATCAATGTTTTAAAGTGGATTTTAAAGGGGCAATCTGCTGTTGCTACATACATTTTTGGGCTTATAAATTAATGATATGTACCCATTGATTCTTGAAGAATATAACATATAAATGTCTCATGAACTTAGTTCAACTGTTGTAACCCATCACAATCAAATATATAAGCTTGTTTTGTAAACAAAGTAAATGTAAACAAATAATATATAGCCTCAAAATATATCATGGATGGTCAATCCTTGCATCCATAGCTCTGTCTATAGATATGAGTGGTTAAATTTTTCCAGCCCCATCCCTCAGCTTTTTACCAAAACAGGTGGGTAGAACGCTTTGTTATTGTTTCAACTGCTGATTGCTGCTTTAAGGGGATTTTTCAGTCAGCTATGCCATTCTGGTATTACAGTTGAAGGCTGCTTGGTTACACTGTAATCCTCAAAGACAGGTGTGAATGAAGGACTGAAACAATAAATTGAGTTTATAACTTATATAACAAACAATGTAGATTATTGTTCTGGGCATGTATTCACAGAGCTTCTGAGAGTAGGAGTGCTGCTCTAGGGTCAGGTCCCCCCTGCTCATGTAATGTTATTTATAATGATTTTTAAAAGTAAAACTGATCAGAGAATTGGCGATGATGGTATGATTTATTATCTGATATACTATAGGTCAGTGATTCTCAACTGGCAGGTCACGACCCAAATTTGGGTTGCGGGAGGTTTTGAATGGGTCACGGGTGTCTGAGTAAAAAAATATATATATATACAGTGGGGAGAACAAGTATTTGATACACTGCCGATTTTGCAGGTTTTCCTACTTACAAAGCATGTAGAGGTCTGTAATTTTTTATCATAGGTACACTTCAAATGTGAGAGACGGAATCTAAAACAAAAATCCAGAAAATCACATTGTATGATTTTTAAGTAATTAATTTGCATTTTATTGCATGACATAAGTATTTGATACATCAGAAAAGCAGAACTTAATATTTGGTACAGAAACCTTTGTTTGCAATTACAGAGATCATACGTTTCCTGTAGGTCTTGACCAGGTTTGCACACACTGCAGCAGGGATTTTGGCCCACTCCTCCATACAGACCTTCTCCAGATCCTTCAGGTTTCGGGGCTGTCGCTGGGCAATACGGACTTTCAGCTCCCTCCAAAGATGTTCTATTGGGTTCAGGTCTGGAGACTGGCTAGGCCACTCCAGGACCTTGAGATGCTTCTTACGGAGCCACTCCTTAGTTGCCCTGGCTGTGTGTTTCGGGTCGTTGTCATGCTGGAAGACCCAGCCACGACCCATCTTCAATGCTCTTACTGAGGGAAGGAGGTTGTTGGCCAAGATCTCGCAATACATGGCCCCATCCATCCTCCCCTCAATACGGTGCAGTCGTCCTGTCCCCTTTGCAGAAAAGCATCCCCAAAGAATGATGTTTCCACCTCCATGCTTCACGGTTGGGATGGTGTTCTTGGGGTTGTACTCATCCTTCTTCTTCCTCCAAACACGGCGAGTGGAGTTTAGACCAAAAAGCTCTATTTTTGTCTCATCAGACCACATGACCTTCTCCCATTCCTCCTCTGGATCATCTAGATGGTCATTGGCAAACTTCAGACGGGCCTGGACATGCGCTGGCTTGAGCAGGGTGACTTTGCGTGCGCTGCAGGATTTTAATCCATGACGGCGTAGTGTGTTACTAATGGTTTTCTTTGAGACTGTGGTCCCAGCTCTCTTCAGGTCATTGACCAGGTCCTGCCGTGTAGTTCTGGGCTGATTCCTCACCTTCCTCATGATCATTGATGCCCCCGAGGTGAGATCTTGCATGGAGCCCCAGACCGAGGGTGATTGACCGTCATGTTGAACTTCTTCCATTTTCTAATAATTGCGCCAACAGTTGTTGCCTTCTCACCAAGCTGCTTGCCTATTGTCCTGTAGCCCATCCCAGCCTTGTGCAGGTCTATAATTTTATCGCTGATGTCCTTACACAGCTCTCTGGTCTTGGCCATTGTGGAGAGGTTGGAGTCTGTTTGATTGAGTGTGTGGACAGGTGTCTTTTATACAGGTAACGAGTTCAAGCAGGTGCAGTTAATATAGGTAATGAGTGGAGAACAGGAGGGCTTCTTAAAGAAAAACTAACAGGTCTGTGAGAGCCGGAATTCTTACTGGTTGGTAGGTGATCAAATACTTATGTCATGCAATAAAATGCAAATTAATTATTTAAAAATCATTACAATGTGATTTTCTGGATTTTTGTTTTAGATTCCGTCTCTCACAGTTGAAGTGTACCTATGATAAAAATTACAGACCTCTACATGCTTTGTAAGTAGAAAAACCTGCAAAATCGGCAGTGTATCAAATACTTGTTCTCCCCACTGTATTTAGATTTTCTTTTTTTTATGAAGAAAATACTCCATTCTGAACATAAATGACTTAAACCAGTTAGAAAGTGTGTAGCATTGATAATGAACTATTTTAAAAAAAGAATTTAATCTTTGAAACATTTTTCTTCAAATCACATCATTTTCAATATAGAACTATTAGCAGCGCTATTTTGGTGGATTTTGTGGTCTCAAACTAGTCAGTTTATTAACATTCTTCATCAAGAATATGGGCAAAATTTAGTTATTGACAATGAAAGAAGTGGGAATGTAGTTCTCTTGTCATATAATTGCTACGTTTTCTATCAATATAGCATTAAAAATAGTTTTCCAGATTGTATTTTGACAATTATTTTTCGCAATGAGAATATTGGGTCATGACTGAGACAACCTGGTTCAATTTGGGTCCCGAGGCAAAACCAGTTGAGAACCACTGCTGTAGGTCACAGCTGTAGCCTTACCCCCATGCACCTGTTGCGAAACAATGATGATTACAATGGAACAGTGCCCTTCTGAGTTAGGGAGAGATTGTTCATAAATGGGAATAGCTTGTTCATAAGTGGGCACGACATCTTGAAACTCCATTGTAGACTACAGTACTTACCTTGCTTTGAAAAGTACAGTACTTGAAGCGAATCATTGTCCTCGTTGACCTGGTTTTCATAACATAATATCTCCTTTAATAGGGAAGAATCCTTCATCCTCTTGTACACTGGTATAATCCACTCTTTGACTTCCAGTACAATTGAGTCTATCAGAGCATGTCTAGGGTCCTAGACATGCTCTGATAGAGAGAGAGATTCTATTGACGAGTGTTTTGGCCTGGAGGGCTGATATTTCAGATATGAAGGCTGTACCACTGCGGTGAGTCAGAAGTCACTAATAAAAGCACTGAACGATAGGCCAAGGCACCAGCAAGGCTGTCCATTCAGCACGGCAGAGAACAGAGTGTGTGAGGGTGGTATGTGTGTTTACGTGCGTGCGTGCACACACGCATATGTGCCTGCCTTAGTTGTGCATTTGTGTATGTGTGTGCGTGTGTTTATGGATGCGTAGTCCTGTCAAAATGTCCAATCATCATAATATGCAGTTAAACATTGCTAGACAGAATCAGTGGGGAGGTATTATGATCAGTAGGGCAACCTGAATATTTTCTTCCTATCTAATAAACAAACCTGCAGTTAATCATGTTTTGTAGCAGAATGTGGTTTGAGCACACATGCATTCTTATCAGATCATCTATGCAGGCTTTAAAAGATTCAGCCTGACCTTTCTCATAACTGACTCTTGTCTAGGTTGCAAAGTTCTGGTAACTTTACCAAAATTCCCTGCTTCTCCAGAAATCCTGGTTAGAAGACCTTTTTTTTTGTCTATTCCTTTCTGATTGGTGAATGTTCCAACTGGGATTTGTGGAAAACCTGGGAATTTAGGGAAAGTTACCCCAATTTTGCAACCGTACGCTTGTCTAGCACCTACTGATGCACCCTTGGGTCTGGCCAGGGTCACACACTAGTTGTCTCATGACTCTGGGAGAAAAATAACCAAAGGGTATGGAGCTCAGTGTAAAGCATTTAGAATGATTGATTTACACCACAGAATGAGACACAGCTGGTGCCTGTCTGGCTCTTTTCAATTCCTTTGGTGTTGTGACATCAAACAATGTTTTTGCTGTAAGCAATGTCAGTGTGGCTCTGTCCTGGGATTGACATTTTCTCACTAGGAGAGAGAGAGAGAGCTGGTTAGGTTACATTCAGACATTTGTTCATCAAACTTACTCAGTGTTCCTATGCTTATGATCCTGAATAAAAGTGCTTTCAATGATACACTGAGTAACAGCACAAGTTCGTCTTCTCTTTGGTTCTCGGAGGAATACAGAGAGGAAATGTTCTATGAACTAGAACTCCCAGAGCATCATCGATGAGTAAAATGTGCCAAAACTTCCCTGGGAGATGAACTGAAAGCTAGTGGCTAGTGCACTGTCCATCCACACAGACAAGACAAACCTCTTAGCACACAGTGTAGCTACCGGCTAGCGGCTGGTCCCTGTTGACCAGACAGACCTTATGGCAGATGTTAGCTCTGACATCAGCAGTCGAGCGGATGTTGGGTTGACCTGTGTTCCTCTCTCCTCTCTCTCTCTCTCTCTCTCTCTCTCTCTCTCTCTCTCTCTCTCTCTCTCTCTCTCTCTCTCTCTCTCTCTCTGGTCATGTGTCTTAAAGCGATCTGGGAGTAATCTCAGACATTTGGTGGAAAGGGCTGTCTGGCGTGTCCCACTGTTTATGGTAACTTTCTTTTTGGCAATGAGTCCCCTTATCTACTTCCCCAGAGTCAGATGAACTCGTGGATGCCATTTTTATATCTCTGTGTGCAGTTTGAAGGAAGTTGCTAACTAGCGCTAGTGCAATTGCTAACTAGCGTTAGCGCAATGACTGAAAGTCTATGGGTATCTGCTAGCATGCTAGAAGTAGATAACTGCCATCATTGCCAAAATCCTGAAGTATCCTTCAACCCTTATTGGAGCAACGGTTAGCAGTTCTGCATATTCGTTGGGAGACCAGGGTTCAAGTCCCTCAAGGGGTGTTACACTGTTGCAGTTTGCATAAATCACTACTCATACAAGAAAATACATGTCTGTAACCTTATTATGGAAATCAAAATATGTAATGGGTGAGGACTGTAGTGCTATCAAAAGGGCAAAGTGCATTTAAATCGGACTGTTTCAGTTTTATTAGTTTACCACCCCAAGGCAGTGAAACGTACACAGCGTTCCAATCCAGTTTACTGTCAACAATGTGTTTAATAGCTGTTTTGTAATTATATGGAAACTGTACACTGACGTGATGAGTGACTGAGAGAAAAGACAGGTTGGGAAAGGACTTATGGATTCCTGTTACAGTCAAAATCCCTGCACCAAGCAAATCATTTCTTGTAATGTTTACTGCGGTGCTCATTCCAGTCTGCTAGAAGATGGTGAAGAAGGTAAAAGTGAGGCTGGCCTTCTCCCTTGAAAAAGGCCTAGACTAAAATGTATTGTTGACTAACAAGCTTATCGATTTTTTTTGTGTCTGTGTGAACCCTGCTTTTTTCTCTAATACTCTCCTGCTGGTTTGTCAAGGCATCCTCTTGTCTTGGAATTTCCCCTCTGGGGGTCGATAAAGTTAATTAATTCATGCATTCATAGAATATCACTGACACAAAAATCCACCACGAAATGAACATAACACAGGACATCTTGAAAATCTTACAACGTATATAATTGACACAAGGTTCAAACAACAGCAAATTACACATTGATTCAAACTCTTTCTTCTTGCATCTACCATCACCATAAACACAAACTCTCCAAAGGTTTACATTTTTTTTAGAAATGCTATGGTTTTCTTTCAAATCGTCACCTTTCAGAAATGCCTGCCACATTCAACTTGTGAAGGGGAAAGAGTTGTGTCCAGGGCCACTGGTTATATCAGACCTAGGCTCAAATAATATTTGAAATAATTTCAAATACTTTATCTGTGCTTGATTGAGCTGGCCTGGCCTGGCTTAATGGACAACATAATAGGCCCATAACTGCAAACCACGCCCATCTGCAAAACCCCAGGCAGGCTAGAGCAAATGCTCATAGTGTTTGAAAGATTTCAAATATTATTTCATCCCAAGACTGACATTGTGCTATTTCACCCTTCTCAGACTGCAGCTATCTCAGGGGTCCATATCTATCTGCATATGCATAATCCTAATCAATAGACATATATGGAGTGTCGACTCGCCTATTGATCCACCATCTTGTGATCTCTGATCTCTGTGTTTGTGCAGATTGCCATCCTATCGATTACCTAGGCCTCTTACGTCATAAAAGTGCAGCATTTAAAAAGAGGCAGTGGACTTTGAACTATTCAGATGAGAGCGGGAGAGGGGTTGGAGGAGAGACGAGGGGGAGTAAGGGGGTTGTGCAAATTTTGTCCGGTGGCATTGCGAAGTGTGTCCATTGAAAGTGAGTGAAGTCGTCGTGAGTAAAAGTGGTTAGTTGTCTTTTTGCATTGGAATGTCACTGCGGGGCAGTCACACCAGCAGATACGGGCAGTTTAAAACCAGGGACCCCTACACAAGCTCACATGGTATGCTCTTTATCAGAGCACTACCTTGTGTCACAAAATGTATCATAATGGTTGTTTCTAGGCCTTTTCACACATGTAACCTATTCAATAGTTCTGAGACCAAGGTTCATAGCCGGTCCAAGAGGACTCTTGTATGTTTTTCACCCAATCTACCAATTGAATAATGTAGTGCATTTCAGATCAATGGAATATAATTGTGTGAAGGTTGGAAGGAAAACCTGGATACAAAGGGGTCCGCCAGGACCGGCTTTGATAGCTACTGCAGTCCTCCTACTTGAGTGTTCTGAACTCTATGGTTCTGAATGGGATCATGTCAGTTCCTGTGTGTCTTCTCGAATTTCCTGCCTCAGAAACCAAAAGGTGTAGGCCTAATGGGCGTGTTGCTTTGCTACCTCATTCTAGTGTACAATCATAGGCTGAAGACCTCAGTTCTACTGTACAGTCATAGGCTGAAGACCTCAGTTCTACAGTACAATCATAGGCTGAAGACCTCAGTTCTACTGTACAGTCATAGGCTGAAGACCTCAGTTCTACTGTACAGTCATAGGCTGAAGACCTCAGTTCTACAGTACAATCATAGGCTGAAGACCTCAGTTCTAGTGTAAGAGTCATAGGCTGAAGACCTCAGTTCTAGTGTATGACCTTATCTCTCTCCAATCTCGTGGCCTTAGAAGTCTGCAGCCTATGACTCTTACACAATCTCCTCATTGATTGCACTTTCGATGTCGGCTATTGACGAGCACAGACCGTATCAAAACATCTCTATCCGTCCCTAAGGGGGCCTATTCAGTCTACGGGAAATTTCCACAACATTGTGGATAGAAATCTATTGCTGTACAAGAGACAATGCTTTTAAAATCATGTGGAGTAAAGCATTGAATCAGTTCTATACAATACGTTTCTATCTGTTTCCATCTTGTTGAATAAGCCCAAGAAAACCTTCTTTATCATGCGCACACAAACACATGCATGCGCACAGACACACATGCACACACGCACACACACACACACACACACAATGTCCCATACCTCCATCCCTCCCACACAGTGGTCTAACACTGAGAGCCTTGACAATTATTTGAACTAAGTTGAAGTACATCCTTCCTCCCTGGCTATAAGCTTTTCATCAGCAAAGGCCTTCCACAACATTCCCATAATATCCCAATCATGTTGCAGTATGATGAAGCCCTGTGTCATTGCCATAATGCCATGTTGTCATGTAAAAGCATTGGAGAACAATTTGCAGGTCTTCATAACAGATGAATAGTATTACATGAAAAATAGCCTGGGAGGAAGAGAGAGAGGGAGTGGGAAGAGAGGCACTGCGTGAGAAGAAGTGAGAGAAAGAAGGTGGGAGGTGAGAAGAAAGAGAATGAGATGAGAAAAGGGAGAGGAGAGGAGAGAAAAAGCTATTTGAGTGATCATCACAGAATTCCAATCCCTAAGTCAACCAGTCCAAACAGAGAAATGGTCGGTCAGAGACACGTACACAGTCTGCTTTACAACAAGTGGTTCTAGTGCAGTATGTAAAACCCACTCCACTGTAGCTGGCTGGCTCTGTCCAAAAGTATTCATCATAGGTACCATAAAATGTCTGTCATTAGCAAGAAAGTAACACATTATTATTATTATGTCGACCAAGGTCCATTATCTGAAGACAGAACAGAGTAGGCTGGTGGGAGGAGCTATAGGAGGACGGGCTCATTGTACTGGCTGGAATGGAATAATTGTAACAGCATCAAACATATGGAAACCACGTTTGACTCCGTTCCATTAATACCAGTCCAGCCATTACAATGAGCCCGTCCTCCTAAAGCTCCTCCCACCAGCCTCCACTGAGACAGAACAAACGGCAGTACACACCCACACAGCCCATATACTACCATATACTGCCAATATACTGCCATATACAGCCATACACAGTTAATATAGTGTCAATACTGAGGACTACTGTGGTCACACTAACACTGTAATGTGCTTTATGTTTCCAACAAATTCCCATCTGGTCCTATAGAGCCACCAAAGCCTAGAGAAACAGATCTGCTCTGGGGAAGATGGAAGGAAGGGAGGAGGGATGGAAGAACAGAGGGATAGAGGGATAGAGGGATGGAAGAACAGAAGGATAGAGGGATGGAAGAACAGAGGGATGGAAGAACAGAGGGATAGAGGGATGGAAGAACAGAGGGATAGAGGGATGGAAGAACAGAGGGATGGAAGAACAGAGGGATAGAGGGATGGAAGAACAGAAGGATAGAGGGATGGAAGAACAGAAGGATAGAGGGATGGAAGAACAGAAGGATAGAGGGATGGAAGAACAGAAGGATAGAGGGATGGAAGAACAGAAGGATAGAGGGATGGAAGAACAGAAGGATAGAGGGATGGAAGAACAGAAGGATAGAGGGATGGAAGAACAGAAGGATAGAGGGATGGAAGAACAGAGGGATAGAGGGATGGAAGAACAGAAGGATAGAGGGATGGAAGAACAGAGGGATGGAAGAACAGAGGGATAGAGGGATGGAAGAACAGAAGGATAGAGGGATGGAAGAACAGAAGGATAGAGGGATGGAAGAACAGAAGGATAGAGGGATGGAAGAACAGAAGGATAGAGGGATGGAAGAACAGAAGGATAGAGGGATGGAAGAACAGAAGGATAGAGGGATGGAAGAACAGAAGGATAGAGGGATGGAAGAACAGAAGGATAGAGGGATGGAAGAACAGAAGGATAGAGGGATGGAAGAACAGAAGGATAGAGGGATGGAAGAACAGAAGGATAGAGGGATGGAAGAACAGAAGGATAGAGGGATGGAAGAACAGAAGGATAGAGGGATGGAAGAACAGAGGGATAGAGGGATAGAGGGATGGAAGAACAGAGGGATAGAGGGATGGAAGAACAGAAGGATAGAGGGATGGAAGAACAGAGGGATAGAGGGATAGAGGGATGGAAGAACAGAGGGATAGAGGGATGGAAGAACAGAAGGATAGAGGGATGGAAGAACAGAAGGATAGAGGGATGGAAGAACAGAGGGATAGAGGGATGGAAGAACAGAAGGATAGAGGGATGGAAGAACAGAGGGATAGAGGGATAGAGGGATGGAAGAACAGAGGGATAGAGGGATGGAAGAACAGAAGGATAGAGGGATGGAAGAACAGAAGGATAGAGGGATGGAAGAACAGAAGGATAGAGGGATGGAAGAACAGAAGGATAGAGGGATGGAAGAACAGAAGGATAGAGGGATGGAAGGATCATGTCTGTGTGAATATGATCACTACTGTTACAGCTTTACATTATCAAGCAGAAGAAAAAACTGCTTATGTGAAGCGTTTTAATTTTCTCACTGTTGCCATGTGATGTGTGGGTTTAATGCTAAGAGGTTTTCAGGGCCTTACCGAAACCCCCGGGGCCAGATTATCCTCCTTAAAACTCATCAATAGTTTATTTCATTTGAATTTGGGATAGAAGTACTTTTTCTATAAATATTGGGGAGCCCAAAGACGCTCCGGGGGGTATTATTTCCTCTGTTTTTAATAAATAAATAATCTCCTCAGACATAAAGGCTGTTTACATGAGTGGGAAAACAAACGTTTGGCTCAGCGCGACTGAAAAGTCCCACCTACACAGCGTCAACCAACACTAACATCCTGTATATCTCTATAGTCTATAGATTGACTCTGAACATGTCTTAGGTACATATATCTCAGAGAACCCAAACACCAGAAAACAAAACTAAATAAACATTTGAAAAGACCAGCTCTAGTGGTGCCGTATACCATAAAATAAAAGACAAGAACAGAACCAAAAAATCTATGAATAATATAATACTCATTACTCTATTTTTGTTCTTATCCGAGACCAAAAGGAAGTCCATTCGTTTTTGTTTTCGTTATTTTTGTTTTGTTTTTGGCAAAGTAAGTAAGTAACCCCCCGACGTCTTCTCTTCTCTTCCCACCCCTCGTCCTGCCCCCCATGTCCCAAACTCAGTCCCGATTGGTGGAATACCCGGTCAATTATCGCCGGAGCAGCAACATGACAAATGAGAGCAGGTAGAGGGCGATGGATGGGAGGTTGTGGTTAGCTGATGCTTTCACAACCTTCTTGTTCTCCGGAGGGTAGGCATACACTTTGGGTCTGTCTGTGCTGGGGGCCATGAGGCGCGGGCCCCGGGGACAGTTTTCATCTGTGCACATCCCACTTCCTGAACCACTGACATCATCACCTGGGGACAGAGACAGAGAAGAAAAACAAATACATTTTTAGAGATAGAATCAGATCTGTATGGTATAGCAACAAAACGTTTCTCAGGCTTTTATGCCAGTGATACTGAAGTGGAAGAGAATCAGTAAGAATGTTAATCTCACAGGGCAATTCCACCACTTTTCAATCTCCACCGCCATACCAGTGTCTACATATGTGAAAACATGTACTTGGTGATTTTAACTTCAACTGGGCTAATAAATCAAATACAAAAAAGCTAGTCACTAGTCAATATGACTTTGCCCAGATGATTAATGGATCAACTAGAATCACACTTTCTTCAAAAACTCAAATTGATCTTATTTTCAGCAACAATCCAGAAAGGATTACAAAATCATTCAACTTTATTACAGGAATATCAGATCATAATCTGACTCTGATTACCAGGAAGCTAACCAAAAAGAGATTAAGACAAAAAGCAGGTCTCCTACAGCATACCGTTTGAGACTTTGTCCTCAAAACTGCTCTGAAAACAGGTGTAAGTACTGACATGAGGATTTTTTTCAGGATCTGTTTTAAGGATAAAGTTGTCAACAAGCTTAGAAAGGCCAAAGCCAACTTTTTTATTGGTCTTATCAACCAAGCTAGAGGAAATACTAAACGTCTATGGGAAAATCTCAACACATTATCCAAAAAAGGTGTAAAAGCAAAGCAGGAAAATACAAGGAATTTTAACTCAACATTTAACAATTTCTTTAAACAGAACCTGACAGTAACATTTGGCCATAGAAATAAAGTGATCACTTCACCTGACTATACCTCTCCTGTTTTTAACATAGCTGAAGTGCCTGAGCAGGAGATAATGAAAATCCTAACTAATCTTAAAAACTCCAAGGCACAGACGTTTAGTATGGAAATGACTCTGCCCTCCTTAAGAAAAACTCCATCACCCTGTGCTCTCCAGTGACTCATCTGGTAAATCTATCAATTAAACAAGCAGTGTTCCCTGACGACTGGAAATCTGCTGTCATAACACCAATCTTCTAGGCTGGAGATCCAACTGATGTGGCCAATTATAGGCCCATCAGCATTCTCCCAAAATAGCTGACTGGTTGGACCACTTATGTCTAATATTGAACATAACAAAAACTGTCTGCATGTATTTCTCCATCAGAAACAGACCCATCAGCCTGAGGTAACATAAAGGGACAGAGGATTGAGGTGGTGTCACATTTTAAATACTTAGGAATAATTATTGAATCTAACATTTACTTCAAAAAACAAAGAAAACAAGTATATGGAACAGCAAAACGCAACCTGGTAAATTTCAAATGTCAACAGATGCTGCTAAACTGTACATGCACTCAATGATTCTGTCCCGTCTCTCGTACTGTGTCACAACCTGGTCACAAGCTAGTATCACAGCTATGAAACTACTCCAAAAGCTTTATATTCTCTAATTCCTTATCCCCTTATAATTCTTAACTACAAACAGCGTTTGAATCAGGCATTTGATGGGTTAAGGTTAGGGTTCAAGTTTCTAGTAAGGCTCAGTTTTAGATTTTGGTTAGTTGTTTTGCAGGTCAGCAGTGTCCTTATAGTCTCTCCCAGGTTCAAGCCCCAGTGCCAGTGTTCACACAATGAGATTTACATAATGCAGCACAATAAAATAAAACATTATAATAATAATCTGACCTCAATTATTACAAATGGCATAACAATTTAGGCCAAGGTTTTTAGCCCGCAACTCCAGCTCAATCCTATAAAAATAGCACTGAAATAGCGATGTCTATTTAAATCATGTGAGCTAACTCTTCACTGCTGATAGGCTTGTTAAATATTCTCTCTCTCTCTAGGTCTACTTTATCATGTAAAAAAGCACAAGAAAGGATTTCGACACCCACCATCTCAGTTTGTTCTGAAATTGTTTCTGTTAGAAATTGATCAAATTAGCCTTCCTACAACATTTATTTTGTTGAAATATACTTTAATCTCTGAGAAATTAACGTAACTCCTTGCACCCAAATTGGCCATTTTAAATTTTATAAGATTAATGTAATATTGAATAAATATAGTACCTAACATCCGATTTGGACCAAACTCTTTTCTAAGCCACCATTAGACACCCCACACCCCACACCAATCTCACCCCAACAATTAGTATATAATATCAATTCTCTGTTTGACAAGTAGTATGGAGCTGTGGCTCAAGAGTATTGTTTCTTCATCCTATGTAATATATTTTTAGTGAATTTGGTGATGATTTCTTCCCCCCCTGTTCAGAGAAATTTGTAATTTAAGTTGTTGGGTTTATGTCCCATCCCACATCCTGATAGTACCAGGTTCTGACCACTAGATGGTGCTGTTCCTGCTATTAGGTTATTGTTTGTTTTTTAAGAATCACCCCCCCCACATCATTAAAGGGATAGTTTACCCAAATTACAAAATTACATATACAGCTGCGGAAATAATTAAGAGACCACTGCAAAATTATCAGTTTCTCTGGTTTTACTATTTATAGGTATGTGTTTGGGTAAAAATAACATTTTTGTTTTATTCTATAAACTACTGACAACATTTCTCCCAAATTCCAAATAAAAATATTGTCATTTAGAGCATTTAGTTGCAGAAAATGACAACTGGTCAAAATAACTAAAAAGATGCAGTGTTGTCAGACCTCGAATAATGCAAAGAAAATAAGTTCATGTTCATTTTTAAGCAACACAATAATAATGTTGTAACTTAGGAAGAGTTCAGAAATCAATATTTGGTGGAATAACCCTGATTTTCAATCACAGCTTTCATGCGTCTTGGCATGCTCTCCACCAGTCTTTCACATTGATGTTGGGTGACTTTATGCCACTCCTGGCGCAAAAATTCAAGCAGCTCGGCTTTGTTTGATGGCTTGTGACCATCCATCTTCCTCTTGATCACATTCCAGAAGTTTTTAATGGGGTTCAGGTCTGGAGATTGGGCTGGCCATGACAGGGTCTTGATCTGGTGGTCCTCCATCCACACCTTGATTGACCTGGCTGTGTGGCATGGCACATTGTCCTGCTGGAAAAACCAATCCTCAGAGTTGGGGAACAATGTCAGAGCAAAAGGAAGCAAGTTTTCTTCCAGGACAACCTTGTACGTGGCTTGATTCATGCGTCCTACACAAAGACACATCTGCCCGATTCCAGCCTTGCTAAAGCACCCCCAGATTATCACCGATCCTCCACCAAATTCACAGTGGATGCGAGACACTGTGGCTTGTAGGCCTCTCCAGGTCTCCGTCTAACCATTAGACGACCAGGTGTTGGGCAAAGCTGAAAATTGGACTCATCAGAGAAGATTACGTTACTCCAGTCCTCTACGGTCCAATCCTTATGGTCTTTTGCAAACCTCAGCCTGGCTCTTCTTTGCTTCTCATTGATGTAGGGCTTTTTTCTAGCTTTGCACGACTTCAGCCCTGCCCCAAGGAGCCTGTTTTGTACTCGCCGTGCACTTCACCCCAGCTGCCGTTTGCCATTATTTTTGTAGGTCACTTGATGTCATCCTTCGGTTGTTGAGTGACATTCGAATGAGTTGGCGGTCATCCCGGTCAGTAGAGTCGTTTTCGCCCTCTGCTGGTCTGTAGCTTTGTTGTCCCCAATGTCTGCTGCTTGACCTTGTTCTTATGAACCGCCGTCTTTGAAATGTTAAGGATGGAAGCAACCTGACGCTCACTGTATCCCTCTGCCAGTAAAGCCAGAATTGAACCCCTCTTTTCCTCACTCAAAACGTTCCTTTTCAACTCTTTTGGCATGGTCAATAGTTCGTTTTTGATAAATATTACTTTTGAGGTACTATTAGCACAGTTTTTGCCATCCAGCTGGTCCTATTGCAAGAGGATAGTGATGACCACAGCAGTGGTTTTTATACTTTTCCTAATTAAATAAGATTTGGTTCATGTGATCACCTAATCAGTACCTAATTCAGTAGAATGAGGTGTGCCTGTGTTGGAATTCAACAGACACTGGAATGGAATGGCTGTCATACATGTAGAGATGCTGATTTAAGAAAGATGTGCAGTGGTCTCTTAATTTTTTCCACAGCTGTAGATTGTAAGCTGTCTATGGACCAGAGGGGTATCCTAAGAACCAGATTTGAGGAGTTAGCGAGGTAACTTTGGTCAACTCTGAGTTTAACTTGGGATAACCGATCACACAAAAATGCCTCACCTTTTAGCCAGCTAAATTTCTATGGCAACGAATCCTTCAGAACTAACCTGCTCTGGGGCAGGCTAACTCACGGCTAACTCCACTTATCCTGAATGAAATGACTGAGCCATGAGTTGACGACCAATGAAATCAGATTCCCTCCCTCTTGCAAAGATTGCGTCATCATCCCCTTCATTTGAGGAAGACGACTGATTTAAATATTGTATTAATCAAATGTTGTTGTGTGCAAAAAAAATGTAATGATGGAACATATCACATTATACATTTATTAATGACAGAATGCATTTTAAACTCCATGCACAGTAAAAGATTTGTATAACTTAATACAATTATTGCATTGATAAGCACACCAAAGTCGGCTTTAATGATAAGTAATACAATAAAGATGGCACTTTTAAAAGCCTATTTCACACCATAGCCCCCTGAATTTGCAACTTGTAAGATAACTTTTCTTTAATTTTGATTTCGGCACAAATGAAAATGTGGCACTGAATCGCCCATGGGTTGATATTTCAGCATTTCCTCAATGAAGAGTTTGGCATTCAACTAGCCATGTGCAACATGCACATGCAGTTACAAGCCTGCTAGAGTTAGCGGCAGGCGGACGAGCAATATCCACCGTTGAAGCCACCGATGAAGCCTGAGCTGGAATGTGTTATGTGGGCAGCTTGTCTCTCCCTTTTCTGTTTCCCTTCCTCCTTGTTTTGTCCCCTCTTTGTCTGTTGTATCTGTATGTGTGTTTGTCCCCATTATGTGGGTGTGTCTGGAGTGGATCGGGGGGCGTGCTCAGGATCTGCCTCTCCTGTGCAGCTGCGGGTTGTTTCCAGTGATTCCTGCCTACGCAGCTGCATCCTATTCTCTCATCAACCTGCACTACTAATTCCTGGGCATGGCTCTCCACAGGCGCCAGATCGTTGTTCTTACTAGAGCGGTAACTTGGCTCACCAGTAAAGTTATATTGTCTTTGTCTTCAGCCTGGCTTTTTACTCTCCTTAACCTGTCGTTTGTTTTGTCTTCAGTTCAGACATGCCTGCCTTCCTGCCTGCCTGCCTGCCTGCCTGCCTCAGCCTCTCCTTCCTCCGGAGCCGACTAGCCCACTCTGTTCCTTTTCTTCAGTTGTTTTTTGGACTAAGACAAATTGAACTTTTATTAAAATAATTTTTGTTTCTTCCACTCCCTTAGTCGTGTTTTGTTTCTCTGAGTGCTGGGTTTAACCATAGCGTAACAGAACGATCTGGCCATGGACCCAACAGAGAAACAGCACAGGGCAAACGAAGACAGCTTCCAACAAGCTATCCAGGCTCAAGGAACGTTGCTAGGACAGCATGACCAATTGATTCGGACTCTTTTGGAAGATAATCATCAACTGCTGAACCAGGTGACTCAGTTAACTACACAAGTCTCTAAATTGTCTGTTATCAGTTCTCCATCTCTCTCTGACCCCCAGTTTGATGCACCCCAAGTTGTTTCCTCTGACATTATGCAGGCTTCGTTCCATCGGGAACCCTCGGTCACGTCGCCTGAACCGTTCAATGGAGAATTGGACAAGTGCCGGGGATTTTTGCTTCAGTGTGACTTGATTTTTCGGCAGAGACCACTGTCGTTTTCTACTGATTCCTCTAAGGTACATTATGTTCTGGGGCTGTTAAGAGGGAGAGCTCTGGTTTGGGCTGAGGCTGTGTGCTCAAATCAAACTTTGACTGGATTGACTTTTGCTGATTTTTCTGCTGAATTGAAGACCGTTTTTGACCATCCTGACCATGTGGGTAATTCCTCCAAGATACTTTTTTATTTGAGGCAGGGTTCTAACAGTGTGGCTGAGTACTCTATTGAGTTCTGGACGTTGGCAGCGGACTCCAAGTGGAACAATGTGGCACTTCAAGGAGCATTTCTAAACGGTTTGAATGAAGCCATTAAGGATGAACTGGCTGCTCGTGATGAGCCACATGATTTACATTCTCTCGTTTCCCTGTCCATTAAGCTAGACAACCGGTTGCGGGAGAGGCGTCGGGAGAGAGGCGGTCGGCCACATCTAGGAGGACGAGTTCCCCAGCCTTCAACCACTCGAGTCTCGCCTCCCCGGAGCCGGCAGCTTCTTGTTCCTGATCCCATCCCGAGCACAGAGGAGGAACCTATGCAAGTGGGTCGAGCTCGACTACCTCCAGCAGAGCGGCAACGGCGCCTCCAGGCGGGTGAGTGCCTGTACTGTGGAGACGCCACACACATTCTGGCTACATGCCCTAAGCGACCAAAAGACAAGGCTCGCTCGTAACGGTGGGTCTACTTGCGAGCCCAGAGTTAGATCCTGAACCCATCATTCCCCGATTACAAGTACCTGTAACCTTACGTTTCCAGAGTCATTCCCTGCCACTCTCAGCTCTCATAGACTCAGGTGCAGAAGACAACTTTATTAGCCACCAGTTCGTTACACAAGCTCGTATCCCCATGGAGCCACTACCTACCCCCATTCGGGTCACAGCCCTTGATGGGCGCCTCCTCGCGGAGATAACTCATCAAACCACCCCCGTTTCCCTAGTGATTTCTGGCAATCATTGTGAAAGCATTCAGTTAAGAGTTATGTCTGGCTCAGCTACCTCCCTAATCCTTGGCTTCCCCTGGTTGGCTCTTCACAACCCACAAATTGATTGGACACGTCACACCATTCTCAGTTGGAGCACTAACTGCCATTCAGAGTGCCTTAGGTCAGCGGTTCCCCCCACTAAGTGTAACCCAACTCATCCCTCAGCTCCTCTCGATCTGTCATCTGTCCCCAAAGAATACCATGACTTAGCGGAGGTTTTCAGTAAGGACAAGGCTCTGTCTCTACCACCACATAGGCCTTATGATTGCCCTATTGAACCGCTTCCTGGTGCTCCCTTGCCCTCTAGTCGCTTATACAATCTGTCCCGACCGGAAAGAGAGGCAATGGAGCAGTATATTGGTGATTCTCTGGCCTCGGGCATAATCCGTCCCTCGTCGTCTCCTTTGGGTGCAGGTTTATTTTTTGTGGAAAAGAAAGACAAGTCGTTACGCCCCTGTATCGATTTCAGGGGTTTAAACAACATAACTGTTAAAAACAAATATCCCCTTCCACTCATCAACTCTGCTTTTGAACCTCTGCATGGCGCCACAGTTTTCTCCAAGCTCGACCTCAGGAACGCTTATCACCTTGTCCGAATCCGAAAGGGAGATGAGTGGAAAACCGCTTTCAACACTCCACTGGGACATTTTGAGTATTTGGTCATGCCCTTTGGGCTCTCAAACGCCCCTGCTGTTTTCCAAGCCATGGTGAACGATGTTCTCAGGGATTTTTTGAACCGTTTTGTCTTTGTATACCTGGATGATATTCTTGTTTTTTCCAAGTCACCCGAGGAGCATGAGTCACACGTCCGTCAAGTCCTTCAACGGCTCTTGGAGAACAAGCTGTACGTCAAAGCAGAAAAGTGTGAGTTCCACAAACAGTCTACATCGTTCCTTGGTTTCATCATTGAGAGCGGGCAGGTGAAGGCGGACCCCGAGAAGATCCGGGCAGTGACGGAATGGCCCACACCCACCACCCGTAAGCAACGTCAGCGATTTTTGGGCTTTGCTAACTTCTACCGTAGATTCATTAAGGGTTTTAGTAAAGTGGTGGCACCCCTTACTAGACTCACATCCCCAAAAGTCCCTTTTCTGTGGTCCCCTGAGGCGGAGCAGGCGGTAGGGGTTTTGAAGGAACTGTTTTCCACCTCCCCCGTGTTGATACACCCCAATACCTCTCTGCAGTTTGTTGTGGAGGTGGACGCGTCGGACTCAGGTGTGGGAGCAGTCCTCTCCCAGCGCTCCCCCACTGACCAAAAGCTTCACCCCTGTGCTTTTTTCTCCAAGAAATTGTCACCCACAGAACGGAATTACGACGTTGGAAACCGGGAACTACTGGCGGTCAAGCTAGCACTGGAAGAATGGCGGCACTGGCTGGATGGAGCTGAACTGCCGTTTGTGGTCTGGACAGACCACAAAAACTTGGCTTACATCCAAGCCACTAAGAGACTCAACTCACGCCAAGCCAGATGGGCCCTGTTTTTTAGTAGGTTTAACTTTATTCTTACATACAGACCGGGGTCAAGAAATGTTAAACCAGATGCTTTGTCCCGCCAGTTTGCTGACCCTTCGGAGACCAGCGAGCCTGAGGCAGTCCTGCCTTCCTCATGCGTCGTGGCGGCAGTACAGTGGGAGATCGAGTCTCTTGTGAAGACTGCACTTGCCACGGACCCGGGACCGGGTGATGGACCTCCCAACCTACTCTTTGTTCCCGAGACGGTCCGGTCTCAGGTGTTGCAGTGGATTCACACCTCCCGTTTTGCTGGTCACCCTGGGATGAGACTCACGTTGACGCTGCTTAGGAGACATTTTTGGTGGCCTTCAATGGAAACTGACGTTCGGGCTTTTGTGGCAGCCTGTTCAACCTGTGCTCGGGGCAAAGCCTCCCATCAGTCCCCTTCGGGGCTGCTGCTACCCCTCCCAGTTCCCAGCCGTCCCTGGTCCCACATAGCCATGGATTTTGTCACCGGCCTACCCAAGTCTGAAGGTAATGATACTATACTTACCATTGTGGACAGATTCTCTAAATCTGTTCACTATATAGCATTACCAAAATTACCGTCTGCCAGTGAGACAGCGGACCTCCTAGTCCAACATGTATTCCTTCCCCATGGAATACCTGTGGACATCGTATCTGATAGAGGCCCACAGTTTACTTCCCGTGTTTGGAAGGTTTTCTGTTCTGCTTTGGGTGCTTCCGTTAGTCTGTCCTCAGGGTTTCATCCCCAGACCAACGGTCAAACAGAAAGAGCCAATCAAAACCTCGAAGCAACCCTTCGTTGTGTGGCTACTCAACATCCATCATCCTGGGCCAAACATCTGCCTTGGATAGAGTACGCCCACAACTCCCTCACCACCTCTGCCACCGGCCTTTCACCCTTCGAAGTTACCATGGGTTATCAACCCCCTCTGTTTCCTGCTCAGGAGAAGGAATTGGCTGTTCCTTCGGTTCAGGAGAACCTCCGCCGCTGCCAGAGAGTGTGGAGCGACGCTCGGGAAGCGTTGCTTCGGACCACCGACAGGAACAAGACGACAGCGGATAGGAGCAGGACTCCCGCACCTGTGTTTCATCCTGGTCAAGAGGTTTGGCTGTCATCTAAGAACGTACCTCTTCGTACCAAATCACGCAAGCTGTCTCCTGGGTCCGTTTGTGGTGGAGTCCATCATTAACCCCGCTGCGGTTCGTTTGAAGTTGCCTTCAGCCATGAAGATACACCCTACTTTCCACGTCTCCCAACTGAAACCTGTGTCCTCCAGCCTTTTGTGTCCGCCGGCAGATCCACCTCCACCTGTTCGCCTCATTGACGACCATCCGGCCTACACCGTCAGTAGGCTCCTGGACTCTCGGAGGCGGGGTAGGGGTCTCCAATACCTAGTCGATTGGGAAGGTTATGGACCAGAGGAGAGGTCTTGGGTCCCTAAGCGTTTTGTGTTGGATCCTCAGCTGATCACGGACTTCCATCACGACAACCCTGACAGGCCTGGTGGGTCGCCAGGTGGCGACCATTGAGGGGGGGGTACTGTTATGTGGGCAGCTTGTCTCTCCCTTTTCTGTTTCCCTTCCTCCTTGTTTTGTCCCCTCTTTGTCTGTTGTATCTGTATGTGTGTTTGTCCCCATTATGTGGGTGTGTCTGGAGTGGATCGGGGGGCGTGCTCAGGATCTGCCTCTCCTGTGCAGCTGCGGGTTGTTTCCAGTGATTCCTGCCTACGCAGCTGCATCTTATTCTCTCATCAACCTGCACTACTAATTCCTGGGCATGGCTCTCCACAGGCGCCAGATCGTTGTTCTTACTAGAGCGGTAACTTGGCTCACCAGTAAAGTTATATTGTCTTTGTCTTCAGCCTGGCTTTTTACTCTCCTTAACCTGTCGTTTGTTTTGTCTTCAGTTCAGACATACCTCCCAACCTGCCTGCCTGCCTTCCTGCCTGCCTGCCTCAGCCTCTCCTTCCTCCGGAGCCGACTAGCCCACTCTGTTCCTTTTCTTCAGTTGTTTTTTGGACTAAGACAAATTGAACTTTTATTAAAATAATTTTTGTTTCTTCCACTCCCTTAGTCGTGTTTTGTTTCTCTGAGTGCTGGGTTTAACCATAGCGTAACAGAATGTGAAGCTAACTGAAGCTGGTTAGCTTTAGAAAACCCTGAGTAGATCTAGCTTGCCCCCCCTGGTATGACAGCAACCCATGCTTTGGTTTTGTTTACCAAGCCATTGTTTCAAATGCTAACTTTTTAGCATTTGTGTCACATATTCAATGCAAGTCAATGATACCTATATTAGCATTTTCATGCTTCATGTCCAAATCATCCTAAAGTATCTAAAAATGTATTGTGTAACTCAATGATGTTACTTATAGATGATTTGGATATGAAGCACAAAAATTCAAATTTTTCTAATTTCATTAACATGCATTGGATTTGTGCCACAAATGCTAAAACTTTAGCATTTGAAACAGTGGTCAGGTAAACAAAACTAAAGCATGGGTTGCTGTCATACTTGGTCCACAAACTGCTTTCAGGGTAAGACAACCAATATGTAATTGTGTAATTTGGGTGAACTATCCCTTTAACAATGGGGGGGGGGGATTCTTAAAAAAAAAACTAACCTAATAACAGGAACAGCACCATCTAGTGGTCAGAACCTGGTACTATAAGGATGTAGGATGCGACATAAATCCAACAACTTCAATGACAAATATCTCTGAACAGGGGAAAAAAACATCACCAAATTCACTAAGAATACATTACATAGGATGAAGAAACAATACTCTGAGCCGCAGCTCCATACTACTTGTCAAACATATAGAACTGATGATACTGATCGTTGTTGGGGTGGGATTGGTGTGGGGGGACCGTGTATGGCTTTTGACCTTTTCTTTGGATTACTCATGTTTTACTGATTGTTAGAAAATGTTTGGTCCAAATCGGATGTTAGGTACAATAATTATTGCATTTTATATTAATCCTATAAATCAATTAGCTTAATCTAATTATATTCAATAAAATACTGCTTCTGGAATTCTTATCTTATCTATTTCTACTACATAAACGATTTCAGAACAATCTGAGATGGTGGGTGTCATGGTTTGCTGAAATGACATGGAACAATAATGGAGACAATCAAAACAACATATAAAATATTTCCATTAGTCATATAATGTCAACATATGACACAATCTCTTTCATAGTGTTTTGACCATGAGGGAGACCTCTCTGTAGTCCACACAGCTTTTGCCCTCAGGAGTAAGATTAGGTAAGGTCCATATTTCAATATTCCCTCTATGGTTGGAGTCAGTATTCGCATAGGATGAGCTGATCCTAGATCTATACTCACTGGTGTCCTGAAAGTCCACATCGTTGCCATTGAAAGCGTTCTTGAGGCGGTTGGTCATGATTTTGAGCTGCATGATCTGTTGGCGTATAGTCATGTCTGGCTTGGTGATGTCGATCTCTACCTCAGGGTTGTTGATCTGACTAGCCAGGCCGTCACCCATTACCTCTGGAAGGTACCTGGGAGACAAGGAGAGAGGATCACTGGGGGGTACTCAAATACACACACACTCACACATGCATGATGCAGGCACAAAGAGGCACACACGCAAATATGCATGCATGCGAGCACGTACACAGACACAGATGCAGACATTACACACTCATACACACACACACATAGCATGCATGCACACACACAGACGTGGTTTAGGGGTCCTACCTGGCACGGGCCATGCCGTTCCAGCACTTGTCTGCTTGGGTCCTAGTGGCCACCCTGTCACTGCAGAGGGTGCTGGGTAACGAGACCCAGTAGGGCTGCATGTCCCTCAGCCTACTCGACACATCAGACACCTGGGGGCGTTTTGTAATGGAAAAGGAAAATTAGCATTTCTTATTGGACAAGTTCATATAGTCCCTCCCTGTTTCAGTCCCCTTTCTTTCATTTGGTGCCTAATGAATACAGCCTGTGTACTGGAAACTACTATCAAAAGCTATTCAACATCAAGTTTGTTTCAAGCATTCACACTTTCTGCAAATTGCTTCTGTATGAGCAACAAACAAACAACAACAGTGTGTTTATTTTTGGGAGACAATGATGGTTGTTTCCATTTCCTCACATTTCATATTCATCTGACTCATTGCATTCTTGACTGTAGCATTACTATTTTTGCATTCTTCACAGAGTAAGAGTAAACACGACTAAACAGAATCCGTATCGTATATCAAGTTAGAGAGAGAGAGAGAGGGAGAGATGATGACAGTAACACTGACCAGTTTCTCCAGCCTAGCCCCAGAGGTTGGGCTGGTCTCCACTATAACCTTCCCCCTCCTCTTCACCTCCTCCAACCCAGTGCTGCTGGTTCCTCCCTCCCTCGGATTCCCACATGCCTGGAACACCTGAGAATAGAGAGAATGGGAAAGAGAGAGGGGGAGTTAGAGGGAGGAGGTGAGAAAATGATTAAGTTGAGAGGCATTTATTTAGGGACAAAAACTACAACTCTTGAGATAATCTGTAAAATAATAGTTTAATTTTGGTATTTTATTAGGATCACCATTAGCAGCTACTCTCCATGGGGTTTAAGTGAGTCTTGTGAGTCTTGAGGTGTTCAAACGAAATCTCTTGCCCCAATCGGATCAACAACTACAACAAACCATATCAAACTTTATTCGTCACATGCTTCGTAAACAACAGGTGTAGACTAACAGTGACATGCTTACTTACGGGGCCTTCCCAACAATGCAGAGAGAAAGAAAATAGAGAAATAATAGAAAAGTAATAACACATAATGACATCAATGCAAATGTATTCGAACATCTAATCAAACACTTAATGAGAGCTCATATTGCGCAACATTTCTATAGGCTATGCAATTGCGGGAGAAAACAGAGGGATGGCCACTAATAAAAAGACGAGTATCCGATCACCTTTCTATAGGCTAGGCCTACTATATTTATTTCTCAACTTTCCTAATAGTAAGCACATTGCTTCTCTTTACAACAACAGTACAGCCTACCTGGCTGGCATGAACATGAACCACGGGAAAAGCGTCCTCCATTCGCTATTTAAGTGCATAGATTACATGTATTTCTTCCCCCTGCCCCTGTTTCGAGACGGGTGCATGATAATGGTCCATTCTAAATCAAAACAAATTTCACACATATATTATTTAGTACTGTATATGTAAAGACAAGATTAAATCAAAAATAGTCTGATTGGTGACAATATTAGCCTATCACTTCTGAATGATATATTATCACTTGTGAATGATGCCCAACTTGTGTGCAGTTAGGCAAGAAACACATGCCTTTTTCTGCAACTTTTTCAAATCATAGTCGCACACCTCATGTAGCCTAGCCCATAGGCCTATATGTTTTGATAAGGTTTGTATCGCAACTAAAGTGGCCAAATTACTTCTTAAAATTAAGCACATTAATCCGCTTTACAACGGGTGTCGAGCCTACTTGACATACATACGCAGCACATGAGTTTCAAGTTTGGGGAAGATAATTTTCACCATAAAAATGCACCTTTATAATAAAACCATCACATGCATAATTGCATTTGCGGTCACTTTTGATAATGATGTTTTCCCGCGAATGTAACATTCGCGCTTATAGCCTACTGCCATGTTCGCATTGCTGCGCTTATACAGTGGCTTGCGAAAGTATTCACCCCCCTTGGCATTTTTCCTATTTTGTTGCCTTAAAACCTGGAATTAAATTGATTTTGGGGGGGTTTGTATCATTTGATTTACACAACATGCCTACAACTTTGAAGATGCAAAATATGTTTTATTGTGAAACAAACAAGAAACAAGACAAAAAAAACAGAAAACTTGAGCGTGCATAACTATTCACCCCCCCAAAAGTCAATACTTTGTAGAGCCACCTTTTGCAGCAATTACAGCTGCAAGTCTCTTGGGGTATGTCTCTATAAGCTTGGCACATCTAGCCACTGGGATTTTTGCCCATTCTTCAAGGCAAAACTGCTCCAGTTCCTTCAAGTTGGATGGGTTCTGCTGGTGTACAGCAATCTTTAAGTCATACCACAGATTCTCAATTGGATTGAGGTCTGGGCTTTGACTAGGCCATTCCAAGACATTTAAATGTTTCCCCTTAAACCACTCGAGTGTTGCTTTAGCTGTATTCTTTGGGTCATTGTCCTGCTGGAAGGTGAATGTCCGTCCCAGTCTCAAATATCTGGAAGACTGAAACAGGTTTCCCTTAAGAATTTCCCTGTATTTAGCGCCATCCATCATTCCTTCAATTCTGACCAGTCCCTGCCGATTAAAAACATCCCCACAGCATGATGCTGCCACCACCATGCTTCACTTTGGGGATGGTGTTCTCGGGTGATGAGAGGTGTTGGGTTTGCGCCAGACATAGCGTTTTCCTTGATGGCCAGAAAGCTCAATTTTAGTCTCATCTGACCAGAGTACCTTCTTCCATATGTTTGGGGAGTCTCCCACATGCCTTTTGGCGAACACCAAACGTGTTTGCCTATTTTTTTCTTTAAGCAATGGCTTTTTTCTGGCCACTCTTCCGTAAAGCCCAGCTTTGTGGAGTGTACGGCTTAAAGTGGTCCTATGGACAGATACTCCAATCTCCGCTGTGGAGCTTTGCAGCTCCTTCAGGGTTATCTTTGGTCTCTTTGTTGCCTCTGATTAATGCCCTCCTTGCCTGGTCCGTGAGTTCTGGTGGGCGGCCCTCTCTTGGCAGGTTTGTTGTGGTGCCATATTCTTTCCATTTTTTAATAATGGATTTAATGGTGCTCTGTGGGATGTTCAAAGTTTCAGATATTTTTTTAAAACCCAACCCTGATCTGTACTTCTCCACAACTTTGTCCCTGACCTGTTTGGAGAGCTCCTTGGTCTTCATGGTGTCGCTTGCTTGGTGGTGCCCCTTCCTCCACATGTGTGCCTTTCAGAACAGGTGTATATATACTGAGATCATGTGACAGATCATGTGACACTTAGATTGCACACATGTGGACTTTATTTAACTAATTATGTGACTTCTGAAGGTAATTGGTTGCACCAGATCTTATTTAGGGGCTTCATAGCAAAGGGGGTGAATACATATGCACGCACCACTTTTTCCGTTATTTATCTTGTTGAATTTTTTGATTTTTTTTTCATTTCACTTCACCAATTTGGACTATTTTGTGTATGTCCATTACATGATATCCAAATAAAAAGCAATTTAAATTACAGGTTGTAATGCAACAAAATAGGTAAAACGCCAAGGGGGATGAATACTTTTGTGAAGAAATAGCCTAATAATTTAGCAACATTTTAAGGTAAACATTCTGATCTGTTGTGTCAGCCTCATAGCTTAAACATGTTTATTTGATGCTAGTGGTTGTATTAATTTGTGATCTATCCCATCCCACAACTGTCACAGACAATGTTTGGAATATTTATTTCTCACACAGAATAGAATAGGTAAACTTTTGTACTATGGGGGATAGTAGATTGACATAGGCTAGTGCTTTTGCTGTTTGTTAGGCCTACTCATCTTGTTGGCTGATGAAAAGTAAATGTGGACCGTTCTTCCAATATCTTCAATATGCGCCTTGGAATTGGATAAGGACGCACGCAGTTGCGGCCACGGATGTGTCTGTCTTCACATGTAGCCTGTGAGAAAGACCTGATCACGTGACGGAGAGCCATTTGAATGAGAGGTGCTTTGGAACATGAAGCCGGGAGAAGGGAATTATTTTATTATATTCAGCCCAAGGGCACAAAGGCCACTGGCCGCAAAAGGCATGGATTTTTTTAGGGGCATTACGGCCACACAAAGGGGATGCCGCCGGGAAATTCGAGGCATATGCTTGTCAAATTGTGACTGAGAGACTGATGAAGTGTGTACAGCCTGCGCAAAAAACAAAGCAGAGCTTATGCTTTTCATGCTACTTTTTTCAAATCATCATTGGAGTCGCATCATGCCTTAGAATGTATTAAAATCTAATCATATAGCCCAACATTTGTATCACAACTAAAGTTACATAAATACGTCTAAATTAAGCATATAGGAGTACCTGTTTCTTTGTTAACCGCTCAACACAGAATAGCCTCATGTGCGCACTCCCTCAAATCATTTGGAGGAACTTTAAGCTCTCGACCCGTTCCACTACTGCCCCGTCGATGTGAATGGGGCGTGCTCAGCCCTCCGTTTCCTGAAGTCCACGACCAGCTCCTTTGGCTTCCTGACATTGAGAGAGAGATTGTTGTCCTGGCACCACACTGCCAGGTCTCTGACCTCCTCCCTATAGGCTGTCTCATCGTCATCGGTGATCAGGCCTACCACCGTTGTGTCGTCAGTAAACTTATTGATGGTGTTGGAGTCGTGTGGGGCCACTCAGTCATGGTTGAACTGGGAGTACAGGAGGGGACTAAGCACGCACCCCTGAGGGGCCCCTGTGTTGAGCATGGCGGATGTGTTGTTGCCTAACCTCACCACCTGGAGGCGGCCCGCCAGGAAGTCCAGGATCCAGTTGCAGAGAGAGGTGTTCAGTCCCAGGGTCCTTAGCTTAGTAATGAGCTTGGAGGGCACTATGGTGTTGAATGCTGAGCTGTAGTCAATGAACAGCATTCTCACATAGGTGTTCCTCATGTCCAGGTGGGAGAGGGCAGTGTGGAGTGCAATAGAGATTGCGTGATCTGTTGGGGAGGTATGCGAATTGCAGTGGGTCTGGGATGATGGTGTTGATGTAAGCAATGACCAGCCTTTCAAAGCATTTCATGGCTACAGATGTGAGTGCTACCGGGTGATTCATTTGGACAGGTTAACTTGGTGTTCTTGGGCACAGGGACTATGGTGGTCTGTTTGAAACATGTAGGTATTACAGACTGGGTCAGGAAGAGGTTGAAAATGTCAGTGAAGAGTAGGTGTCCTGGTAATCCGTCTGGCCCTGCGGCCTTGTGAATGTTAACCTGTTTAAAGGTCTTACTCACATCGGCTATGGAGAGTGTGAGGCCACAGTCGTCCGGAACAGCTGGTGCTCTCATGCATGGTTTGGTGTTGCTTGCTTCGAAGCGAGTGTAGAAGGCATTTAGCTCGCGACTGGGTTTCCCTTTGTAATCCACGATAGTTTGCAAGCCCTGTCACATCCGAAAACTAGTTGCTGAAAATGCAACCTTGCATTGTAATGAAACTTTGCCCATAAACTCCTACTTTCCTGTACTGTAAATTGATAATCTACTACAGTATATAATCCTTATTGACAGGGTTGAAATAGAATAACCTCAACATCCATCCTTAATAGAAAACTCTAAACCCAGTACTTACTGTATGTATTGGTAAAGCTATAAGACACATGCTCCATTTGGAGGAGTTTGGTGAGCCACCTTATACATGACAAAACAATACGGCATTGTGTGTGCTCTCCTTGACATGTCACATGACACACAACACTTAGTTTACATTAATTACAACGCCAGAGGACTCAGATATTACATATAGTAGGTCACATATAGTAATTTAATATTCTAGGATAATTTCAATGCCAAGAACACACACGTCCCATGCTCCTTCAGGCATACCATTTACCTAGATTTAATGTATGAGACAAAGAAACTACCATCTTGTTTAATCTGTTTTGGATAGCTCTGAGGTTTTCTACCTATCTTCCTCCCCTACATGAATAACTTTTCTATAAAACAAGTAAACACACACAAACACACCTGCTACACACACACCTGTGCCCTGTTGTACCAACCTGAGGTAGAAGGTGCCCCTACCCACAGATCTAGAACACATTTGTCCTACTCCCAATCCTAACTGTTAACATTAAACTGTAACTGTGAAAACTAATGAAACCAGAAGCTGCATTAGCAGTAGTTGCATGTTGAAACAGTTTAAGACTAAAACTGACTTCCTAAACCTGGTAGGACTTTACATCATAGAAGACTGTCAATAATGGATCAAGTGAAGCTGATCTTAGGTCAGTTTCCCTTTATTGTTAAACTTAGGATATCGGACCAAAGTATTCTGATCCTAGATCAGTACCTAAGGGGCAAAGTGTGGCTAGTGTTGTGAAGTCTGGTTTGCCAGGTCATGGCAGAGCTCCAGGCCAGCTTTGGCCTCGACACCAGTGCAGCACAGAGAAGCCTTTGTTCCCCAACACTATTTGCATACTTTTCCACCTTCACTAAACAAAAAATAAAGATTTCATGGCTCCTTATGCTTTTTAACGGGCACATAAAAGTGGTGCTCGTACACCATTAAAATAAAAAGGTAATGGTGAGCCTTGAGGCTGTGTTATCAGTCCCTCTTCAGCGGCCTCATTTATAACTGTTGTGTACTTTTCACACTATATAGCTGTGCGCACAATTTCTGAAAAGACTGCGCACGTACAAAAATAAAAATATAGAGATTTATAGACTTGGCGCACGCATGTTTCCCGTTATATAAATCAGACCTGTCCTGAAACTGCGCACGTGAACGAGCATTAAAACTCTGCCTGAAAAACACCCATCATTCACCTTTTATGGTGACAATAACGCCCTTATTTGCTTTATACTTTGGAAGTATTGGAATTAGGCCAAGGCAGTCTCTTAAGGAAATAGCAATGGCGAACTTGATTAAATGTCTCTGGAGGCTTTGGCAGAATGTTTAAAACTTTTAGAGTGACATTTTCTGTATTTGAAAGTTTGTTAAAGAAAACAATAATTGCAAATTGTCGTGGACCTGTAAACAGATCGTTCGAATTCAATAATATTTTGCATTGATTTATTCCTGATCCTAAAAATTCTGCACTGCCATTGAATTCTGAAACAATGTAAAGTATGTCTACATTATTTTATTTTTTTATCAGTAGGCCTATACAGTGGTAGCAGTCAAATCAAAATATAAACTGTCTGTTCATCTGTTAAATTCTACTGTAGATTGTTCTGTATTATAAACCGCGCTCCCTTTCGGATGCATAGAGCAAAAATAATAGGCCAACTTAAATGAGAGATGCACATGGTAATTTGTTGTGGGCTAAAGCTTCTTCGGGAATATGAACTCGTCATGGCCATAAAGGTGGTGAGGAATTTATTCTGCAATGGTTATGAAAATATGTATTATGTACAGTGGGGAAAAAAAGTATTTAGTCAGCCACCAATTGTGCAAGTTCTCCCACTTAAAAAGATGAGAGAGGCCTCTAAGAAAAAAAAATCCAGAAAATCACATTGTAGGATTTTTTATGAATTTATTTGGAAATTATGGTGGAAAATAAGTATTTGGTCACCTACAAACAAGCAAGATTTCTGGCTCTCACAGACCTGTAACTTCTTCTTTAAGAGGCTCCTCTGTCCTCCACTCGTTACCTGTATTAATGGCACCTGTTTGAACTTGTTATCAGTATAAAAGACACCTGTCCACAACCTCAAACAGTCACACTCCAAACTCCACTATGGCCAAGACCAAAGAGCTGTCAAAGGACACCAGAAACAAAATTGTAGACCTGCACCAGGCTGGGAAGACTGAATCTGCAATAGGTAAGCAGCTTGGTTTGAAGAAATCAACTGTGGGAACAATTATTAGGAAATGGAAGACATACAAGACCACTGATAATCTCCCTCGATCTGGGGCTCCACGCAAGATCTCACCCCGTGGGGTCAAAATGATCACAAGAACGGTGAGCAGTTCCAGACGTGTCCCCCTGCTTAAGCCAGTACATGTCCAGGCCCGTCTGAAGTTTGCTAGAGTTCATTTGGATGATCCAGAAGAGGATTGGGAGAATGTCATATGGTCAGATGAAACCAAAATAGAACTTTTTGGTAAAAACTCAACTCGTCGTGTTTGGAGGACAAAGAATGCTGAGTTGCATCCAAAGAACACCATACCTACTGTGAAGCATGGGGGTGGAAACATCATGCTTTGGGGCTGTTTTTCTGCAAAGGGACCAGGACGACTGATCCGTGTAAAGGAAAGAATGAATGGGGCCATGTATCGTGAGATTTTGAGTGAAAACCTCCTTCCATCAGCAAGGGCATTGAAGATGAAACGTGGCTGGGTCTTTCAGCATGACAATGATCCCAAACACACCGCCCGGGCAACGAAGGAGTGGCTTCGGAAGAAGCATTTCAAGGTCCTGGAGTGGCCTAGCCAGTCTCCAGATCTCAACCCCATAGAAAATCTTTGGAGGGAGTTGAAAGTCCGTGTTGCCCAGCGACAGCCCCAAAACATCACTGCTCTAGAGGAGATCTGCATGGAGGAATGGGCCAAAATACCAGCAACAGTGTGTGAAAACCTTGTGAAGACTTACAGAAAACGTTTGACCTGTGTCATTGCCAACAAAGGGTATATAACAAAGTATTGAGAAACTTTTGTTATTGACCAAATACTTATTTTCCACCATGATTTGCAAATAAATTCATAAAAAATCCTACAATGTGATTTTATGGATTTTTTTCCCTCATTTTGTCTGTCATAGTTGACGTGTACCTATGATGAAAATTACAGGCCTCTCTCATCTTTTTAAGTGGGAGAACTTGCACAATTGGTGGCTGACTAAATACAATTTTCCCCCACTGTATTATGTTTATATTTACTTGAGACATTTGAAATTACAGTAGGCTATTCAGACGTACATTATCCAAAAAAAAAACGTAAATAAAAAAGTTGAACCGTCTGTTCTACCATAGAGCAAAATACTTGAATACAGTATAGTTGATCTATTTACTACTGTCAAGTGGGTCCAGTTAAATAAGAGATGGGATGTTGTAGACCTATAAGCTACTTCGCTAGTATGAAACCATCACAGTCAGAAAAGATTAGGAATTTATTCTGCAATTCTCATGGAAATCAAATACGAAATAGATGCCTATTTGTAACTATTTTAGAATGCAAAGATGCAAAAAAAATTGTTTATCTTCGCTCTTCTCACTAACGGCAAATGATTGCATCTTGTTATTATATTTACCTGCTTTTGTTTGTTTTGAATAAGCGTGTCATCATATCCCCCATTTGCACAAAATACTAGGCTACTTGCCTGCTTGCAAAGCAATACTTCAACCACTAGAAACTGTGCGTACGCATGGCCTAAAGTTTGCGGGAAGCTAAGCACATTCCCACGTCAAGTTCCGTTTTTATAAATGCCAACTTTTGCGTGAAAACTGGCGCACGTACATTTTGGGGTATACATTGTATGTACGCACAATTTATAAATGAGGCCCCTGGTCTGTGGAACATTATTACATTAAATCAGTACAGGGATCAACATCAGGTTATGAATATGTGTTATGAGCCCTGATCAACACTATCAGTGATCGGTAATAATATTTGAATGTGTGAACTGGCGCTAGCATATCTGTATGTGCATGTGTGAGTGTGTGTGTGTGGCAAGTGTGTTTGCGTGCATGCGTGCGTGGGTAAGTACATCAGTATGTGTGCGTGCGTGCATGTGCTGACTGCTGTTCTGACCTTGTTGTTAAACGTGTCTATGTTGTCCATCATGGTGGTGATAGCCTCTGACATGTGTGTGGGTAGAGAGCGGAACACCACATCCACACTGGACGCACCCTCAAACCTGTTAGCCACCTGCAGCATGGCATCTACAGAGAGAGCGAGAGGGAGGGGATACAATATTTTAAATGGGAATACATGCTTATACAGTGCCTTCAAAAAGTATTCATACCCTTGACTTATCCCACATTTTGTTGTGTTACAGCCTGAATTCAAAATGGATTCAATGTATTATTTTTTCTCACCCATCTACCTACAATATCCCATAATGACAAAGTGAAAACATGTTTTTAGAGTGTTTTTGCAAATGTATTGAAAATGAACATACTGTAATTATTACATAAGTATTCACACCCCTGACATGTTAGAATCACCTTTGGCAGCGATTACAGCTGCGAGTCTTTCTGGGTAAGTCTCGAAGAACTTTGCACAACTGGATTGTACAATATTTGCACATTATTCTTCAAGCTCTGTCAAGTTGGTTGTTGATCATTACTAGACAGCCATTTTCAAGTCTTGCCATAGCTTTTCAAGCCAATTTAAGTCAAAACTGTAACTAGGCCACTCAGGAACATTCAATGTTGTCTTGGTAGCCAACTCCAGTGTATATTTGGTCTTGTGTTTTAGGGTATTCTCCTGCTGAAAGGTGAATTTGTCTCCCAGTGTCTGTTGGAAAGTAGACTGAACCAGGTTTTCCTGTGCTTAGCTCTATCCTAAAAAACTCCATAGTCCTTGCCGATGACAAGCATACCCATAAAATGATGCAGCCAGCACCATGCTTGAAAATATGAAGAGTGGTTCTCAGTGATGTGTTGTGTTGGATTTGCCCCAAACATAATGGTTTGTGTTCAGGACATAAAGTTCATTTCTTTGCCAACTTTTTTGCAGTTTTACTTTAGTGCTTGTTTTGGAATATTGTATTCTGTATAGGTTTCTTTCTTTTCACTCTGTCATTTAGGTTAGTACTGTGGAGTACAATGTCGTTGATCTATCCTCAATTTTCTCCTATCACATCCATTAACTGTCACTGTTTTAAAGTCACCATTGGCCTCATGGTGGAATCGTTGAGCGATTTCCTTCGTCTAAGGCAACTGAGTTAGGAAGGACACCTGTATCTTTGTAGTGACTGGGTGTATTGATACACCATCCAAAGTGTAATTAATAACTTCACAATGCTCAAAGGGATATTCAATGTTTGCTTTTTTTCCCCCCATCTACCAATAGATGCCCTTCTTTGATAGGCATTGGAAAACCTCCCTGGTCTTTGTGGTTGAATCTGTGTTTGAAATTCACTGCTCGACTGAGTGACCTTACAGATAATTGCATGTGTGGGGTACAGAGATGAGGTAGTCATTCAAAAATCATGTTAAACTTTATTAGTGTCCATGCAACGTATTATGTGACTTGTTAAGCACATTTGTACTCCTGAACTTATTTAGGCTTGCCATAGCAAAGGGGTTGAATACTTATTGACTCAAAATATTTCAGCTTTACAGTTTTAATTCATACAAAAAATTATCTAAAAACATAATTTCACATTGACATGATGGGGTATTGTGTGTAGGCCAGTGACACAAAATCACATAGTGACACATTAAATTCAGGCTGTAACACAACAAATTGTGGAAAAAGTCAAAGGGTATGAATACTTTCTGAAGTCACTGTAGGCATTCAAATGAAATTAGTGTGCAAATGTGTGCGTGTGTGTATGTGTCATGTGTGCGTGTGTGTGTGTATGTGTCATGCGCGTGTGTGTTTTATATGTCTCACCAGCCAAGTTCCTCCACTCTGTGTCCAGGTCGGCCTGGTTAGCGAGGCAGCCCTTCAGCACGTTGGCACAGTAGTTGGCACAGGGCCTGGCAGAGGGCACTCCACGGCAGTGGGGGCAGTACGTCATCTTCATGATGGCACGCATGCACTCTGGGCTCAGGGGCACCTGGGAGAGGAGAGACAGCAATATTATAGCGATACTATATGAGCCACATTACAATTCCCACCAAGTGGGTTAATCCTATTGGTGCGATGTGTAGGATGCCTTTCACGCCAGCGACCTGGGTTCGCTTCCCTATCCCTCCTATTACTTCGATATCATATATCATAAATATATACAGTCAGGTCCAAAATATTGGCCCCACTTGATAAAGATGAGCAAAAAATATTGTATAAAATAAATACACTGAACAAAAATATAAACGCAACATATAAAGAGTTGGTCCCATGTTTAATGAGCTGAAATAAAAGATCCCAGAAAGTTTCCATATGCACAAAAACCTTATTTATCTAAAATGTTGTGCACATATTTCTTTACATCCCTGTTAGTGACCATGTCTCCTTTGCCAAGATAATCCATCCACCTGACAGGTGTGGCATATCAATAAGCGAATTAAACAGCATGATCATTACAAAGGTGCACCTTGTGCTGGGGACAATAAAAGGCCACTCTAAAATGTGCAGTTTTGTCACACAACACAATGCCACAGATGTCTCATGTTTTGAGGGAGCATGCAATTGGCATGCTGACTGCAGGAATGTTGCCAGATAATTTCTCTACTATAAGCCGCCTCCAACGTCGTTTTAGAGAATGTGGCAGTGCGTCCAACCGGACTCACAACCGCAGACCACGTATAACCATGCCATCCCAGGATCTCCACATCCGGCTTCTTCACCTGCGGGATGGTCTGAGACGAGCCACTCGGACAGCTGATGAAACTGTGGGTTTGCACAACCAAATAATTTCTGCACAAACTGTCAAGGAAGCTCATCTGCATGCTCGTCGTCCTCACCAGGGTCTTGACCTGACTGCAGTTCGGCGACTTCAGTGGGCAAATGCTCACCTTCGATGGCTACTGGCACGCTGGTGAAGTGTGCTCTTCACGGATTAATCTGTGGCGTCGTGTGGGCGAGCAGTTTGCAATATTGTGAACAGAGTGCCCCAAGGCGGCAGTATGGTTATGGTGTGGGGCAGGCATTAGCTACGGACAACCGGGTTTGGCCGGTGTAGGCCGTCATTGTAAATAAGAATTTGTTCTTAACTGACTTACCTAGTTAAATAAAGGTTAAATAAATAAAAATGAAGGCTATTCCATGCGAGAAATTGCCAAGAAACTGAAGATCTCGTACAACGCTGTGTAATACTCCCTTCACAGAACAGCGCAAACTGGCTCTAACCAGAATAGAAGGAGGAGTGGGAGGCCCCGGTGCACAACTGAGCAAGAGGACAAATACATTAGTGTCTAGTTTGAGAAACAGACGCCTCACAGGTCCTCAACTGGCAGCTTCATTAAATAGTACCCGCAAAACACCAGTCTCAACGTCAACAGTGAAGAGGCGACTCCGGGATGCTGACCTTCTAGGCAGAGTTGCAAAGAAGTCCAGTGTCTGTGTTCTTTTGCCCATCTTCATCTTTTCTTTTTATTGGCCAGTCTGAGATATGGCTTCATGGTTGAATTGCTGCAAAGAAACCACTACTAAAGGACACCAATAATAAGAAGAGACGTGCTTGGGCCAAGAAACACTAGCAATGGACATGAGACCGGTGGAAATGTGTCCTTTGGTCTGGAGTCCAAATTGGAGATTTTTGGTTCCAACCGCCGTGTCTTTGTGAGACGTGGTGTGGGTGAACGGATGATCTCCGCATGTGTAGTTCCCACCGTAAAGCATGGAGGAGGAGGTGTTATGGTGTAGGGGTGTTACAGGAGGGGGTCGCAGTTCCGGAGCGACCCACTAGGTGTCCTCATCCGACAACTTTAGGCACCTCCTCACTCACAGTCTGGACTAATCATGATCCTATTGGTGTCACCTGTGTCTAACTGTTCACCTTTGTATTTATGCCCTCACTTCCCTGCGTTCCCTTGCTCAGTTTTCTCTTCTAGTTTCTCTATGCCCAGCAGTACTAATCAGTGTCTGATTGGAGACATATTTACAGGTACTTGAGAAGTGTTCTCCCTGTTTCTTTATTTGTTTCAGTCGTAGTTAGTATTTCGTATTTTGGCTGTCAGCCTGTTTTTGGAGACTTATTTGCTCAACCTTTCTTTTATCGTGATAAGTCCGTTATTTTGTATCCTGGCTTCGGGACCACCAGTAAAGAACCTTGTTTCACCATCTCTGCCTACTGCCTACTGTTTATTCTGCACCGCACCTGGGTCACACCTCACACCAACCCTTACATGGGGGTGCTTTGCTGGTGCAGCGATACACCATCCCATCTGGTTTGGGCTTAGTGGAACTATCATTTGTTTTTCAACAGGACAATGACCCAACACACCTCCAGGCTGTGTAAGGGCTATTTTACAAAGAAGGAGAGTGATGGAGTGCTGCATCAGATGACCTGGCCTCCACAATCCCCCGACCTCAACCCAATTGAGATGGTTTGGGATGAGTCGGACGGCAGAGTGTAGGAAAAGCAGCCAACAAGTGCTAAGCATATGTGGGAACTCCTTCAAGACTGTTGGAAAAGCATTCCAGGTGAAGCTGGTTGAGAGAATGCCAAAAGTGTGCAAAGCTGTCATAAAGGCAAAGGGTGGCTATTTGAAGAATCTCAAATATAAAATAATATTTTGATTTGTTTAACACTTTTTTGGTTACTACATGATTCCATATGTGTTATTTCATAGTTTTGATGTCTTCACTATTATTCTACAAACCCTTGAATGAGTAGGTGTGTCCAAACTTTTGACTGGTACTGTATATACAGCTGTGGAAAAAATTAAGAGACCACTGCAAATGTTTCTTAAATCAGCATCTCTACCTGTATGACAGCCATTCCAGTCCAGTGTCTGTTGAATTCCAACACAGGCACACCTCATTCTACTGAATTAGGTACTGAATAGGTGATCACATGAACCAAATCTCATTTAACGAGGAAAAGTATCAAAACCACTGCTGTGGTCATCACTATCCTCTTGTAATAGGACCTGCTGGATGGCAAAAACAGTACCTCAAAAGTAATATTAATCAAAAAATAACTATTGACCATGCCAAAAGAGTTGAAAAAGAAAGTTTTGAGTGAGGAAAAGAAGGGTTCAATTCTGGCTTTACTGGCAGAGGGATACAGTGAGCGTCAGGTTGCTTCCATCCTTAAAAAGTCAAAGACGGCGGTTTATAAGAACAAGGTCAAGCAGCAGACATTGGGGACAACAAAGCTACAGACCAGCAGAGGGCGAAAACGACTCTCTACTGACCGGGATGACCGCCAACTCATTCGAATGTCACTCAACAACCGTAGGATGACATCAAGTGACCTACAAAAAGAAAGGCAAATGGCAGCTGGGGTGAAATGCACGGCGAGGACGGTACGAAACAGGCTCCTAGGGGCAGGGCTGAAGTCGTGCAAAGCTAGAAAAAAGCCCTTCATCAATGAGAAGCAAAGAAGAGCCAGGCTGAGGTTTGCAAAAGACCATAAGGATTGGACCGTAGAGGACTGGAGTATGGTAATCTTCTCTGATGAGTCCAATTTTCAGCTTTGCCCAACACCTGGTCGTCTAATGGTTAGACGGAGACCTGGAGAGGCCTACAAGCCACAGTGTCTCGCACCAACTGTGAAATTTGGTGGAGGATCGGTGATGATCTGGGGGTGCTTCAGCAAGGCTGGAATCGGGCAGATTTGTCTTTGTGAAGGACGCATGAATCAAGACACGTACAAGGTTGTCCTGGAAGAAAACGTGCTTCCTTTTGCTCTGACATTGTTCCCCAACTCTGAGGATTGGTTTTTCCAGCAGGACAATGCGCCATGCCACACAGCCAGGTCAATCAAGGTATGGATGGAGGACCACCAGATCAAGACCCTGTCATGGCCAGCCCAATCTCCAGACCTGAACCCCATTGAAAACTTCTGGAATGTGATCAAGAGGAAGATGGATGGTCACAAGCCATCAAACAAAGCCGAGCTGCTTGAATTTTTGCACCAGGAGTGGCAGAAAGTCACCCAACATCAATGTGAAAGACTGGTGGAGAGCATGCCAAGACGCATGAAAGCTGTGATTGAAAATCAGGGTTATTCCACCAAATATTGATTTCTGAACTCTTCCTAACTTAAAACATTACTATTGTGTTGTTTAAAAATTAACATGAACTTATTTTCTTTGCATTATTCGAGGTCTGACAACACTGCATCTTTTTTGTTCTTTTGACCAGTTGTCATTTTCTGCAAATAAATGCTCTAAATGACAATATTTTTATTTGGAATTTGGGAGAAATGTTGTCAGTAGTTTATAGAATAAAACAAAAATGTTATTTTTACCCAAACACATACATATAAATTGTAAAACCAGAGAAACTGATAATTTTGCAGTGGTCTATTAATTTTTTACGCAGCTGTGTGTATATATATATATATATATATATATATATATATATACAGTGGGGGGAAAAAGTATTTAGTCAGCCACCAATTGTGCAAGTTCTCCCACTTAAAAAGATGAGAGAGGCCTGTCATTTTCATCATAGGTACACGTCAACTATGACAGACAAAATGAGAAAAAAATATCCAGAAAATCACATTGTAGGATTTTTAATGAATTTATTTGCAAATTATGGTGGAAAATAAGTATTTGGTCAATAACAAAAGTTTCTCAATACTTTGTTATATACCCTTTGTTGGCAATGACACAGGTCAAACGTTTTCTGTAAGTCTTCACAAGGTTTTCACACACTGTTGCTGGTATTTTGGCCCATTCCTCCATGCAGATCTCCTCTAGAGCAGTGATGTTTTGGGGCTGTCGCTGGGCAACACGGACTTTCAACTCCCTCCAAAGATTTTCTATGGGGTTGAGATCTGGAGACTGGCTAGGCCACTCCAGGACCTTGAAATGCTTCTTCCGAAGCCACTCCTTCGTTGCCCGGGCGGTGTGTTTGGGATCATTGTCATGCTGAAAGACCCAGCCACGTTTCACCTTCAATGCCCTTGCTGATGGAAGGAGGTTTTCACTCAAAATCTCACGATACATGGCCCCATTCATTCTTTCCTTTACACGGATCAGTCGTCCTGGTCCCTTTGCAGAAAAACAGCCCCAAAGCATGATGTTTCCACCCCCATGCTTCACAGTAGGTATGGTGTTCTTTGGATGCAACTCAGCATTCTTTGTCCTCCAAACACGACGAGTTGAGTTTTTACCAAAAAGTTCTATTTTGGTTTCATCTGACCATATGACATTCTCCCAATCCTCTTCTGGATCATCCAAATGCACTCTAGCAAACTTCAGACGGGCCTGGACATGTACTGGCTTAAGCAGGGGGATACGTCTGGAACTGCTCACCGTTCTTGTGATCATTTTGACCCCACGGGGTGAGATCTTGCGTGGAGCCCCAGATCGAGGGAGATTATCAGTGGTCTTGTATGTCTTCCATTTCCTAATAATTGCTCCCACAGTTGATTTCTTCAAACCAAGCTGCTTACCTATTGCAGATTCAGTCTTCCCAGCCTGGTGCAGGTCTACAATTATGTTTCTGGTGTCCTTTGACAGCTCTTTGGTCTTGGCCATAGTGGAGTTTGGAGTGTGACTGTTTGAGGTTGTGTACAGGTGTCTTTTATACTGATAACAAGTTCAAACAGGTGCCATTAATACAGGTAACGAGTGGAGGACAGAGGAGCCTCTTAAAGAAGAAGTTACAGGTCTGTGAGAGCCAGAAATCTTGCTTGTTTGTAGGTGACCAAATACTTATTTTCCACCATAATTTGCAAATAAATTCATAAAAAATCCTACAATGTGATTTTCTGGATTTTTTTCTCTCAATTTGTCTGTCATAGTTGACGTGTACCTATGATGAAAATTACAGGCCTCTCTCATCTTTTTAAGTGGGAGAACTTGCACAATTGGTGGCTGACTAAATACTTGTTTTCCTCACTGTATATATACTGTATTTATATTTATACTCCAGACTCTAACATTGCTCGTCCTAATATTTCATTTGATATCTTTCATCTGCGCTTATGGACTGCCCTCATCAATTCAAACCACAGGTTTTCAAAGGGGTTCAAGTCCAGAGACTGAACCCCGATTTTGTGGTCATTTAACAATTTATTTTTGTATTTTCATGTGTGCTTGCCGTTATTGTCTTGCAGCCAAGTGTCAACCTTCCGTCAGAGGCAATCAGGTTTTGGCCAAAAGTTTCCTGTAAAGTTCATGATGCCATTGACCTCAACAAGGGCCCCAGAATCAGTGGAAGGAAAATAGCCCCATAACATCAGATATCCACCACCATATTTTACAGTGGGTATGAGGTACTTTTCCGCATATGCTTCCTTTTTGCAATGTCAAACCCACCATTGCTGTGCGTAGCCAAAGAGCTCTATTTTCATGTCATCTGACCATTGCATTGCCTGGAGTTTGATAAACGGCATTGGCACTTGAATTGGAACCAGTGCTATGGTCAGATTACATGAAAATAGAACTCTTTGAAGGATATGTGGAAGGAAGAAAAGCTTAAGGTCCTTTGAATGTGTGAGTTTCCTTGGTGGTGGGCGAACAAACGAGACACACACAATACAGCGGGAGGTCACTTCCCATGGCCATTCTTTTACGCTAGCGCCGTGGTTTTAGCTTTTATTCTGCCTGGTTACCGTGGAAACCAATCGTCCGAAAGAATTTGCTTTGTGTGCACGACAAGGTCCCTGACACCGCCATCTGCACTTTTCTCCCTCTACCCTTCTTCTCCTCTTCCTTCTCTCTCTCTCGCTCTCTCTTTCTCGCTCTCTCTCTCTATCCCACTGGGCTGTTCCCTCAGGCCTTGGTCCGTTAAAACTGGAACTGGGTTAATACCAGTAAGCCCTGCTCGCAAGAGACCCCCTGCTACGCATACAAAACTACAGTATAAGTGAGTGTGTGTGTGTGTGTGTGTAGTGTGTGTGTGAGAGACTGAGGGCTCAGCTCGGTATACAAAACTCCACTAAACCAATCTGGGGCAGTGTGATGCTTTTCCTGGAATCTTCAACCCTTGTCATACCCAAGTCAGACAAAGCCTAGTTAGCAGAAACATACAGTCAAAGACAAAATAACATGGTCTCAGAACCATGACCAGGAGCCAGTCTAGCAGCTTCTTCTAATGATGCCTGGCAATGATGGCACTGATAAGCTAGGTTCTTCTATATATATTGTTAACCTGCTATTGATATCGTACCAGGACACAGTTCAGTTTACATCTATAAACTATTGATGATATCAACAAGGTTTGGATGTTGAGAACAGGCAGTGAATATCTATTGATTAGGAAAAAGTCAATTCATTGAAGGGTCTGGTGATTACATGAAATAGTGTCCGTTTGTCATCATGACTCTACAGCATGCCCCGTGTCCACCCTCCTCTCCTCCCCTTCTCCTCCGCCTACTGCTCCACTTGATAGGAAAGAGAATAAGTCAGACAATCAGTGTTTTGATGAGAGAGAGAGAGAGAGAGAGAGAGAGAGAGAGAGAGAGAGAGATGAGGTCAGGCTCACAGTGCTACGAGTGAATCATACATATAGTAGTGCTACTGTCATGGTGGTTATGTAACATGCACACACTTAATGTTACCTAGTGTAAGGTCAGTGTGTAGGGTCAGTGTAAGGTCACGGTGTAGAGCTGTGTACAGTGTCTTTGGAAAGTATTCACACCCCTTGTGTCACGATCGTTTACGGATGAGACGGACCAAGGCACAGCGTGATAAGCGTACATATTTATTAAAGTCCTGAACACGAACAAAACAACAAACAAACGATACGTGAAGTCCAAGGTAGACTAATAACATACATATACGGAACAAGATCCCACACAGACTGGTGCCAAACGGCTGCCTAAGTATGGTCCCCAATCAGAGACAACGAACTACAGCTGCCTCTGATTGGGAACCACCCTGGCCAACATAGATCTACACGATCTAGAAACTCAAACATAGAAAACTAAACATAGAAACTACACACCCTGGCTCAACATTTAAGAGTCCCCAGAGCCAGGGCGTGACAGTACCCCCCCCCAAAGGTGCGGACTCCGACCGCGCCCCATAAACATAACGGGTAGGGGCCGGGTGGGCATTCCGCCTCGGAGGCGGATCCGGCTCCGGGCGTAACCACCACCTTCTCTCCACCTCCCTGTTGCGCCCCTGGTCTGGTCTGGCACCGCTGACTGGAGCTGGACCCAACGACGGTGGAACGAACTGTCCAGGCTCCGGACTGGAGCCACTGGCCGGAGCTGGACTGGGCACCGGTGGAGCGGATTGCTCTGGCTCCGGAGTGGATCCGCTGACTGGAGTTGGACCGGACCCCGGTGGAGCGGATTGCTCTGGCTCCGGAGTGGAGCAGCTGACCGGTGCCGGACCAGGCACCGGTGGAACAGGCACGGGCCGTGCCGGACTGGACACACGCACCACTGGCTTGGTGCGGGGAGCAGGAACGGGCCGGACCGGGCTGACGACACGCACCACTGGCTTGGTGCGGGGAGCATGAATGGGCCAGACCGGGCTGACGACGCGCACCACTGGCTTGGTGAGGGGAGCAGGAACGGACCGGGCTGGCGACGCGCACCACTGGCTTGGTGCGAGGGGCAGGAACAGGCCGGACCGGGCTGGCGACGCGCACCACTGGCTTGGTGCGAGGGGAAGGAACAGGCCGGACCGGGCTGGCGACGCGCACCACTGGCTTGGTGCGAGGGGCAGGAACAGACCGGGCTGGCGACGCGCACCACTGGCTTGGTGCGAGGGGCAGGAACAGGCCGGACCGGCCTGGCGACGCGCACCACTGGCTTGGTGCGAGGGGCAGGAACAGGCCGGACCGGGCTGGCGACACACACCACTTGCTTGGTGCGAGGGGCAGGAACAGGCCGGACCGGGCTGGCGACGCGCACCACTGGCTTGGTGCGAGGGGCAGGAACAGGCCGGACCGGGCTGGCGACGCACACCACTGGCTTGGTGTGGGGAGCAGGAACAGGCCGGGCCGGACTGGGAACACGCACCACTGGCTTGGTGCGGGGAGCAGGAACGGGCCGGACTGTACTGGGAACACACACCACTTGCTTGGTGCGAGGAGCGGGACTGGGTTCCCTTATAAACCCCCCCTCCTTCTGCTGCCTAACCAGCTCCTCTCGCCATGCCTCTACACTCTCCTTCTCCCCCATCGCCTCCTGTAGCTCCTCCCTCTGACCAATTAAGTCCTGCTCCCTCTGGACCAATAGCCCCCGTAACCTGTTGGCCTCCTCTCCTAGTCTGCAGATTCGCCCTGTCGCTGCCTCCTGCTGCCTCGTCGTCCACGCTGTGTGCCCCCCCCCCAAAAATGTTTCTTGGGGTTGCCTCTCGGGTGTCCATCGTCGGCACGGTTGGCGCCGTTTCTCCTCTCCTGCCTGGGCATTTACCTTCGCCCATGGCCCTTTCCCCGCGAATATCTCCTCCCATGACCACCATTTGCCCACCTGAGACATCGCTATTCTCTCTTCCTGGGCACACTGCTTGGTCCTCATTTGGTGGGATTGTCTGTCACGATCGTTTACGGATGAGACGGACCAAGGCGCAGCGTGATAAGCGTACATATTTATTAAAGTCCTGAACACGAACAAAACAACAAACAAACGATACGTGAAGTCCAAGGTAGACTAATAACATACCTATACGGAACAAGATCCCACACAGACTGGTGCCAAACGGCTGCCTAAGTATGGTCCCCAATCAGAGACAACGAACTACAGCTGCCTCTGATTGGGAACCACCCTGGCCAACATAGATCTACACGATCTAGAAACTCAAACATAGAAAACTAAACATAGAAACTACACACCCTGGCTCAACATTTAAGAGTCCCCAGAGCCAGGGCGTGACACCTTGATTTTTTCCACATTTTGTTGTGTTACAGCCTGAATTTAAAATGGATTCAAAGTGGAATTATGTTTTTTGAAATAGAAAAAAATTAAATAATAATAAATGTCTCGAGTCAGTATTCAAGTATTCAACCCCTTTGTTATGGCAAGCTTAAATAAGTTCAGGAGTAAAACATTGCTTAAAAAGTCACATACAGTGAGGGAAAAAAGTATTTGATCCCCTGCTGATTTTGTACGTTTGCCCACTGACAAAGAAATGATCAGTCCATAATTTTAATGGTAGGTTTATTGGAACAGTGAATCCAGAAAAACGCATGTCAAAAATGTTATAAATTGATTAGCATTTTAATGAGGGAAATAATTATTTGACCCCTCTGCAAAACATGACTTAGTACTTGGTGGCAAAACCCTTGTTGGCAATCACAGAGGTCAGACGTTTCTTGTAGTTGGCCACCAGGTTCGCACACATCTCAGGAGGGATTTTGTCCCACTCCTCTTTGCAGATCTTCTCCAAGTCATTAAGATTTCGAGGCTGATGTTTGGCAACTCGAACCTTCAGCTCCCTCCACAGATTTTCTATGGGATTAAGGTCTGGAGACTGGCTAGGCCACTCCAGGACCTTAATGTGCTTCTTCTTGAGCCACTCCTTTGTTGCCTTGGCCGTGTGTTTTGGGTCATTGTCATGCTGGATTACCCATCCACGACCCATTTTCAATGCCCTGGCTGAGGGAAGAATGTTCTCACCCAAGATTTGACGGCACAAGGCCCCGTCCATCGTCCCTTTGATGCGGTGAAGTTGTCCTGTCCCCTTAGCAGAAAAAGCATAATGTTTCCACCTACATGTTTGACGGTGGGGATGGTGTTCTTGGGGTCATAGGCAGCATTCCTCCTCCTCCAAACACGGCGAGTTGAGTTGATGCCAAAGAGCTCCATTTTGGTCTCATCTGACCACAACACTTTCACCCAGTTCTCCTCTGAATCATTCAGATGTTCATTGGCAAACTTCAGACGGGCATGTATATGTGCTTTCTTGAGCAGGGGGACCTTGCGGGCGCTGCAGGATTTCAGTCATTCACGGCGTAGTGTGTTACCTATTGTTTTCTTGGTGACTATGGTCCCAGCTGCCTTGAGATCATTGACAAGATCCTCCCGTGTAGTTCTGGGCTGATTCCTCACCGTTCTCATGATCATTGCAACTCCACGAGGTGAGATCTTGCATGGAGCCCCAGGCCGAGGGAGATTGACAGTTCTTTTGTGTTTCTTCCATTTGCGAATAATCACACCAACTGTTGTCACCTTCTCACCAAGCTGCTTGGCGATGGTTTTGTAGCCCATTCCAGCCTTGTGTAGGTCTACAATCTTGTCCCTGACATCCTTGGAGAGCTCTTTGGTCTTGGCCATGGTGGAGAGTTTGGAATCTGATTGATTGATTGCTTCTGTGGACAGGTGTATTTTATACAGGTAACAAGCTGAGATTAGGAGCACTCCCTTTAAGAGTGTGCTCCTAATCTCAGCTCGTTACCTGTATAAAAGACACCTGGGAGCCAGAAATCTTTCTGATTGAGAGGGGGTCAAATACTTATTTCCCTCATTAAAATGAAAAATCATTTTATAACATTTTTGACATGCGTTTTTCTGGATTATTTTGTTGTTGTTCTGTCTCTCACTGTTCAAATAAACCTACCATTAAAATTATAGACTGATCATTTCTTTGTCAGTGGGCAAACGTACAATATCAGCAGGGGATCAAATACATTTTTCCCTCACTGTAATAAGTTGTATGGACTCACTCTGTGTGCAATAATAGTGTTTAACTAGATTGTTGTACCCCACACATACAATTATCTGTAAGCTCCCTCAGTCGAGCAGTGAATTTCAAACAGAGATTCAACCACAAAGGGCTGGGAGGTTTTCCAATGCCTCGCAAAGAAGGGCACCTATTGGTAGATGGGTAAAAATAAGATGACATTGAATGTTCCTGAGTGACCTAGTTACAGTTTTGACTTAAATCTACTTGAAAATGTATGGCAAGACTTGAAAATGGTTGTCTAGCAATGATCAACAACCAATTTGACAGAGCTTGAAGAATCTTGAAAAGAACAATGGGCAAATAATGTACAATCCAGGTGTGGAAAGCTCTTAGAGACTTACCCAGAAAGACAAACAGCTGTTATTGCTGCCAAAGGTGATTCTAACATGTATTGACTCAGGGGTGTGAATACTTATGTAAATGAGATATTTCTGTATTTCATTTTCAATAAATGTGAGAACATTTCTAAAAATATGTTTTCACTTTGTCATTATGGGGTATTGTGTGTAGATAGGAGAGAAAAATAATGATTTCAGGCTATAAAACAAGACAATGTGGAATACGTCAAGGGATATGAATACTTTCTGGAGGCACTGTAGTTTGTGTCTGTATCAGTCATATCACTTAGCCAGGCCCAGCCTCCCTCTCTCTGCTTGGTGCGCCTCCAAAGAATTCCAGAGAGGTTGTCAACATTAAAGGTAAAAACCCCTCAAAAACTTTAATTTTTTCATTTTTTTCATCAGTCCACTGTTGATACAATCCCAAAATGTTTTGCATGTCAGCAGTTACGTGTTCTACTCTTTTCTTCAGGCAACATATTCACTATATATACAAAAGTGTTTGTGGACACCCCTTCAAATGAGTGGATTCGGCTATTTCAACCACATCCGTTCCTGACAGGTGTATAAAGTCGAGCACACAGCCATGCAATATCCATAGACAAACATTGGCAGTAGAATGGCCTTACTGAAGACCTCAGTGACTTTCAACGTGGCAACGTCATAGGATGCCACCTTTCGAACAAGTCAGTTCGTCAAATTTCTGCCCTGCTAGAGCTGCCCCAATCAACTGTAAGTGCTGTTATTGTGAAGTGGAAACGTCTAGGAGCAACAATGGCTAAGCCGCAAAGTGGTAGGCCAAACAAGCTCACAGAACGGGATCGCCTAGTGCTGAAGCACATAGCGTGTAAAAAATGTATAGCGCATAGAATTAAAAAGGTATTGTCGGATATTATTCATTCTAATCAGACAGGTTTTTTACATGGAAGATACATTGGAGATAATATAAGGCAAGTATTGGAAACAATAGAACACTATGGAAAATATGGGAAACCAGGCCTGCTATTCATAGCAGACTTCGAAAAGGCATTTGATAAAGTTCGACTGGGGTTTATATATAAATGCCTGGAGCATTTCAATTTTGGAGAATCTCTTATAAAATGGGTCAAAATCATGTATAGTAACCCTAGGTGTAAAATAGTAAATAATGGCTATTTCTCAGAAAGTTTTAAACTGTCAAGAGGAGTGAAACAAGGTTGTCCACTATTGACATATCTATTTATTGTGGCCATCGAGATGTTAGCTATTAAAATCAGATCCAATAATAATATCAGAGGATTAGAAATACAGGGCTTAAAAACAAAGGTGTCATTGTACGCTGATGATTCATGTTTTCTTTTAAATCCACAACTAGAATCCCTCCACAGCCTCATAGAGGATCTAGATACATTTTCTAACCTCTCTGGATTACAACCAAATTATGACAAATGTACTATATTACGTATTGGATCACTAAAAAATAAAAATGTTACATTACCATGTAGTTTACCAATAAAATGGTCTGATGGTGATGTGGATATACTCGGAATACATATCCCAAAGGAAATAAATGATCTCACTTCAATAAATTTTAATAGAAAGTTAGCAAAAATAGATAAGATCTTACTACCATGGAAAGGAAAATACCTGTCAATTTGTGGAAAAATCACCCTGATTAACTCTTTAGTATTATCCCAGTTTACCTATTTGCTTATGGTCTTGCCTACGCCTAGCAAACAGTTTTTTAAATTATATGAGAAAAAAATATTCAATTTTATTTGGAACGGCAAGCCAGACAAAATTAAAAGGGCATATTTATATAATGAATATGAATTCGGAGGACAGAAATTATTAAATATTAAAGCATTAGACCTATCACTAAAAGCTTCAGTCATACAAAAGTTATACTTAAATCCGAACTGGTTCTCAAGCAAATTAGTAAGATTGTCTCACCCAATGTTCAAGAAAGGCCTTTTTCCCTTTATTCAGATTACAACCTCTCACTTTCAGTTATTTGAAAAGGAAATAATCTCCCAAATATCACTATTTCTAAAACAAGCCATAGAAAGTTGGTTGCAATTTCAATTTAATCCTCCAGAAACGACAGAACAAATAATGCAACAAATATTGTGGTTAAATTCAAATATACTAATTGACAAAAAAACTTTTTGACAGAATGTTTAAAAAAGGTATAATCTTCGTAAATGATATCATCGGTAGGACTGGTGGAGTTATGTCGCACATGCAGCTAACAAAAACATATGGAAATGTCTGCTCTACCCAAAATTACAACCAAATAATTGCAGCCTTACCGCAAAAGTGGAAGAGGAAAGTGGAAGGGGGAGAAAGTAAGGAACTTGTCTGTCGGCCTTGCATTAAAGAACATAATTGGTTAAGGAAAACTGTGATAAATAGAAAAGTATATCAGTTTCACTTAAGGACCAAAGGATTGACAGCCGTCCCATATAGATTGCAAAATAGTTGGGAAGAGATCTTTGACGTACCGATCCCATGGCATAGTGTTTATGAACTGACACGCAAAACGACACCGGATTCAAAAATGTGAATCTTTCAATTTAAATTATTATATACAATCCTTGCTACCAATAGAATGTTATTTATATGGGGGATACAATCTTCCCAGCTCTGCAGATTTTGCTGTGAAGAGACAATATCATTAGATCATTTGTTTTGGTTCTGTCCATTTGTAGCTTGTTTTTGGACACAGGTCCAGGAATGGCTAAAGGATTGCAATATTTACCTGGAGCTAACCTTGCAGATAGCATTACTGGGTGATCTGAAAAGTCATAGTCAATCAATCAATAATATAATAATACTTTTAGCAAAAATGTTTATTTTTAATTCACAATCTGTAGAAGCAATGAGAATAGAAAGGTTCAGAACTTTTGTAAAACATCACAGTACGGTTGAAATATATATGGCAAATAGAAATCCTATATGGATGGTGTTAAGAGATAGATGGGAGGTATTGAATAGAGTTGAAGGATGGGACTAATAACAAATAACAACAAATAATAACAAAGATAGCTAATAATGTAAGCATACTGTGTCCATAATAAGTATATAGGTTGTAGGTTGGGAGCTTTTGGGAAAGAGCACAGTTAGAAAGATATGGCATATAGAAGCAAACCGGATGGACATCATGAAAATGATCGGAGAGGTTGAGAGTAGAAGAAGTTCAGGAGCAAAAAAAATAAATAAATAATAATAATAATATATATATATATATATATATATATATATATATATATATATATATATATATATATATATATATAATATAATTATTGTAAAATTAACTCTGTCCATAAGGTGTAGATAGTAAGTATAGACCGGAAGTAGAGGCCTGGGCATTGTTGTTCACTAATTTACTCCAAGTAGGGAAAGGATGGTGGGGTTGAAAAGTAATAAAGGGGAGTATATATATAAAAAACATGGGGGGGATTGGAAGTGATGCAGACAGTTACATTGATAGAAGATACAATTTATCTGCAATATTAAGCTGATCCATTCCCCCCGGAAAAAAAAAAAAAAAAGGAGGAGGAATAATGGTCAGGGGCTGTTTTTCATGGTTCGGGCTAGGCCCCTTAGTTCCAGTGAAGGGAAGTCTTAACGCTACAGCATACAATGACATTCTAGACTTTTCTGTGCAACCAACTTTGTGGCAACAGTTTGGGGAAGGCCCTTTCCTGTTTCAGCATGACAATGCCCCGTGCACAAATCTAGGTCCATACAGAAATGGTTTGTCGAGATCGGTGTGGAAGAACTTGACTGGCCTGCACAGAGCCCTGACCTCAAACCCATCGATCACCTTTGGGATGAATTGGAACGCCGACTGCGAGCCAGGCCTAATCGCCCAACATCATTGCCCGATCTCACTAATGCTCGTGGCAGAATGGAAGCAAGTACCCACAGCAATGTTCCAACATCTAGTGGAAATCCTTCCCAGAAGAGTGGAGGCTGTTATAGCAGCAAAGGGGGGACCAACTCCATATTAATGCCCATGATTTTGGAATGATATGTTGGACGAGCAGTTGTCCACATATTTGTAGTGTATGTCTTTCCACTGAATTCTCTATTTTCATCTCTCTCTCTATCTCTCCTCTCCCTCATCTCTCTATCAGTTTGTCTCTCTCGCTTTCTCTCATCCCCCTCTCTTTTTCTCCAGTATTGTGTAATTAGTGAGGATATATGAGTGGCCTCTTCCTCCGGCGTTAGACGTACTAGACTCCCAGCCTCTGGAGTGATATATGTGATCTACTTCCTGCTGTACTGTACCATCATCTATGGAATGGAGAGATGATGTTGTCTATGGAATAGAGAGATGATGTTCTATATGGAATGGAGAGATGATGTCTATGGAATGGAGAGATGATGTTCTCTATGAAATGGAGAGATGATGTTGTCTATGGAATGGAGAGATTATTTTGTCTATGGAATGGAGAGATGATGTTGTCTATGGAATGGAGAGATGATGTTGTCTATGGAATGGAGAGATGATGTCTATGGAATGGAGAGATGATGTCTATGGAATGGAGAGATGATGTTGTCTATGGAATGGAGAGATGATGTTGTCTATGGAATGGAGAGATGATGTTGTCTATGGAATGGAGAGATGATGTTGTCTATGGAATGGAGAGATGATGTCTATGGAATGGAGAGATGATGTCTATGGAATGGAGAGATGATGTTGTCTATGGAATGGAGAGATGATGTTGTCTATGGAATGGAGAGATGATGTTGTCTATGGAATGGAGAGATGATGTTGTCTATGGAATGGAGAGATGATGTTGTCTATGGAATGGAGAGATGATGTTGTCTATGGAATGGAGAGAGTGTCCCGGTAAACTGGTGATGATGTTGGAAGGTAGGGAATTTTCTTGTTGCATAAATCACTCTCTCGCTTGATCTCTCTCTCTCTCCCATCCCTTTTTCATTTTCTTTGCTATTACTAGTGCTATATCCTAGTCCTATATCCTAGTTCTATTACTAGTCCTATATCCTAGTCCTATTACTAGTCTTATATCTTAGTCCTATTACTAGTCCTATATCCTAGTCTTATTACTAGTTATATATCCTAGTCCTATATCCTAGTCCTATTTACTAGTCCTAAATTCTAGTACTATATCCTAGTCCTATTACTAGTCCTATATCCAAGTCATATTACTAGTCTTATATCCTAGTCCTATATCCTAGTCTTATTACTAGTCCTATATCCTAGTCATATTACTAGTCTTATATCGTAGTCCTATATCCTAGTTCTATATCCTAGTTCTATATCTTAGTCCTATATCCTAGTCTTATTACTACTCCTATATCCTAGTCATATTACTAGTCCTATATCCTAGTCCTATATCCTAGTCCTATTACTAGTCCTATATCCTAGTCCTATATCCCTGACTCCTTTCTGTCCCCCACTTTCATGGAATCTGAGTCAATCTCTCTGGTTTCTATTTCTCTGGACTTGTTCATCTCTATCTCATCCTTTGTTCTTTTCATTTGTTTTATCACTCTCTTCACCCCCTCTAACTTATCTCTCCCAACATTTGAATTTGTATGCATACTTTTCTGTATTTGTATTCATGCTCTCTGTACTCAGTATACAACCGCCCACCTGAGACTTAAGCTACCGATCCCCAGACCCAGAAAAACACACATTGAAATTCTGCCGGTAAAAATCGTCCCACTCCTAAAATGTAGGCTATATCCTATATGCAGAACGTAGCTCAATAGAAAGTGCAAGTGTCCGCTCTCTCTCCAACTCTGCTCTCTTCAAACTACGTCTAGCCTATTGGCTGATATATCCCAGTAATACAGATAGCCTAATATAATGGGCCAAGTGAGAATCTCTGGTCATTTAACCAATTTCTTAGGTTATTTTTGCGCATTTTGATATTGCCTATAGGGCGCAAAATTGCTGGGACCATGGCTGGCAAGCGAGCTGCGTCACATACCTCAACTAGCCGGTGCCCCCGCACATTGACTCTGCACCGGTACCCCCCTGTGTCACGCCCTGGCTCTGGGGACTCTTAAATGTTGAGCCAGGGTGTGTAGTTTCTATGTTGTGTTTTCTATGTTTAGTTTCTAGATCGTTTTGATCTATGTTGGCCAGGGTGGTTCCCAATCAGAGGCAGCTGTAGCTCGTTGTCTCTGATTGGGGACCATACTTAGGTAGCCTGTTGGCACTAGTGGGTTGTGGGATCTTGTTCCGTGTAAGGTATGTTGTTTGTATGCTACCTTGGATTTCACGTTTCGTTTGTTGTTTTGTCGTGTGTTAAGCCGTAAATAAATATGAATGCATATCACGCTGCGCCTTGGTCCTTCTCGTCCGTAAACGTTCGTGACAGAAGATCCCACCAATCCTGGATCAAGCAGCGTGACGAGGAGAGAGGATGGACTTGGGAGGAGATGAGCGAGAGTCTGGCAAGAGGGATGGAGGCCATGATCACGGGGGAGAGACAGTCCCCAAAAAAATTTTAGGGGGGGGCTCACGCCGTGGACGACGAGGCAGCAGGAGGCCGCGATAGAGCGGTTCCGCTGTTTAGCAGAGGAGGCCACCAGATTAGGGGGGTCATTGGTTCAGAGGGAGCAGAAGGAAAGTGTAGAGGCACGGCGAGAGGAGCTGGTTAGGCAGCAGAAGGAGCGGGGGTTAATGAAGGAACACAGTCCCGCTCCTCGCACCAATCAAGTGGTGCGTGTCGCCAGTCCGGTCCGGCCCGTTCCTGCTTCCCGCACTAAGCCAGTGGTGTGTGTTCCCAGTACGGTTCGGCCCGTTCCTGCTCCTCGCATCAAGCCAGTGGTGCGCGTCGCCAGCCCGGCCCGGCCTGTTCCTGCCCCTCGCACCAAGCCAGTGGTGCGCGTCGCCAGCCCGGTCCGACCTGTTCCTGTCCCTCGCACCAAGTCAGTGGTGCGCGTCGCCAGCCCGGCCCGGCCTGTTCCTGCCCCTCGCATCAAGCCAGTGGTGCGCGTCGCCAGCCCGGTCCGACCTGTGCATGTCCCTCGCACCAAGCCAGTGGTGCGCGTCGCCAGCCCGGTCCGACCTGTGCATGTCCCTCGCACCAAGCCAGTGGTGCGCGTCGCCAGCCCGGCCCGGCCTGTTCCTGCTCCCCGCACCAGGCCAGTGGTGCGCGTCGCCAGTCTGGTACGGCCCGTTCCTGCTCCCCGCACCAAGCCAGTGGTGAGCGTCGTCAGCCCAGTCCGGTCCGTTCCTGCTCCTCGCACCAAGCCAGGGGTGCGCGTCATCAGCCAGGTCCGGCCCGTTCCTACTCCCCGCTCCAAGCCAGTGGTGCGTGTGTCCAGTCCGGCACGGCCCGTGCCTGTTTCAGCTGCTCCACTCCGGAGCCAGAGCAATCCGCTCCACCGGGGTCCAGTCCAGCTCCGGTCAGCGGCTCCACTCCGGAGCCAGAGCAGTCCGCTCCACCGGTGCCTGATCCAGCTCCGGTCAGCGGCTCCACTCCGGAGCCAGAGCAGTTCGATCCACCGTCGTCGGGTCCAGCTCCAGTCAGCGGTTCCAGACCAGACCAGGGGCGCAACAGGGAGGCGGATAATAGGTGGTGGTCACGCCCGGAGCCGGATCCGCCTCCGAGGCGGAATGCCCACCCGGCCCCTACCCTGTTATGTTTAGGTTGCGCGGTCGGAGTCCGCACCTTTGGGGGGGGGGGGGGGTGGTACTGTAACGCCCTGGCTCTGGGGACTCTTAAATGTTGAGCCAGGGTGTGTAGTTTCTATGTTGTGTTTTCTATGTTTAGTTTCTAGATCGTTTAGATCTATGTTGGCCAGGGTGGTTCCCAATCAGAGGCAGCTGTAGCTCATTGTCTCTGATTGGGGACCATACTTAGGTAGCCTGTTGGCACTAGTGGGTTGTGGGATCTTGTTCCGTGTAAGGTATGTTGTTTGTATGCTACCTTGGACTTCACGTTTCGTTTGTTGTTTTGTCATGTGTTAAGCCGTAAATAAATATGAATGCATATCACGCTGCGCCTTGGTCCTTCTCGTCCGTAAACGATCGTGACACCCTGTATATATAGCCTCCCTACTGTTATTTTATTTTACTTCTGCTCTTTTTTTCTCAACACTTTTTTTGTTGTTGTTTTATTTTTACTTTTTTGTTAAAAATAAATGCACTGTTGGTTAAGGGCTGTAAGCATTTCACTGTAATGTCTGCACCTGTTGTATTCGGCGCATGTGGCCAATAAAATTTGATTTGATTTGATACGGCTAAAATAACATTGCGGGACTGCGGTTGGGTTCGGGACCAGTTCTTGTGGGAGCGGGTGGGAATCGGACAGAAAACCAGCGGGAGCGGGCGGGTGCGGTATGAAAAGCTGCGGGTGCGGGCGGGATGAAGAAATCGGACCCGCACAGACTCGCGCACACACACACACACACACACACATCTGCAGGCAGGCGTGTATGGAGCTGGGCAGTAAAAAGGCGTTGTTATCAGATTGAAGCTTTTGGAAAGGAGAGGCACCATAATGCACAGCCAGGGGCTCAGGCAATCAACTCCTGCTATAGCGGTTAATGTCAGCACGCCGCTGAAAAATGTCCCCCCTGGCTGTGGGGATTGTTCATGTCAGCACACCCATGAGAAATGGCCCCCTCCACATAAGAGTAAGGTTAAAATCAGATCACTACTACTGAGAAATATCCACTCTTATGTAGGGGGTCAATATTGGTGAGCTGGTGAAAAATGTCCCCCATCACGCACAGGGCAAGGGGAGTGTTAAAATCAGCCCACCAATGAAATATTTTCCCTTACTCTCTAGGGAAAGATTGATATTGCTACAATAGAGAAAAATGCTGTTCACACTATCCTTTATGAAAAAAGGAAAGAGAAGGGTTAATATCAACTGTTAGTACCCAAATATTTCTAATAGCCATAAGTGAAAGTATACTAACAATGTGTACACCACAGAAATGGTCTGTCTGTCAGGCAAGGTAAGGGTTAACAGTATTGTGCTGATGTGACGTTAGAATGTTAGCGTGATGCATCTATCCCAGCCTCAGTCTCTCTGTGTGTCCCTGTAGAGGAGACAAGACATGCAGCCCACACCTTGGGATGGCTCAATTAAGCACACACAGCATAGCATAGCGTAGCCTAGCTGCAAGCATAAGGGAATAAAGCCTAGAATTACCAATACCAAAGGTAGCGAAGCCTAGTGTAGCCACGAGCATGAGGGAATAAGGCCCAGAATAGCAATGGCCACAGCTAGCATAGTGTAGCCTAGCGTAGCTGAGGGAATAAGGGAAAGCATGGCAACGGTTAGCGTAGCCTAGCTAGCCTAGCCACAGGCATAGGCTTCTGTGACAGGGGAACAAGCATTAGAATTAGCATGGACGTATGGGAATAACGCCAGGCATTAGCATGGCAACAGCTAGTGTAGCCTAGCCGCAGGCATACTGTAGCAGGGGAACAAGGAGGAGTATTAGCATTGGTTGACATGGTTAGCTGGCATTTCTATTCATGACGTATGCCCTCTGGGTCTGCCCTCCAGACCAGTTGATTGGCTTATAGGACTACAGAGCACTGCCAGCCTGCGGGGTGCCAGCCTGATAAGCAGTTGCTAGCTATCTCACACACACACTTACACACACACACATTATCCCCCCCCCCCCCACACACACACACACACACACCTCTTATTCTCCTTCCTTCTCCTCCCTTCTCTCCCCAGAGCTACTTGATCTGATCCATATTTCCTGACTGCTGCCGTTTTGCTGCTGCTGAAGGACATTGAGCGATGTGTTCATTAAATGAGGTCGGCTGGGGAAAATATGTAAGTAATTAGTGCGGCTTTTACAAAATCACTAAATGTCATCCCTGCACTAATGCCAGGGTGCTGGCAACCGCTGCCATTCTCAATGAGGTCAGGGTGTACTCTTGGGCACATTCACACATGCACACATACAAATGATAGAGCTGTCGTGGGTCTACTTTATGTGGTACGGTATGATTTGATTGGCAGGGGAGGGGCGGGGCGAGGAGTAGGTGTACATCTCACAGTGATCTCTCGTCAAGGTCAACATGTGTGTAAATGAGTGTCCCTTCCACTCACTCCTTTCTCTCACTTCCACTCTCTCGATGCTCTCTCTCCCTCAGTTACCCTTTCTCTTCCATTCACTCCTTCCTCTCTACCTCACCCAAACCCTCTCTACTGTACTTTCCCTCTGTCTCTGTCTCTGTCTCTCTCTCTGTCTCTCTCTCTGTCTCTCTCTCTGTCTCTGTCTCTGTCTCTCTCTCTCTCTCTCTCTCTCTCTCTCTCTCTCTCTCTCTCTCTCTCTCTCTCTCTCTCTCTCTCTCTCTCTCTCTCGCTCTTTCCATTTCACTTTCTCCTAACAACACAATCCACCACAATCCCTATTACAGTCTGATTAGAACCACAGGGAGAAGGGAGGGAGGGAGGGAGAGAGGGTACCCATATCCCAGCATGCCTTCTAGCATTCCACTCAGCCCGCTGCCCCCCTGGCTGGTCTAATCAGACTCCAGACTCCACATGAGGCATACATCTCCCCTCTCTCCTCAATTCCTCCATTTCCCCTCTTATACCTTCCTCTCTTCCTCTCTCCACTACTCCATTCCTCCTTATCTCCTCTCTTCTTCCTCCTTATCTCTCTCCTCCTCTATCCTCACCATTCCGCTCTCCTCGCCTCCCCTTTCTCTCCCTCAGGTCACTCTATTGACACTGTCCAGAGCTGTGGCTCACTCTGTCCCTTCTCTCCTGTGCACACTTTATGTGTAAACAACCTGGTGTTATGCTCTTAGATTTCTCCCTCCTCTGTAACTCCATCAGAGATTGATTGGCCTGCAATGAGATGACCGGCACTGTTTATAGCCTGTTATTGGGCCCAGTGACTGTGTTGACCACACACTGTTCTAGAGAAGCAGTATAGAGCCGCTGGAGGACTACTGTACACAGTGTGACACACAGTGCTATAAAGGACTGTCTGGAGCCACAGACAACATGACAAGACAAAATAAATGCTGGATGTTGTAGGATCCGTAGAACATTTCAGCCATCCATTTAGATGCTTGTATTGTAGGTGGTTTGTTTACATTAGAAAAAGTGGCACCAGGGATTCTTCTCTCATGCCGTAACATTAGTTTGATAGAATGCTTGTATCTCAAAGCTCCAAATATGTTTTAACGTTTCATGGTGGTCGAAGTGCCAGATTGATGTACAGCAGGTTTGATTGACAGGATGCGAAAATAAATAGAAGAGAGAGAGGGGGGGAAGAGAGAGAAAAGAGTAGAGAGAGGAGATAAACGACACTGACAAAGATAGAGGGAGAAAGATGGGTCAGTCTTACCTGTGACACCTTGCGAACCACCTCCCCGCTGATCACCAGTCCCTGGACAAAGGAGCGTGCTGCCACAAATGTACGCGTCACCTTCAACTTGAGGTCGCGGGGCGTGTCACCAAAGGGTCGCAGCGTCTCCGACTGCTTGGACACACACTCCAGGTAGTCATCACCTACAATCATAATAATTTTATTAGTAAAACGCTCTTCATACAATACACAAGTGATGGCTAAAGCAATATAACGGCCTCACATAGTAAAGAATAAAAGTTGAAACCAAACAATAATATTTACCAGGGTTGGGGTGAAATCAATTTCAATGCAAGAGTTTGGAAAAAGTGGCATTTATTTTCAATTGAGATTTTAAAAGTTTAATGTTTCAAATAACAGATTTAAATTCAATGTGTAATGTTTACGTACCTATGAGATACCGTCCGTTGGCTCCCTTGAACAGCCTCTCCAACAGGCGGGCCCAGAACTCGTTGAGAGCCTCCTCTATGTTGACGTTGGAACCGCGGTAGTACCGTCTCAGCTCCGTGTACAGGTCAGAGAACACGCGGGTGTTCTGGGTGTACAGGGAACCCAGCACCGGGGGATAGGACTCCTGCAGGACACCCTCGGAATGGTTCAGCAGCTCCAGGAGGTAACCTGGAATGAGACAGGAAACAGGACGTGTTAAACAGTGTTAAACAGTTCAATTTAGGTAAATTCAGATGTTTTGTTTTCATGTAATTGTTATTATAAAAATGGATTCATCTCCAGGGGAAGCAAACAAAATGCAAAAATGTAAGAGTATAATTTCCCTTTAATGTGTTTTTTTTTTTTTTATAAAAAATGTTTGTGCGACAAACAACAGCAGCGCTGTTGCCTATGATACAGCTCCCTGACGTTTAGTTTAACTGTGAGGACTGGGGCTCTGCACTGACTTCTCAGTAACATTACACTACTTATCTCTCTGCATCTCATTGCTTTGTACTGCATATGAAAGATGCCACAGAGATGAACCCAGAGAGGAAGTGTTTAAATGTATTCTGAGGCAGGATAGGATGTGCAGTGGAAGATAATGTTGCCACCCACATAAAATGCACTGAGTGGGATATAGAGAGATTCTCATACACTCACGTTGTGCAGACACACACACTCAAACCCTAACACAAACAGACACAGGCCTGCAGACACACACACACACACACACACACACACACACACACACACACACACACACACACACACGCACACACACACACACAGAGAGCAACATAAACAGCAGACACACCCAGTCCTGCTGGAATAGGACTCTCTGGTCAGTCAGTACCATGGCTCTGGCCAAAAACACACCACACAATAACAGGCTGGGCTGCGACTGCACTTTTCAAGAATACATTTTCACTGTGTCGTCTTTAATGTGTGTGTGCAGTGTTTTCTTTGAAGACATTCTTATCTCCTTTCTGCCTAACATGCACCTCTCTCTCTCTCTGTCTTGCGCTCTCTCTGTCTCGCGCTCTCTCTCTCGCTCTCTCTCACTCACTCACTCACTCACTCACTCACTCACACACACACACAAACAAACAAACAGAGACTTGAAAAAAAGGATTTGAACACACTCAACCACACACATACACACTCCCAGCAAACATTCTCCACATTCACAACACACATCCAGTACACCCACACACGCAGACACACTGCCTGAAGACGATCCGACAGTGTTGAATATGTTACGTAATATAATGTTAAAGCTCACCCTGACCCAACTGCACTGCATTATCTAAGCAGGGCTTTGTCTGATGATGTCACTATTCTAAAACCAATGAATGAAAAAGAATAATAACGAACCGTCAAATTCTTATCAGAGAGGAGAGGAATAAGACATGAATATCTGCTGTGTTTCTGGGGACTGATTGTGAAACATTACAGAAAGAAAGACTCCTAGTTAAAGCCAACACTACTAGAAATAATGACTAGAGGCGAAGGAAGCAAGTGTTTAATGAAAGTAATAATAATAAGCCATTTAGCAGACACTTTTATCCAAAGCGACTTACAGTCATGCGTGCATACATTTTTGTGTATAGGTGGTCCCGGGGATCGAACCCACTACCTTGGCGTTACAAGCGCCGTGCTCTACCAGCTGAGCTACAGAGGACTACCAGCTGAGCTACAGTAGTGAATTACTGAAAGCCTTTACTGATAATCGGCTTTGTTATGGTGAAGTTTCAAACTAGGGCTAGCTGGGAGACTAAGTGTTTATATAATCTCGGTTAACCCAGAGCTGAAGTCTTGCGTAATTGGTCAGGTGCTCGATTAAAGGAACTTTCTGATTTAGCCTCGGTTTCAATTCTCCTCATTAGGAAATGTGACTGAGAACGAGATTTGGGTCTTGGAGGCGTGCTTTATGTGGGTGTCTGTTGTGTGTGTGTGTGTTCGAACGTGGGAAGCGTTTGTACTTTCACTTGGCCAAAACAGTACACAGTTACAGTCACTCACCATTCTAAATAACTTGAAACCGTCTAACCAGGTCTTGTGTCTGGAAGTAGCCTAAACTAACTAGCAAGCTAGCCAACTTATTTTGCCAATTACCTTTAGCCGGCTGGTGTGTGACCGTGGCAAAGTTGGTTTGACTTTGGAAAGCGTATCTCTGGGGCTTGTTAGGGACCGTCAATATATACATACTTGAGTAAAAGTGAAGATACCTTAATAGAAAATGACTCAAGTAAAAGTGAAAGTCACCCATTAAAATACTACTTGAGTAAAAGTCTAAAAGTATTTGGTTTTAAATATACTTAAGTATCAAAAGTACATTTAATTGCTAAAATATACTTAAGTATCAAAAGTAAAAGTAAAATTAATAATAATTTCACATTCCTTATATTTTCTTGTTTTCTAAATGTACGGATAGCCAGGGGCATACTCACACACTACATAATTACAAACTAAGCATTTGTGTTTAGTGAGTCCGCCAGATCAGAGGCAGTAGGCATGACCAAGGATGTTCTCTTGATAAGTGTGTGAATTGGACAATTTTCTTGTCCTGCTAAGCATTCAAAACGTAAAGAGTACTTTTGGGTGTCAGGGAAACTGTATGGAGTAAAAAGTACATTATTTTCTTTAGGAATGTAGTGGAGTAAAAGTAGTCAAAAATATCAATAGTAAAGTACAGATACCCCAAAAAACGACTTAAGTAGTACTTTAAAGTATTTTTACTTGAGTACTTTACACCACTGTCTGTGAGCTTGTGTGGCCTACCACATTGCGGCTGAACCGTTGTTGCTCCTAGACGTTTCCACTTAACAATAATAGCACTTACAGTTGACCGGGGCAGCTCTAGCAGGGCAGAAATATGACGAACTGACTTGTTGGAAAGGTGGCATCCTATGACGGTGCCACGTTGAAAGTCACTGAGGTCTTCAGTATGGGCCATTCTACTGCCAATGTTTGTCTATGGAGATTGCATGGCTGTGTGCTCAAATTTATACACCTGTCAGCAATGGGTGTGGCTGAAATAGCCTAATCCACTCATTTGAAGGGGTGTCCACATACTTTTGGCCATATAGTGTACACACTCACATAGACACGCACAATCACACGAACAGACACACACACACACACACCTCTCTCTCTTTCTCTCTCTCTTTAAACTCTTAGAGAGGTGTTTGCTCTAGGGTAACAGCACTAATAGACTAAGAGCTGGGTTGACAGCCTATGACAGGAGCAGACTGTTGCTGGGGCCATACTGTTGTCTTAACTGGGTTGACAGCCTATGACAGGAGCAGACTGTTGCTGGGGCCATACTGTTGTCTTAACTGGGTTGACAGCCTATGACAGGAGCAGACTGTTGCTTGGGCCATACTGTTGTCTTAACTGGGTTGGAAGACAGGCCAGGATGCAATGTAGCGCGGTTGACATTTAAAGGTAATTTTACCATTGAGCCGACATCTGCAGCGTTGACTTTGAATGTGATCTCCGCGGCCGCGGTAGCATTGTCTTTTAATGGTGCATAGCCAAAAAAAGAATGATCAAATTGAATCCCAGCCTAAAATTGGCTAAAATAGAGTCGGAAAGAGACTGAAAATTCATGCTTTGGCTAACAGTCATGCATATTTTTAAGCATACAGTACAACAGCGTGAATAATGTTTAATAATGTTTACATACTGTTTTACTCATTTCATGTACAGTGAGGGAAAAAAGTATTTGATCCCCTGCTGATTTTGTACGTTTGCCCACTGACAAAGAAATGATCGGTCTATAATTTTAATGGTAGGTTTATTTGAACAGTGAGAGACAGAATAACAACAAAAAAATCCAGAAAAACGCATGTCAAAAATGTTATAAATTGATTTGCATTTTAATGAGGGAAATAAGTATTTGACCCCTCTGCAAAACATGACTTAGTACTTGGTGGCAAAACCCTTGTTGGCAATCACAGAGGTCAGACATTTCTTGTAGTTGGCACCCACCAGGTTTGCACACATCTCAGGAGGGATTTTGTCCCATTCCTCTTTGCAGATCTTCTCCAAGTCATTAAGATTTCGAGGCTGACATTTGGCAACTCGAACCTTCAGCTCCCTCCACAGATTTTCTATGGGATTAAGGTCTGGAGACTGGCTAGGCCACTCCAGGACCTTAATGTGCTTCTTCTTGAGCCACTCCTTTGTTGCCTTGGCCGTGTGTTTTGGGTCATTGTCATGCTGAAATATCCATCCACGACCCATTTTCAATGGCTGAGGGAAGGAGGTTCTCACCCAAGATTTGACGGTACATGGCCCCGTCCATCGTCCCTTTGATGCGGTGAAGTTGTCCTGTCCCCTTAGCAGAAAAACACCCCCAAAGCATAATGTTTCCACCTCCATGTTTGACGGTGGGGATGGTGTTCTTGGGGTCATAGGCAGCATTCCTCCTCCTCCAAACACGGCGAGTTGAGTTGATGCCAAAGAGCTCGATTTTGGTCTCATCTGACCACAACACTTTCACCCAGTTCTCCTCTGAATCATTCAGATGTTCATTGGCAAACTTCAGACGGGCATGTATATGTGCTTACTTGAGCAGGGGGAACTTGCGGGCGCTGCGGGATTTCAGTCCTTCACGGCATAGTGTTTTACCAATAGTTTTCTTGGTGACTATGGTCCCAGCTGCCTTGAGATTTTTTTTGTTGTTATTCTGTCTCTCACTGTTCAATTAAACCTACCATTAAAATTATAGACTGATAATTTCTTTGTCAGTGGGCAAACATACAAAATCAGCAGGGGATCAAATACTTTTTTCCTTCACTGTATATACTGTATTCTATTCTACTGTATTTTAGTCTATGCCACTAAGACATTGCTCTTCCTAATATTTATATATTTCTTAATTCCATTCTTTTACTTTTAGATTTGTGTGTATTGTTGTGAATTGTTAGATACTACTGCACTGTTGGAGCTAGGAACACAAGCATTTCGCTACACCCACAATAACATCTGCTTAACGATGTGTATGTGACCAATACAATTTGATTTGATTTGATATCATTCAGCTAATGCATGTTATCCCAATAGATAAGATTCACACATGGATATGTTAGAAATCCTAGAGCTTTAGAACAGGCTGAGTGGGTGAGTGTTTATTCATCTCTTCCTGTACCATAGGGCAAATAGTCCCCTCTATGCCCTTCAGCTCTGGTGACTAATGATGATCAGTAACATGACACGTATGCGTGCGTGCAAATGTGTGTGCGTGTATATGACCTTGCTCTTCCATTTAGTCTCTCAGGGGACCCAGAGGGACCACAATCTAACGCTTCAACCTCCCCTCATCCCCCTCTCCCTCCTCATCCCCATCCCCTCATCAGCACCATGACCTCCAGCTAGAGGGGGGGTTGAGGGCTGAACATCCCCAGTGACAGAGCTTCAGGTTGGGGTGACCTGGGGGATAGGAGAGGGCCTACAGGTGGCTATACAGTATGCACACTAGGGCTATAGACTACTCTATACTGGGCATATGCTAACACGATAACCCAGGCCTAATGTTATATTAGTAATAATCTTTCACATGCATTTAATAACACACACTTCTACGTACTCTGTTTTGGTACCTCTAGGCCAGTTCAGACTGCTGATTTGAGTACCTTTTTGAGGAAGAATGTGTTTGTATTCTATGATCCTGTTTTGCATTTCGTATTTGTATTTGATGTGTATCTTTGTAATTACAGGGCTCATTTGTGAAAGAGACATTGGTCTCAACATGACTTCCTGTCAAAATAAAGGTGAAATAAAATACAATTTCTCTCTCGTTCACACACACATGCACGCACAAGCATGCACCCTCTCTCTCTCTCTCTCTCTCTCTCTCTCTCACACACACACAAATGCACACATACACACGCACACACACACAGTGAACCTGTGATAAGCCTGGTGTCTGTGTTCTAATTACTTTCTCCAGCAGCGAGAAGAGAATATGAATGGTTCCATTTATAATGGATTTTAACAAGCGGAACACCTTGACATGTCTCTGGCTGATTCTGACTCCCTAATTCCCTTTCTGTGTTTGAAATATTCACCCTTCATACATGCCTGCTGAAATCCATACACTCCCACCCTTGTCTCAGTACCAGCCACTTTACTCAATCCACAAAAACACACACGTACACGTACACGTACACACACACACACACACACAACACACACACACACACACACACACACACACACACACACACACACACATAGTGTTCTCAATATTTCTCAATAATCATGTTGGTTCTCTTTTTCACTCCTCCATACCCTCACCCCCCCCCCCCCCCCCTCTCTCTCGCTCTCTCTCACTCTCTCACCCCTCTCTCTGATAAGCCCTGGCATTGATGTGGGATTCTGTGCCTCTGTGTTTAAGAGTTGACATTGATCTTCCTCCCACTGCCAATAACTCCAACTGGAAGCTTACTTGGCCTACCTTGTACCACCTCTGTTCATTGTGCCCTGATCCTGAATCAGTCTCTGACAGAGGGCTCAGTGGCGGATGTACCACTGATACTCATTACATGCTGATCCTGAATCAGTTTCTCCCTCTGAGGGCTTACTGTGGGACTGGCTACCAACAACTGATCTTGAATCAGTTTATGATACAGAGGGCTCAGAGTGCCCCATATACACTAAGTGTAAGGGTGTAAGGTGTGTGTGTGTGTGTGTGTGTGTGTGTGTGTGTGTGTGTGTGTGTGTGTGTGTGTGTGTGTGTGTGTGTGTGTGTGCGCGCGTTTATGTATGTGCCTTTATGCATACATGCTTGCGTGTGTGTAATCTCGAGTCAAAAGAGGACAGGACAAGGCATGCTATCCTCTTGGGTCATGACCAGGTCAGAGCAGGATAAAAGACAGACTAGTTGTATCGGTTGTTAGGCCCTCCCCTCACTGTGTTCTATACAGAACACCACTAATGAAGACACGGCCTGACACCTTGGTAATCTTCTACCTCTCCTTCACCTTCTGTTCTTCCTCAAACACCACACACACATAAACGCAGTTGGACACACACACACGCACACTGTAATAGCTCTGTAATGTTCTGGACACAAATAGCCTGTGTATTAATTTGTGGTGAGGTGGGAGATGGAGAGACACAGAGAGAGTGAGAGAGAGTGAGAGAGAGAGAGAGATGGAGAGGAGGAGGAGGAGGAGGAGGAGGGAGGAGTGAACCGTGGTGGATTCGGCGCCGATGTATCCAATCCTCCTAATTGTATTTGTCCAGTTTGACAAGTGGCGAATGATCGGGTTAACAGAACGCTCCTTGACTGAGGGAGGGAGGGAGATGGAGGAGGAAAGAGAGGGAGATGGAGTGAGTGAGTCAGCGAGGAGAGAGAGAGGAAAAGGAGGAGGAGGAAGAGGGAGAGTTGGAAGGGATGCATTGTGCTGATGTGGTTGTTTTAGACCTGGCTATCTTGGTCATTCATGGATGAACCAGCCCCAGTCCACTCAACAGCAGATGGTTCTCTGCCCTTCCTCTATGGCTGTCCCTCTCTTTCCTCTCTCTATTTTTCTCTTTCTCTCCTTCACTCTCTGTCTTCACTCCTGGCACTCCCTGTCACATGCAGAATACACAAACAAACACAACCAACAAATCTACTCTGGGTTTGGTGAGGGCCAAAAAGAGTCCAACAGTAACCTATTCTGTTACATAACACTCCATCACCTTTCTCTGCACCTTTACCTGCTGTAAACTGTGTACGTGACGAATACAATTAGATTAGATTTACACCATAATGACAATTGATACTTCAATGCAAAAAAAAATCTGTCAAATCATACATCTCAATGAGTCTCAACTACCTCCAGCTGTATATGCCCATTGCCCAAACAATGGACCACATTCCCAAGGCCATAGTCAGACAGTGGGAGAGGATGTTGTGGTCAGAGAGAGAGAGAGAGCCTGCATACATCAGTTGATGAATGGTGTCTCTCAGCGTGTGTGTGTGTCTGTTTAATATAGTGGTCTTTTAATGGAGTCTAAATGCTTTCTAAGGGGCCATGGCGCTCCTCGGGCTAACAGCGCTAACCACACCGCTGATAAGTGTTGTGATGGATAGAGAGTGTTGTGTTCTGACACACAAACACTCCGATACCTGTCTCTCTCTCTCTCTCTCTCTCTCTCTCTCTCTCTCTCTCTCTCTCTCTCTCTCTCTCTCTCTCTCTTTTTCTGTTTTTCTCTGTCTTATGCACGATTGACCCTCTCGCCACTCCCTCCTCTTTCTCTCCATCAGTTTCCATCTGGTTCTCCTTCCCCTCTCCCTGTTGGTTGTAGCTCTCCCTCTTTCTCTCACTGTTCCTCTCCCAAATGTAATATTTTTCCATCTCTCTCACCCCTCATTGCTCAATCTCCTTCTCTCCCCCTTCACTCTTCTCCTTCCGTCTTTCTCTTTCCCTCTCTCTCTCCTCTCTCTCCATTCTTCCCTCTTCTCCTTCCACCCTTCTCCCTTCCCTCTCTCTACTCTCCCTCCATCTCTCTACATCGTTCCCTCTCTTTGTCTCCTCCCAACATCCCTCCTCTCTCTCCCTCCACCCTCTCTTCACAGTGAGTAATGTGTTTGGCGTTTAGGACGCTGTAACTCTGGCTCCCGCCCAACATGATTTGCATGCCGAGACCACGAGCCAATCAGGCGGCACAATGGCGCAGATGTCCTTGGCATTTATGACATCAACAGAGGTGACCCTGAAAGCAGGAAATTAGTCTGAGAATGAATCAAATATGTGGTCTATAATTGGGAAGAGTTAGCAACAAAATGAACGCCATGCTGGGTGTATGCTGGATCTAATTGGAAAACGCTTTAATGTTATGTGGACAATCCTAATGTTTACTGATGGTCCCAAGATACTTCAATGAGGTTTAATTCATGAATTCAACTGCTTATACACTTAGAAAAAAGGTGCTATCTAGAACCATAAAGGGTTCTTCAGCTGTCCCCATAGAATAACCCTTTCAATAACCCTTTTGGGTTACATGCAGAACCCTTTCTACAGAGGGTTTTACATGGAACCCAAAAGGGTTCTACCTGGAACCAAAAAAGGTTATCCAATGGGGGCAGCCGAAGAACCCTTTTGGAACCCTTTTTTCTAAGAGTGTACATCATAACAGATTAAGATACAGTATGATATTATACTTTCTGGTTTCAGGTAGTATAAGCCTAACGCTGTATAATAATTCAGTTATTAGATGAAAAGCCTACTGTTTTGTCCAGACAACTTTGAAAACAACTTCTTCTTAGGGACAGTCAATCGCAGCCACCTCAGTTTGAAATGCATTTACTTAAAGGGATACTGCGAGATTCTGAATGAACTTAGCGGAAGTTAGCAGTAGTTTGCAAGCCAATGCTAACTAGTGTTAGCATAATGCGAAACTTACCTGTAGACTTCCAGTCATTGCGCTAACGCTAGTAGCATTGGCTCGCAAAACTACCGCTAACTTCCTTCATACTGCACACACAGACATAAAAATGTTATCCACATGTTCATCTGACTCTGGGCAAGTAGAATGACAGAATCTCTCTCTCTCTTTCGCTCTCGCTCTCTTTCTCACTCTCTTTTTTCCCTGTCTCTCCTTCTCTCAAACTCCTTATCTACTCTTCTAGTATTTGTCATACTGTCACTCTCTGACTGACTCATTTTCTCACACACACTCTTTTATAATCTGTTTTTTTTCTCTCTTTCTGGTTTTCCCTCTCTTCTAGACATGGTAGTCAAAATAATGGGCATTTTTATACATGACCCTAAGCCTGATGGGATGTTAATTGTTTAATTAACTCAGGAACCACACCTGTGTGGAAGCACCTGCTTTCAATATACTTTGTATCTCTCATTTACGCAAGTGTTTGTCTCTCGATTTGTGTTTATAGAGATAAATAGGGGGATGGACGTGTGCTGTAAACACACAAATGACAGAATCTCGCAGTATCCCTTTAACAGACCAGCTGGGTAATTTAAAAAAGAAAAAGTCTTAATTCAATTAATAAATAAGAGTGTGTTGCTTGGTCATCTAGAACTGAGTGTGCCCGTCAGCCAGAGCTCTGTGTTCAAATCTAATTCAAGTCCATGAGGAGTAATTTGCCTCGCAGACAAAAATAGGCTGACATACACAAGGCAATAACCCCCTGGCTAGTGATACTGGTGAGTGTGTGTGTGTGTGTGTCGAGTGTATGTGTATGAAATGCTTCTGTTCAGAGTGCCAGGGCCACATGCATGCGCCCTCTATCAGACACGCACACACACACACGGTGCCATCCAGATGCCACACACTGGTTGAATCAATGTTGTTTCCACGTCATTTCAATGAAATTACGTTAAACCAATGTGGAATAGATGTTGAATTGACGTCTGTACCCAGTGGGCAGGCATGACACCATTAGCCCTTCCACCACCTGTCAGGATAATGGCACCTTCTGTCTGGCACACCTGCCTGCCATCCAACACTTATACCTCAGGTGTCATTACTTAACGTTCTCTATGACATCTACCCTTCCTCCTCTCTCTCTCTCTCTCTCTCTCTCTCTCTCTCTCTCTCTCTCTATCTCTCTCTCTCTCTCTCTCTCTCTCTCTCTCTCTCTCTGTCTCTCTCTCGCTCTCTCTTTTTCCCTTTCTCTGTCCCTTTCTTTATCTCTCTCTCTAAAACATATATATATCTCTCTCTCTTTCGCTCTCTCCCTCGCTCTCTTTTATCCCTGTCTCTCTCTCCTCTCAAACTCTTATCAACTCTTCCGGTGTTTGTCATACGGCCTTCACTGTCACTCTGACTCAGTCTCATTTTCTCACACACACACTTTCATAATCAATTTTTCTCTTTCTTTGTCTCTCCTTGTCTTCCTTTGGTTCCTCACATAGCTCCACCTCTTTCAGTGGGCAGTAGAAGCTGACCCCTACTGTCCTTCCCTTCCCACAGCTGGTAGTGCCGACTCCTCAGTCCACACACTCCTCTGTCTCCACAATCTTTTTTTCCCCATCAGACCAGACAGAAAATATGCTTTTCCAGTAGAAAATATGAGGAGTCATGGAGGGTTGTAAAGGGAAAATATGATAAACCCCTCAATTATGAAGAATTAGAGGTTTGGCTAAGCTCAGGCTTCAGTGCAGATCTATTCAACAGATATCTGTGTCCTGGCCTGACAAATCATATGTCTCTCGATTTGTGTTTATAGAGATAAAAAAGGGGGATGGACGTGTGCTGTAAACACACACGTGAGCTCTTAACATGTTTATTTTAAAATGTTGTCCTTGGCCAGGTGCTTGTTGGTTGTTAAACACACACACAGAGACACACACAGAGACACACAAAGAGACACACACACACACACACACAATATTTTACATGTACAGTTCTCCTAAACTTAGTGAGTTAATACTCTTAACCCACTCTTAACTGTGAGTTCCAGCTTCCACAGTCCCTGGGTCTATAAAGGCCTGCCTGCCTTCCCCGGTTGGGACAGTAACACCCTACACTTAGCCACATTGTACAGGCCCGCACCCAGCTAAACACACCCAGATGTAGATGGGAGAGACTCCAGCTGAGGGGACTGGTAGGGCACAAGTCACATACACACTGACTAGTACACTTGAACACTTACGCACTTGTACACTTCTCCATCAACACTCCTGCAACTTAAAAGGATACTGCAAGATCACCCAGAGTCAGTTGAACTCGTGGAGATCATTTGTATGTCCACAACTTCAACTGACTCATGGGTAAGTAGAACAGCGGCACAACTGCAGAATATCACAGTATCTGTTTAACCACCTAACCAGCACCACAGCAAGCAAGTGATCAACTCTACTACAAGCTATACAAAACGCCCAAAAGTGAAAATCACTGAAACCCACAAAATGTATGCATTTCACAATACATTCAACAACTTGACAATGACCATAGGAGTTAAGACAGCACACACAGATCTGGGAACAGGCTAATTCATACCCTCTGCACATCCAAATACGTCTTTAGTTGTAATTGGAAGGTACAGCTACCACTCTGTCCATTCCAATAGACAGTCCAATAATGTGAGGGTACAGCTGGATAAGTCTGGACATGTCCATCCAGACAGTCTAATACGTCCACAGTGGTAACTATGGTGAGCTGTGATATTGTATTTAATGTGGCGTATCACCCTCCAATTAACAGCCCTCCATCGCTCCACTTCTCCGTCTTAATAACAGATGCTCATCAACAGATGGTTTGCATCTAACCGTCTTACACCCCTCCCTCCCTCCCTCTCTCTTTCTCATCCCTCTGTCTCTTATCCTGCTGTCTCCATCTGATGCTCAGTGATGTGAGGTGAAGGAAGGGGGAGGGAGGAGATAGGGGTGACTGGTCAATGTTTAGGATCAGGTGGGGTTAAACACTTGTTTTTACAGAATGGGAGAAGTATGGTGGTTAGGAATGAATAATAATAATAAGGAAGGAGAGAGGAGAAAGGTGAGGGAGGTTGAGGATATCTAGGAATGATGCATTTGAATGTTGAGAATAGTGACACGAACACACAATCCATGGATGCAAAAAGCACTTAGGCAGAGAAAAGGAGAGAGAGGACTCACAGAAAGTGAGAGAAGGCATGACTGGAGGTCACAAGAGAGAATGGACAGGGCTTTACACAGGGGGGTTCCAGGCATGCTAACAAACATGAACTTTGAAAGAACATGATACAAAAACAATCAATTCAAAGAAAACAACCTTCATTTGACCTGCAGACCACAACAAACAACCAAATTCTGACATCCATCATTCATCTGGTGTATAGACTGCAATCCCCATATGAAATCAACTTCAACTAACACTGACTTGATGCTGCTGCTTTGACGTACTGATCGCTTGAGTGGACTTCAAATAGAGCTCTGTGTTAATGTGTTAGTGGCTACCATAAAATTAGAATTCAAAATATTTATATGGTGGATTCAATGTAAAAGTGATTTTACATGATGATGCACATCACACTGATTATTTTCACTCTTTTTCATTGTCATGGTAATTCTGAATCATACAAATACAAAATCAACCAAAGCAAAAGTTGGTAGAATGTTTGAATTCAGAATGTTTTGGTTGATAAGACAATAACGTTGATTTAAAACCCATTATTTTTCTTTTCCATGGTGATTCAATTCATAAGAATACACTTACATTTGAAAATGATGACATCACAATTAAAAATAGCAACTTTAGTAGAATTTTTAGCATGTTTGGTTGAAAGTCACTGTAGGCAATATTGATTTGAAACTCAGTTTTGTGGGAACAACCCCAACACTAGTCATGTGACTTGCTTCTGCTATCCAAGATTGTAAATTTATCAATAATGAGCTTCTTCAAGCAATTTCGCCAGTCTCTACCATGGATGGCACAGCCACATCAGTATCTTCCTGTCGTCACCAATGGTAAGAATCAAAAAGTTAATTGCTTAATTTGGTGTAGTTCTCAAGAATCCATGTTTAGAATGCATTTAGGTACATCTACAGTAGAACTGGGTTTATGTGTGACTTTAGGTCAGGTCCTCCCAAGTTGCTCAGAGATCTTGCTACCACAACTGGCACCTGCCTGAGCAGGAGAAACGACGTCTGTTCCACAAGCACATGGATATGAGGCGCAAGGTGGAGTTGGCTGCAGAGATGGACTTCCTGGAAATCTCTGATGTATTTAGTAGAAGTAGTATTACGATAAGAAGAATAAGATAGGATCGGTAAGTATAGTAAGTTTGATACGTGTAGGTTGTTGTCTATTTTAAATCAATACAAATAAATCATATTTTAAAGCTACAATGTATAACTTTTTGGGCGACCCGACCAAATTATCATAGAATGTGAGTTATAGATCTTTCATTCCAGTTGAAAGCAAGTCTAAGAAGCGGTAGATCTGTTCTATGTGTGCTATTAGAATTTTAGCAACCAGGAAATGGCAGAGCGATTTCTGCATAGTGCATCTTAAAGTATAAAAATTGCGATGCATCAATTTTGAGTGTGTGTGTGTGCGTGCGTGCGTGTATGTGTGGTTGGGCATCTGTGTGAGTGTGCATCCATGCTTGGGTGTGTGTGTGTCTGTTTGAAGCACATCGTTAGTGTGTTTACGTAGCTGAGTGAGTGATGCTTGATGGAGCGTTTCTGTGTGCTCTCTGTTGTTAATTACCACTGTGTGACTGTGAATGAGCTGTGCCTTCCATATACTTCTAAAGCACATAAACACAGAGAAGGTGTTTGTGTGTCTTGGACGGGCCGTGTGTGTGTGTGTGTATTTGTGTGTCTTGGACGGGCCGTGTGTGTGTGTGTGTGTGTATTTGTGTGTTTTGGACAGGTTGTCTTTGAAATGAGCCCAATGCTGCTCTGGCATTGCTTCAACGCTCTGGGTAGAATGGGCAGAGAGAGAATGATAGCAGATTGTACAGTAAATAGACGTCACTCAGCCTCTAATCAGTATGAGGCCAGAAAGGTCAGGCTGACAAACAGATCACAGATCCAGATGACAGCTCAATCAGCTAGGGGAACAAGTAGAGCACAGAGACAGATGCTTAGTCACCCCATATCGACTGGAACAGACTGTAGTGTATCATTAAACATACATAATCATCAATGTTCCAATCACTGCATATTCTAATCACTTAAATCTGGGATCAGTCTGACCCCTATGTCCTGAGTCACAGAACAACTTAACTTTCACCCTCACTAAAAATAAATACAGAACTGTACATTACACATACAGTAATCATGAATGTATATAACATGGTATGATATCAATGTATTTAATATTATAATGGCATGATATCATACATTGGTATGTATACTGTTCATGCTACACAAACAGACCCCCACTTCTCAAACAGAAATTGTGAGTGGTTATGACATTACAGTATATTGATACTGCCCAGGCTTCTCTCTCTCTCTCTCTCTCTCTCTCTCTCTCTCTCTCTCTCTCTCTCTCTCTCTCTCTCTCTCTCTCTGTACAGTGTGTAATTTAGGGAGCTTAATGTTAAGTAACCTCTATACTCTACACTATATGTGTGTGAGATTCCTCATCAATCAAGAAGGATTAAAGCAATATTTTCTTCTCACACACACTCTGAAGCTGGACCACGCATGTGTGATCCTTCACGTCTTAGAGACGTGGATTTCCCTCCACAGAACACAAGAAGATTATTAGACATTCTCAGGGACTTGAGACTGATGGCTGAGAGAGACTGGAGTTAGACATACTCAGGAACTTGAGACTGATGGCTGAGAGAGACTGGAGTTAGACATACTCAGGGACTTGAGACTGATGGTTGAGAGAGACTTGGTGGAGTAGAGGAAAAAGCAAGGGATAACGTGTCGAGTGTGTTGTGTACGGAGAGAGGGTTGGAACGGAGGGATGGAGGGAGTGGAGTTGGAGACAGCCCAGCTGTCCTGTCTGGACTACTTGCAGCGTGCGCTAGGAAAAACACTCTCCCTGAAATAAAGTGACTTCTGACACTATGGTTTCACAGTAAATAGCTCACAGTGATGTACTGGTTGTATTCGTATACAGACACGTAAACAGACTTACAGGCACATGAATGCAAGCTATCACACACATACGTGCATACACATGCACACATATACATGCCTTCAAACACCCACAACAGTCCTCTCTCTTCTCTCTATTACTGTCATACACACACACACACACACACACACACACAGACCTTTCGACCTCTTCTTGGTTAACCAACACGCACTGATCAGAGCCAGCACCAATCAGACTGATGGAGAAACTAATGAATGAGAACAGAGTTTACACAGGACTGTTAGACCTAATGTAGATGAGGAGGGAGGGAAAGAGACAGAGGGTTTCCTCTTTCTCTTCCTCTCAATCTCTGTCCCTCCCTCTCTCCTACTCAGCGTCAAAGGCCTTGTAATGAGGGATACTGGACCAGTCCCTCCATCGGTCTCTCTCCCTCCCTCTGTCTCCCTGCCTGCCTCCCTCCCTCCATTCCTCCCTCTGTCCTACAGTACTCTTCATCACAGGCCTTGTACTGTCCGTTGAGGGAGGCTTGCAGGGCTCGTCCAGCATCTGTGACCTGGCCTTCCATCTCTCGCTCTCTGTCTCCCCTCTCTTTCTTCCCCCTCCATCCGTCCCCCTCCCTCCCTTCCTCAATCCCCCACTCACCGTCGAAGACCTTGTACTGTCCATTGAGGGAGGCTTGCAGGGCTCGTCCAGCGTCTCTGATCAGGCCCTCCATCTCTGTGCGACTCAGATTGGATAGGCTGTCCTCCATGACACTAGTGCAACACGTGTAGCCTTGGGGACAGATCCTCAGATGCTCTCCTAGAGGAGGGCGAGAGAGGAGATAGTCAGTTAACACTATGCAGTAGGTTACTTAGCAGCACAGTGTTGACAGGTAAGGTTTGGCCAATTTATTTTGTTGCTTAGTCTTGTCAGCATCACTGATACTATCTGATACAGTCCACAGATCAACACAAAACATTTCCGTTATACAGTATCTAAGGAAATACAGAATGTTGCTTTCCTTTTGCCATCTTGTATATATTACATCAATGCGGTCAAACAAGGGTACAGCATTTATTTGTCTCTGTATTTTAAAGTTCAAACCTCAGAACCACATTCTATTTCAATGGTTCAATATGTCCACCCTAACCCAGAATGTCCGCCTTATTGAAAGGACAGTGAGTTACATTGAAGTAATGTACATACACTATTGACGAGTCCTAAACAATGAAGCATGAAGATCATACAAAATACCAAGATCAGGGCCCGTACCCACAAAGAATCTCAGTGTAGGAGTACTGATCTAGGATCTGTCCATATAATATTATTCATTATGATCTTAAAGGCTAAACTGATCATAGAGCGTTCCTCATCCTCTGTGTGGATACTGGGCCTGTATGTGCAGTATAGTGTGCACAGTACAGTGAGTAGAGAGGCGGTGAGGTAAGGCTACACCTCAGGAAGCATCAGAGCGAGAGGGGGAATCAGCCACATGCAACTTTAATGATGACTCCCACAGACATGGAAGGAAAATCTCAACTATAGCCTTGAAATGAATGCATTGTTCTTTACCAGAACTAGTTTTGACGTAGATGACGTATTATACACCTTGTTGCTATTTGGCATTAGGCAATAAACCTTCTGCAAACATTCACACATAGGCCTCACACAGTGTGGAGATGGTGAATAGTTATCAGCCAATTTAAAATAGAGAGAATATTTTAACGATTCAACTGAATAGATTCTGAAGAGATCTTTTATCGCATTCTGAACATCTTCACGTCTACCCACACACACTACGCGTACAGTCAGATGGAGCATGCCAACGTCCTTTCACTGTTTAATTACATTTTCCTTTTTAAGAGGCAGTGTTAAGCCTCTGACACACACACACTATCTCTCTCACTCTCTCGCTCTCACTCTTGCTCTCTCTCGCACACACACACTTCGATGGCTGCTCTATCCCTGCCAAGGTGAGATGGAGTATGTGGGCGGTAACAAACAAAGATCCTATTGCTGCTCTCTCTCTTGGGGAGAGAGAGGTCTGACTGCAGACTGACCAACTCTTAAATGACTAGACATCTTATTCAATGTCCTTTTCAGAAGGGAATGTTCTAGAACTCAGTGTGTATACAGAAAGCTCTACACACACACACACACACTGTGACAGTGCTATGATTGTACTGCTCTGGGACTGGGGCAGAGACTGCTCGTCGATTGCGTAACACCTGGCTGCTCACTGATCAATGATAGTCTATTACACAGTGTTAAACAGTGAATATGATGCAGTGAACACACAGAGTGCTAGTTGTAGTGATTTTCTTTCAGGCGTCCAATAGTGTCCATTTAGAATGCACATGGTGTGTGTTTAGAAGGGTGTGTATGTTTACCCACAGAGGGGAATATGGAGGAGAATAACAGCCCAACAGTTTTACAGATCAAAGATATTGATCTGCTGTGCAGGACCTCAACTGTTAAAGCCAAGCATTTTGCCCTCATTTAATTGTAGCCTGCCATTAATCAATATGTGTGTTTCTGGGTGTTTGTACATTTGTGTCTGTGTGTGGTGTGCACTGCATTGATCTATGTGTGTGGATCTGTGAGTGTGTGTGTGTGTGTATGTGTGTGTGTGAGTATGACTTGTGTGTCCATGTGAGCAATGTGTTGGCAAGTATATATCATTGAGTATCTCTGAGTGTGTGTGTGTGTGTGTGTGTGTTGTTGCCACAGTGTGTGTAAATGGTGATGAAGTGACTCATCAGTCCTATGTCAGTGTGTCTACTAGCCAGGACTTTCCATTTGAGGGAGAGGAGAACATGTCAATGTGGATGGTACAGTGACATTGAGCAGCCCTCATCTTACCATGTCGCCGCAATTACATCAAGACCACAACAGACTCATACACTCATCTCTCTGACGCATGAGTGTGTGAAGGGAGGGTTGTGTGTGTGGTGGTGGAGGTGGGGTGGGGTTGTGTGCTTGGTCGGCTGCAATCTGTCAGCCTCTGGGACAGTCTTTCTAAATACCTGCCTGGGTCAGCCATCTCTACCAGCTCAGTGTGCCTGCTGCCTGCTGTCTGAAGGACATCTGAGCTAAGTGAGCTGGCACACAAATACACACACACACACAGGGTCTGAGAAACAGAGACTGCTCGTCGATTGCGTAACACCTGGCTGCTCACTGATCAATGATAGTCTATTACACAGTGTTAAACAGTGAATATGATGCAGTGAACATACAGAGTGCTAGTTGTAGTGATTTTCTTTCAGGCGTCCAATAGTGTCCATTTAGAATGCACATGGTGTGTGTTTAGAAGGGTGTGTATGTTTACCCACAGAGGGGAATATGGAGGAGAATAACAGCCCAACAGTTTTACAGATCAAAGATATTCATCTGCTGTGCAGGACCTCAACTGTTAAAGCCAAGCATTTTGCCTCATTTAACTAGCCTGCCATTAATCAATATGTGTGTGTGTGGGTGTTTGTACATGTGTACTGCATCAATCTGTGTGTGTGGGTCCATGAGTGTGAGTGTGTGTGTGTGTGTGCCATTTGTACATGCCTGTGTGTGTGTGAGCCAGCCAAATCACTTTCAATCAGACGATAGAGCAGATTGAGGGAACAGCGTTCCTTAACGGTACTCTTCGTCCCCTCCTCGCCAGTCATCACTCACACAGTCTTCTAACTGAAGAACACATACATTACTCTAGTAGAATCACCTTTCAGATGGTATCAATAGTCTATACTCTTATCCTATGGACATTATTACCTTTCTAATAATAATATGCCATTTAGCAGACGCTTTTATCCAAAGCGACTTACAGTCGTGCGTGCATACATTTTTGTGTATGGGTGGTCCCGGGGATCGAACCCACTACCTTGGCGTTACAAGCGCCGTGCTCTACCAGCTGAGCTACAGAGGACCACAGAGTTGGAGGTATTGGTAGAGCTCTCTGTTAGTGGGTAGGTCATATAATTTTGGAAGCTGCGGTATTACTTTTTCAGAAAGCACAAGGAAAAAGAGAACAAGGGGATATGGTATGACGCTATAAAGGAGAGTTCCAAAGGAACTGACTTCACTCCTTAAATATTTAAAGGTTTGGAGGAACAATCACAAAGATGTTGTGCCAGCTGTGTACATTATTTATGTTTCCAGTGACAACAACAACAAAACACACACACACTGCTGAGAGGCTGCAGCTCCAGCCAGGTCACCCGTGAAACAAATCAGTATTCCACGTCCATCCATGTCTGAGGACGTCGGGACATGACGTGGAAACCGGCCACTAGGGGCAACAGTGAGCACAGTTACCTTCAAGTAGGTTTGGGTTTTGCTAGGGTGTTGTGGATGGTGGATAGGCGTAAGCCTCTGATTCCAAAGGTTACATGTTCAAATCCAGTGATAGAAAGTTGTTTTGGATATTTTTGTTTTAAGCCTATCTCAAACCTTAACCCTTACCTTAACCATTCGGAGTTAATGCCTAACCTTAACCCTAACCTTAAAAATGTGGAGTTAATGCGTAAACGTACCATTAAACACTTTGAAATTTGACATTTGTAACAACTTCGAAAAGGCTGCAGCTCACCACGTCTACCTAAGTCTAACCTAACTTACACACCCTAACCAGCATCAGCCCAACTCACACCCTAACCAGCATCAGCCCAACTCACACCCTAACCAGCATCAGCCCAACTCACACCCTAACCAGCATCAGCCCAACTCACACCCTAACCAGCATCAGCCCAACTCACACCCTAACCAGCATCAGCCCAACTCACACCCTAACCAGCATCAGCCCAACTCACACCCTAACCAGCATCAGCCCAACTCACACCCTAACCAGCATCAGCCCAACTCACACCCTAACCAGCATCAGCCCAACTCACACCCTAACCAGTATCAGCCCAACTCACACCCTAACCAGCATCAGCCCAACTCACACCCTAACCAGCATCAGCCCAACTCACACCCTAACCAGCATCAGCCCAACTCACACCCTAACCAGTATCAGCCCAACTCACACCCTAACCAGCATCAGCCCAACTCACACCCTAACCAGCATCAGCCCAACTCACACCCTAACCAGCATCAGCCCAACTCACACCCCAGCAGAGCAGTCTACCATGTCCTTATGTCTCCCCCTTAACCCCCTGAGAGAGGACGTGAGGGGGCGTGAGCAAGAGGGAGGGAATTTATGAAGCACTTACGCCCCCCATTTTCCCGTGTTCCCCCTAGTCACTCCCTCCTTCGACACATACACACACTGACAGAGCCTCTCAACAGGGAGCAATTCTCAAGCCATTATTTTATCACAGGCCACCAGGAGGAAGACTCCTATTAAAAGCCAATAGGGGGAAGCTGAATAAGGTTGTGCACACTCAGATAAACCCTGGCCAGAAACAGACAGGCAGGGCTTTTAAAGAAAAGGAGGATGTGGGGAGAAATAAAAGAGAGGAAAAAAGAGAGACTCAAAGGGGTTCATTGACGGATTCTCTCAATTATCGGTCTGGGCCGTTGTGACAGAGGTTAACACAAGAGTCAGGGGAAAAAAGAGAGGGAGGAACAGAAGACAAAGGGGTAGAGAGAAAAGCGAGGGGGCAGAGCCCAAGAGAACTGCACAATGAAGTAATGTTGATATTTGAAAGGACCACCTAAGACGGCCAGTCAAGTAGGTTGTCTAAAAACTATTTTAACAGTAATTATAAATATAGTGCTACAATATTTAACCACTTATGCAAATTGCCTACATTATTGTAACCTCCAGACACTGAATAGCTGAAGGAGTGATAGTGTCCATACATTTGAAAATGGATGTGTCTCTTCTCGACAAACATTTAAAAAATCAGTCTACCTTTTTACAAAGAATCTACAAATAACAGGAAAAGCAATCTGTCAGATTTGTCCTTCAGTGTGCCATATCTCTGATGTCCCATCATGACAAATTACTCTGAGATTTACAAAAGAACAACCTGTTGCCATAGAAACGGGCTGTCACAGATACTGATTACCGGAGAAAAGCTTTGGCCTCGGTTGAAGGACAGCTCTCTGAGCTGTACCAACAACTAGAATTGCAAAATTCTGGTAACATTCCCAAAACGTCCCCGGTTTTCTAGAAATGGAAGATTGGAATATTGGTTTGTAAGATTCCTGGAATTTTAAGGGGAAAAGCAGGAAATTCATCCTCCCAACAGGATTTCTGGAAAATCTGGGAATTTTGGGAAAGTTACCAGAGTTTTGCCCCCATACCCACAACTATAAAGGTCACAAATGCAATACAGGGTACAAAAAACACCATGGGAACACATTGCTCACAAATTTACCTGAAGATAATCTTAGTTGATCAAGGCCTGACAAAGACTCAAAACAGACTCATCATGATAAATCAGGGTTCATAAACTGAGGTTTGGTATATGGTTAAGAAGGCACAATAAGGCATTATAACAGGTCAAGTTTTCCATATCAACAAGGTTAATGACAACGTCTAAAAAGTATACCACAGAAGTGTATTGCACACACCTGTCGACATCGTGATCGTATATTTCCTCATCTCTAACAAGTAACCCTCACTGATGTGATGACACACTGGTCTGATTGTCTCTGGTAATCTCAGATTGCTATTGCATCATTCACTTTCAGATTACAGTGGTGTGTGCATGGGGGCTCTGATGCCCTCATGGATTATAATCCTAATCCAGGGAGTTGTGCCAAAGTGTGTATATTCCACAGCTGGAGAGATTGACGTCAGTGCTAAGGGAACTAGTCCTGTGTAGCTCAGTTGGTAGAGCAGGGCGCTTGCAACGCCAGGGTTGTGGGTTCGATTCCCACGGGGGACCAGTATGAAAACATTTATGCACTCACTAATTGTAAATTGCTTTGGATAAGAGCGTCTGCTAAATGACTAAAATGTCAAATGTAACTACCCAAATCACTAGGGATGAGATAATGACGACGTTACTATTGTCCTACTGAGGATTAGAAAACTAAAGCAGTGGTCACTAAACTTTTAGCATTTATTATCTCCAATAATCCTGGGATTTATCTAAAGACGGTCCAATAATCCTGTGACCTACCTAAAGACTGTCCAATAACTATGTGGCTGTGACCCAGTGAATAGAAATACTAACCAAAACCCAGTCCTTAGGCCTGAGAGAGACTGGCTGTCACCCATAACTGGGTTCAGAGTTACCATTTTGGGATATCACCAGGATACAGTCGAGGTTAGGGGACTTTTTCTTTCTTTCTTTATTTATGTTGTTCTCGCTTTCTCTGTTTCTCTCTCTCCACTTCTCTCTCCACTTCTCTCTCTCTTTCTCTCTCTCTCTCTCTCTCTCTCTCTCTCTCTCTCTCTCTCTCTCTCTCTCTCTCTCTCTCTCTCTCTCTCTCTCTCTCTCCACTTCTCTCTCTCTCTCTCTCTCTCTCTCTCTCTCTCTCTCTCCCTCTCTCGCTCTCTCTCTCTCTCTCTGTTTATCTCTCCCCCTTCTCACTCTTGTTCTCTCTTTCTCTCCCTCTCTCTCTCTCTCTCTCCCTCTCTCTCTCTCTCTCAATTCAATTTCAATTTAATTTCAATTTAAGGGCTTTATTGGCATGGGAAACGTATGTTTACATTGCCAAAGCAAGTGAAGTAGATAGTAAACAAAAGTGAAATAAACAATAAAAATGAACAGTAAACATTACACTCACAAAAGTTCCAAAATAATAAAGACATTTAAAATGTCATATTATGTAGTCCCCTGTAGCTCAGTTGGTAGAGCATGGCGCTTGCAACGCTAGGGTTGTGGGTTCGTTTCCCACAGAGGGCCAGTATGAAAAATGTATGCACTCACTAACTGTAAGTCCCTCTGGATAAGAGCATCTGCTAAATGACTAAAATGTAAATGTATATACAGTGTTGTAACAATGTGCAAATAGTTAAAGTACAAATGGGAAAATAAATATCGATTGTATTTACAATGGTGTTTGTTCTTCACTGGTTGCCCTTTTCTTGTGGCAAAAGGTCACAAGTCTTGCTGCTGTGATGGCACACTGTGGTATTTCACCCAGCAGATAAGGGAGTTTATCAAAATTATTTAATACTTTGTGGATCTGTGTAATCTGAGGGAAATATGTGTCTCTAATATGGTCATACATTTGGCAGGAGGTTAGGAAGTGCAGCTCAGTTTCCACCTCATTTTGTGGGCAGTGTGCACATAGCCTGTCTTCTCTTGAGAGCCAGGTCTGCCTACGACTGCCTTTCTCAATAGCAAGGCTATGCTCACTGAGTCTGTACATAGTCAAAGCTTTCCTTAAGTTTGGGTCAGTCACAGTGGTCAGGTATTCTGCCACTGTGTACTCTCTGTTTAGGGCCAAATAGCATTCTAGTTTGCTCTGTTTTATTCTTTCCAATGTGTCAAGTAATTATCTTTTTGTTTTGTCATGATTTGGTTGGGTCTAATTGTGTTGCTGTCCTGGGGCTCTGTGGGGTCTGTTTGTGTTTGTGAACAGAGCCCCAGGACCAGCTTGCTTAGGGGACCCTTCTACAGGTTCATCTCTCTGTAGGTGATGGCTTTGTAATGGAAGGTTTGGGAATCGCTTCCTTTTAGGTGACTGTAGAATTTAAAGGCTCTTTTCTGGATTTTGATAATTAGCGGGTATCGGCCTAATTCTGCTCTGCATGCATTATTTGGTGTTTTTCATTGTACACAGAGGATATTTTAGCAGAATTCTGCATGCAGAGTCTCAATTTGGTGTTTGTCTCATTTTGTGAATTCTTGGTTGGTGAGTGGACCCCAGACCTCACAACCATAAAGGGCAATGGGTTCTATAACTGATTCAAGTATTTTTAGCCAGATCCTAATTGGTATGTCAAATTTGATGTTCCTTTTGATGGCATAGAAGGCCCATCTTGCCTTGTCTCTCAGATCGTTCACAGCTTTGTGGAAGTTACCTGTGGCGCTGATGTTTAGGCCGAGGTATGTATAGTTTTTTTGTGTGCTCTAGGGCAACGGTGTCTAGATGGAATTTGTATTTGTGGTCCTGGCAACTGGACCTTTTTTGGAACACCATTATTTTTGTCTTACTGGGCCCAGGTCTGACAGAATCTGTGCAGAAGAGCTACGTGCTGCTGTAGGCCCTCCTTGGTTGGTGACAGAAATACCAGATCATCAGCAAACAGTAGACATTTGACTTCAGATTCTAGTAGGGTGAGCCCGGGTGCTCTAGACTGTTCTGGTGCCCTCGCCAATTCGTTGATATTTATGTTGAAGAGTGTGAGGCTTAAACTGCGTCCCTGTGTCACCCCAGGGATGCAGTTTAAGCCCCACCCTCTCTCTCTCTCCCTCTCCCTCTCTTACACACACACCCCTCCGACTACGGCCCACCCAGGCCGTAATAATATCCCCTTGGTGCGTGGTCTGATCATCAGGTTGGTCATGAAATGTGATCTAGAGGCTGGCAACATAAATAACTTCCTCCCTCCAGCAGCTAGAGCAGCAGGCCATAACACCTTACTACTGGTGGCTGGCTGGCTGGCTGGCTGGCTGGCTGGCTGGCTGGCTGGCTGGCCTCTGGGTTATGCTTCCTAAACCTATCCACCTCCTCACAGGGCACACACATACCACTTACTGGAACACACATACCACTTACTGGAACACACAGACACACACACACCACTTACTGGAACACACACACACACACACACACCACTTACTGGAACACACACAGACACACACACACACACAGCCCTGAGCCCTGCCATTGGGTACCAGCCTATTTGAGGGGCTGAGACTTCCACAGGATCCTCAAACATTAGATAGCCACCAACATCTTGAGACACAGACGGACAGACAGACAGACAGACAGACACAGCGAGAGGATGTGCTGGACTGGCTCAAACACATGAGGAAGAATGATCAGGGACATGATGGATTACAACAGGTTTTGTAATTACGTTGCTGTAGCCCTCAGAAACATGCATGGCTGCCTTCCATGACAGGCAAGTGACAGACAGACAACACACACACACACACACACACACACACACACACACACACACACACAACCCAGTGGCAATGTCACTGAACAAATAACCAATGAGTGTATTAGGTGGGACCGTGAACATCACCATCAGGCAGCACCAGTCCCAGAGCAGTACAACCATAGCACTGTCACAGTGTGTGTGTGTGTGTGTATGTGTGTGTGTGTATGTGTGTGTGTGTGTGTGTGTGTGTGTGTGTGTGTGTGTGTGTGTGTGTGTGTGTGTGTGTGTGTGTGTGTGTGTGTGTGTGTGTGTGTGTGCGTGTGTGCATAAAACTTGTGTGTGTGTGCGTGCGTGCATAATACGTGTGTGTGCGCATATGACAAAAAAGCAGAGAATTAAAGCTGAGAATTAAGATATTTTATAGAAATAAATCCTGCCTCACTTTGGAAAGTAGAAGTAAGATTGTTCAAGCAACGCTTCTCCCAGTACTTGATTATGGTGATATAATCTACATGTATGCAGCAGCCTCTGTTTTAAAACCTTTAGAGTCGATCACTCAGCTCTGCGTTTTATCACTGGGGAAAATGTTCATACACCTCATTACATTTTTAATAGTTATGTTGGCTGGGAGTCTCTGAGTACCAGAAGGGCCCAACATTGGCTACTTTTTTTGTATATAAAGCGGTTCTTCAGAGACCCCCACTACCTCAGCTCACTTATTAATTGGAGATCCAGCAATTTTCAGACCCGCTCTCTGGACTGGCTGGTTCTGGAGGTCCCGTGTGTCTCCACTGACCTGGGAAAATACTTTTAGTTGGTATGCCCCCAGCTCAGGGAATAGCATTCAGGCCAACAGCTGGACTCGCTGGTCCCCATTGGACAGTTTAGATCAATTTTGAAGGCGATAATATGTGATAGTTTGTTTTGATTAATCTTGTTGTATTTATTGTATTGTGTTGATGTTGTCATTTTGCTTTATGTTGTATTGAATTGTGTGTTCATGTTCACAGGGCTCCCTGGAGAAAGAGCCCCTAGTCTCAATAGTGACCCCTCTGTCTAAATAAAAGTTAAAATCAATTAAGTTAAATTAATGCATGTGTGTGCGCGTATACATCTCTGTGTGCGCATACGTGCGTGCATGTGGGTTCCTTGAGCCCGAGCGTGCTCAGAAAGACCTGTCTGGCTGAGTAGAGAGAACACCCATCCCTGCTCTGCTCTGCTAGGTGAGCTGTAGGGCAGATACACCACAGGCTGACAGACCAGAGGGAGAACCAGAGGTTGCTGTTGCTGCTGCTGTCAGGGCCCGTCAAAGCTGCCAGGCCTGGGCCTGGAGTTATAACTTCACCCAGGGCCAAGCCACAGAGAGGGGGAGAGAGGTGGGGAGAGGTGGGGGGTGAAGCAGGGGTGAGAGGGAAAGGAGAGAGATAAGGGTAGTTAGAGAGAAGGGGTGACAGGTAGAGGAGGAAAGAAAAGAGAGAGTGAGAGAGATAGTCAGAGTCAGAGAGAGAGAGAGAGAGAGAGAGAGAGAGAGAGAGAGAGAGAGAGAGAGAGAGAGAGATTCAAAAAGAAATGATCTCAACAGAGAAAAATGTCCTCCTATGTGCTACCTATATCCCCCAACTAGCATCCTCATATTTGAACGAAGACAGCTTCTCCATCCTAGAGGGAGAGGTCAATCATTTCCACGCCCAGGGACACATACTAGTCTGTGCTGACCTACAAGCCAGAACTGGACAAGAGCCCGATATTCTCAGCACACAGGAGGACCTGGAGGTGACAGCATTCCCTCCCAAATATGCCCCATAGAAAGCCTAAACTGTATATTTGACCTTACAGCTTCCCTATCAAATCTAAAAATGTCAAGCAGACACCCAAATAAAAGTAACAACAATGACAAATGGTTTGATGAAGTATGCAAAACCCTAAGAAAGAAATGGAGAAATATCCAACCAAAAACACAGAGACCCAGAAAACCTGAGCCTACGCCTTCACTATGGTGAAACACTAAAACAATACAGAAACACACTAAGAAAAAATAAGGAACAGCCCGTCAGAAATCAGCTCAATGTAATTGAAGAATCCATAGAATCTAACTAACCACTTCTGGGAAAACTGGAACACACTAAATCAACAACAACATGAAGAGCTACCTATCCAAAATGGAGAACAAACAGATAAACAACTTCTCAAAACATTTCAGCACTATAACAAAGAACCAACAGCAAAAGCATATACATGATCAACTACAAATCTTAGAATCAGCTATTAAATATTACCAGCACCCACTGGATTCTCCATTTACATTGAATGAGCTACAGGACAAAATACAAACCCTCCAACCCAAAAAGGCCTGTGGTGTTGATGGTATCCTAAGTGAAATTATAAAACATACAGACCACAAATTCCAATTAGCTTAAACTCTTTAACATCATCCTTAGCTCTGGCATCTTCCCCAATATTTGGAACCAAGGACTGATCAACCCAATCAATAAAAGTGGAGACAAATTTGACCCCAATAATTACAGTGGAATCTGCATCAACAGCAATCTCTGAAAACAATGTCCTGAGCAAATGTCAAATTGTATTCTTAACAAAATACCATACGACAGACCACATAAACACCCTGCACAACCTTATTGACAAAACAAAAAAGCAAAATAAAAGCATAGTCTTCTCATGCTTTGTTGATTTCAAAAAAGCTTTTGATTCAATTTGGCATGAGGGTCTGCTATACAAATAGTTGGAAAGCGGTGTTCGGGAAAAAACATGTGACATTAAAAAATAAATGTACACAAACAACAAGTGTGTAGTTAAATTTGGCAATAAACACACAGATTTCTTTCCTGAGGCAACTTGAGCAGCACCCTCTTCAACATATACGCTGAGTGAACAAAACATTAAGAACACCTTCCTAAAATCCTTCTTTAAGCTGTCTCCTTCCCTTCATCTACACTAATTGAAGTGGATTTAACAAGTGACATTAGGTTTTATGTATACTGAACAAAAATATAATAGCAACACACAACAATTTCAACGATTTTACTGAGTTACAGTTAATATAAGGATATCAGTCAATTGAAATAAATTCATTAGGCCCTAATCTATGGATTTCACATGATTGGGCAGGGGCGTACTGACAAATGCACTAAAACGATGAGGGAGGCGGCTTATGGTAGAGAAATGAACATAAAATTCTCTGGCAACAGCTCTAGTGGACATTTCTGCAGCATGCCAATTGCATACTCCCTTATAACTTGGGACATCTGTGGCATTGTGTTGTGTGACAAAACTGCATATTTTACAGTGGCCTATCATTGTCCCCAGCACAAGGTGCACCTGTGTAATGATCATGCGGTTTAATCAGCTTCTTGATATGCCACACCTGTCAGGTGGATGGATTATCTTGGCAAAGGAAAAGGAGAAATGCTCACAGACCTTATTTACATAAATATTCAGACCCTTTGCTATGAGACTCAAAATTGAGCTCAGGTGCATCCTGTTTCCATTGATCATCCTTGAGATGTTCTACAACTTGATTGGAGTCCACCTGTGGTAAATTCAATTGATTGGACATGATTTGGAAAGGCACACACCTGTCTATATAAGGTCCCACAGTTGACAGTGCATGTCAGAGCAAAAACCAAGCCATGAGGTCGAAGGAATGGTCCGTAGAGCTCCGAAACAGGATTGTGTCCAGGCACAGATCTGGGGAAGGGTACCAAAACATTTCTGCAGCATTGAAGGTCCCCAAGAACACAGTGGCCTCCATCATTCTTAAATGGAAGAAGTTTGGAACCACCAAGACTCTTCCTAGAGCTGGCCGCCAGGCCAAACTGAGCAACTGGGGGAGAAGGGCCTTGGACGGGAGGTGACCAAGAACTTGATGGTCACTCTGACAGAGCTCCAGAGTTCCTCTGTGGAGATGGGAGAACCTTCCAGAAGGACAACCATCTCTGCAGCACTCCACCAATCAGACCTTTATTGTAGAGTGACCAGACGGAAGCCAGTCCTCAGTAAAAGGCACATGACAGCCCGCTTGGAGTTTGCCAAAAGGCACCTAAAGGACTCTCAGACCATGAGAAATAAGATTCTCTGGTCTGATGAAACCAAGATTGAACTCTTTGGCCTGAATGCCAAGCGTCACATCTGGAGAAAACCAGGCACCGCTCATCACCTGGCCAATACCATCCCTACGGTGAAGCATGGTGGTGGCAGCATCAAGCTGTGGGGATGTTTTTCAGTGGCAGAGACTGGGAGACTAGTCAGGATCGAGGGAAAGATGAACGGAGAAAAGTACAGAGAGATCCTTGATGAAAACCTGCTCCAGAGCGCTAGGGACCTAAGACTGGGGGCGAAGGTTCACCTTCCAACAGGACAACGACCCTAAGCACACAGCCAAGACAACGCAGGAGTGGCTTTGGGACAAGTCTTTGAATGTCCTTGAGTGGCCCTGCCAGAGCCTGGACTTGAACCCGATCGAATATCTCTGGAGAGACCTAAAAATAGCTGTGCAGCGATGTTCCCCATACAACCTGACAGAGCTTGAGAGGATCTGCAGAGAAGAATGGGAGAAACTCCCCAAATACAGGTGTGCCAAGCTTGTAGTGTTATACCCAAGAATATTTGAGGCTGTAATTGTTGCCAGAAGTGCTTCAACAAATTACTGTGTAAAGGGTCTGAAAACGTATATGTAAATATGATATTTCCGTTTTTTTTTATTTGCTAACATTTCTAAAAACCTGTTTTTGCTTTGTCATAATAGAGATTCCAGGTTAACTGTGTAGATCGACGAGGGAAAAATTATATTTCATCAATTTTAGACTAAGGCTGTAATGTAACAAAATGTGGAAAAAGTGAAAGGGTCTGAATACTTTCCCAATACACTGGATATGAGTGACTGTGTCCAACACACCACCACCTATTGTTATGTTGGGCACCTACTGACCAAAAAATTAAAATGTATTGACATGTATTGCTAAAGTAAAGGTTTAAGGAAATACAGGCAGGCACCACATGACTATAAGACAAAACAGCTCACTTAATCAAGTATGATGGTTTTGTAAGTATAAAAGTAAAGCTTATAAAAAAAAGTTTGAAAAGGTAGTGGAATGGGATTATTGTTGTGTGTGAAGAATACAATACTTTAACTTGTATGCGGTACAAATCATATTATTGTAGGAGCACCTCCATGGTTTTTACACCGGAAGGTGATTATACAAAATGATACAACATTTTCACATGCAAAAGGTGTTATTCAAAAATGTTATTTGCACTTCAAATGATGTAAAAAATATATATGTGTTTTGTCTCACATAATTTATTGTCCAGGGCCTAGTTTCCCAAAAGCATAGGGACATTTTTAAAATGTTCAACTTCATATTCATCATCTCCAGCACCACCCCAACATCAACATATGTGACTAGTTTCAGGAAACTTGGCGTATGGCGCGCATCACTACTTCACAGGAGAGGCATTTGAACGTAATTCTTTTTTAAATCAAAATGCAATTTTTTTTCAGAAATGCCTTCTGGAAAATGTAAACTTTCATGTGCCTTAATAACAAACTTGTGTGCCATCTGTATATAGGAATGCTATTGTTAAATTATGAGCCTAGTTGGCTTAGCCACGGAAAAAAACAGGAACCTTCCCGCTAGCCATGATTGGCTGAGATAATGGATGGGCTGGACATGCCGAGAGATGAGTTCGGATTGGTCTACCATGTAGCACGCTTCTGTCTATAACATGAGCTGCTCAGTATGTATAGATAATCCTTGCTACCACAGCTTTTTTGAAAGATATAATATTAGCCATGGACAACTGCAAAAGGGTTGCTATTGCTCTCAACAACATTGTTGCCGAGAATTTACCCGGCGCTATCGACAAAGATCAGTGGGAAAATGTTGTGATGGACTACTATTTTTATTTATACTTTTACCTCTTTTTTGTGATATCCAAATGATAGTTACAGCTTGTCCCATTGGTACAAGCCATACTGCCTTCTTGACACACTGCTCGCTTAACCTGGAAGCCAGCCACACCAATGTGTCAGAAGAAACACCATCCAGCTGGCAACCAAAGTCAGCTTGCAGGTGCCCAGCCCGCCACAAGGACTTGCAAGAGCGCAATGGGACAAGGAAATCCCGGCCGGCCAAACCCTCCCCTAATCCAGATGACACTGGGCCAATTGTGCACCGCTTCATGGGTCTCCTGGTCAAGGCTAGCTGTGACACAGCCTGGGATCGAACCCGGGGCTGTAGTGATGCCTCAAGCCCTGCGATGCAGTGCCTTAGACCGCTGCACGACTCGGGAGGCCGTGATGGACTTTTTTCTGCACACGATCAGTGTGAACCGGAGTGACTTGACACAACAACGGGCCACACAAGCTGTAGCTAGCTACAAACCAAATGGAAAAGACACTCTGCCGTGAAGCATTCGTCCATGTATAAGAGTAAAAGTCTAGCTACATTTTCAGATATTATACATTTCTAATTTTGTCAGAAAGTCGTTTTCATTGCAAGTTAAAGCGTACTGTTCGTTAACTAACGAACACTAGCTTGCTGGCTCACTAGCTAACGTTACGTGTATGATCTGTGTAGTAATATTATTAGTATCTCAGAAAGCCATTTGCATTGCTAGTTATAGCCTAATGTTAGCTAGCTAGCTAACATTGAACCTAGTTGGTTAGCTTCAGCTACTTGCAGAGTCATACTCCAGCATTTCATGCATGGTGGCTAGCTATGACAATCCGTTTGTACTGTAGCTATGGGTTGGGATTATGGTTCATTGTTTAGCTGCATGTCTAGACAAAAGACTCCACTTCGCCAGATGATTACACAACCCATCAAGTTAGACAGGTGTGTCTGGGGGTGATTACGACCATTTATTGTATTTCATGAAAATGTGTACATGTCTAGACAATAGTGACCCATCCACTTAGCTAGATGTGGCTGGGGGGTGTTTATAGCATTTCTTTCATTCAAGGACCGTTTTTTAGAAAGTGGGGTTACAAGTTTATCAACCTTCAAAGCAGAATTACTTTCCCATTGTTCCTCAAGTGCAGTGTATGATATACCATTTTGTAGCTCTGAGTCTCTACTTTATCCAATGTAAAAAACACTATTTTAAATGTTATTACATAAGACAGAATGAAGGCGGTCGGGCACATTTGAAAATGGTGCGTTTCTATGTTTTGTAGTAAAAAAGATAGAGGTAGATAAATGTTTCCAATGACATTGTAAGCCAATTAGTAGACAATTAGTCAATTAGTAGGCAATGCCTACTCATAATTGGTTAAAATCACACGATGCACACAGATGACGTCATTGGAAACACTTATCTTCCTCTATCTTTTTTTACTAGAACAGCCTCAATTTGTCAGGGTATGGACTCTACAAGGTGTTGAAAGCGTTCCACAGGGATGCTGGCCCATGTTGACTCCAGTGCTTCCCACAGTTGTGTCAGGTTCGCTTGATGTCCTTTGGGTGGTGAACCATTCTTGATACACACGGGAAACCGTTGCAGTTCTTGACACAAACCATTGTGCCTGGTACCTACTACCATACCCCATGCAAAGGCACTTAAGTATTTTGTCTTGCCCATTCACCCTCTGAATGGCACACATACACAATCCACGTCTCAATTTTCTCAAGGCTTACAGATCATTCTTTAAGCTGTCTCCTTCCCTTCATCTACACTGATTGAAGTGGATTTAACAAGTGACATCAATAAGGGATCATAGCTTTGATCTGGATTCACCTGGTCAGTCTATGATGTCATGGAAAGAGCAGGTGTCCTTAATGTTTTGTACACTCAGTGTTACATTACTGTCACTGTTGTTTTGGTAGTTCATCTTACTCAGGTTTAGGCCTACATAAGCCAAGCCTGCACGTACAGTGCAGTTGTTTGCTTGGAAACCTTGTCGTTTGCTTGGAAATCTCTTCAGTGACCATAAGTCCTCCTCCCAAATGTTTTTGTGGTGTTGTAATTATATTTGAGTGAAAACAAGCTCCAACCACCTCCCTGGAAGCAGCAGTAGCCCAGCCCAGCAGCACCAGGTCAAACTGGGGTGGTTAATCTTTCTTTTGACCTGTCAGAGCCAGACCAGTGTGCACTGCTTGGAAGAAAAGACCTGCACACATTCCACAGGGAAAATCACCCCGAGCCCTGACTACTCAACCATTTGTCAAGGCCTGATGCGTCCATGCACCAGAATACAGTGCTGGAGAGAACAAAAAATAACTCCACAGCAAGCACATACACACACACACCTACGCAATTATACACACACACAAACACACACACACAGTAGTGGTCTTAACTCTGCATACTCAGACACACACACATACAAACACATGTACACACACACACACACACTCACTGGAATGGCAATTAATTACCATCCCGCTGGAAGGGACAGTTGCAATGTATGTACGGTTTGACAATTTATGTCCTGCGCAGTGCAATCCTAATATTCTTCACACATTTATCAGCTGTAACTGCAACTAATCATTCTGCATGATGTCCACAGGGGCCACATCATCGAGATAACCACAGGGCCAAAGGGCCAAACCTCGGAGAGACACATTTAGTTCATATTCAGGAGAACATACACACACATTCACGAGGGTCATGGTCCAAAACACCTCTGCATCAACTTGGAGACCGGGAGAAGCAGGCTGAGGCTTCAGAAAGAAAGACGTGTTCAAAACAAACCATAGAAAAACAGACTCTGAAAAAGTCTGTGGAGTTGGATTCTCTGCCCACGCGAATCCTACTTTATTGAGACGACCTGACAGGTAAAAGCACATTGTGTGCAGAAGAATGTTTCTCTCTTTCTTTGGCCAGGTCTCTTGCTAATACGCCTTTTCAGCCCCGTTCTGAAAGGAAGCTTTTCATAGAGCTCTCTTTCGGAAAAGGAGGATGAAATAATAGGAGAAAAAAAAGGCTGCTGTCAAATCTGCTCTTGTTCTGAACCTGGAACTCAACACAGCTCTTTCCCTCTCTCTTTCTTCCCTCTCTCCCTCGCTGTCTTGTTCCTCTCCCTCTTTCTCCCCGTTCACAATTCCTTTCATTCACTTTTGACACTCTTTCTTCACTCTCTTTCTAGTTCTCTCTCTTTCTCTCGTTCTAGTTCTCTCTCTTTCTCTCTTTCTAGTTCTCTTTTAGTCCTGTTGTATGTTTGTCTCCTAACCTTCCTCTCTTTCTCTCTTTCTCTTCTTTCTCTTTCTGTATCCCTTTATTCGAGCTTGTTTCATGTCAATCTGTCCCAAACATAGAATTCTCTATGTCTGTGCCTTTGTTGTGGGTTTCTTTGGCTTTGCAATCTCTAACCCCCTCGTTCCCCTCTCCCCCTTCCCCATTGTAATGTCAGGCTGTCTGATCTAGCACTTTGACAGCCAGGTGGCTGCCATCCCCTGCAGAGTAGATGCTAGTTCAGACAGAAGCACAGGACGCGCCTGCAGTGTCAAAGTGTCTGGTTTTCTTTCTGACTCAGATCCTGATCCCAATAGAACTACATATGAAAATAGTTCCCTGATGAAAACTGTGGGAAGCAAGCTAGCTAGCTAACAGAGGCATCTATGTGCCACTGTTATGTTTGTTTCACATGACTATAGCCAGGAGTTTTTCTAGCCCTGTAAAACTCATGAAAAATATAACTTACTTCAATGACCTGATATCGATGGCAGATTATCATACATATGGACTAAATAACATCCCAATTGTCAAATCTGGTGCATTAGCTACATAAGCTTGCATAACTGCCTACAGTGGGGGGGGAAAGTATTTAGTCAGCCACCAATTGTGCAAGTTATCCCACTTAAAAAGATGAGAGAGGCCTGTAATTTTCATCATAGGTACACGTCAACTATGACAGACAAATTGAGGGAAAAAAATCCAGAAAATCACATTGTAGGATTTTTTATGAATTTATTTGCAAATTATGGTGGAAAATAAGTATTTGGTCACCTACAAACAAGCAAGATTTCTGGCTCTCACAGACCTGTAACTTCTTCTTTAAGAGGCTCCTCTGTCCTCCACTCGTTACCTGTATTAATGGCACCTGTTTGAACTTGTTATCAGTATAAAAGACACCTGTCCACAACCTCAAACAGTCACACTCCAAACTCCACTATGGCCAAGACCAAAGAGCTGTCAAAGGACACCAGAAACAAAATTGTAGACCTGCACCAGGCTGGGAAGACTGAATCTGCAATAGGTAAGCAGCTTGGTTTAAAGAAATCAACTGTGGGAGCAATTATTAGGAAATGGAAGACATACAAGACCACTGATAATCTCCCTCGATCTGGGGCTCCACGCAAGATCTCACCCCGTGGGGTCAAAATGATCACAAGAACGGTGAGCAAAAATCCCAGAACCACACGGGGGGACCTAGTGAATGACCTGCAGAGAGCTGGGACCAAAGTAACAAAGCCTACCATCAGTAACACACTACGCCGCCAGGGACTCAAATCCTGCAGTGCCAGACGTGTCCCCCTGCTTAAGCCAGTACATGTCCAGGCCCGTCTGAAGTTTGCTAGAGTGCATTTGGATGATCCAGAAGAGGATTGGGAGAATGTCATATGGTCAGATGAAACCAAAATAGAACTTTTGGGTCAAAACTAAACTCGTCGTGTTTGGAGGACAAAGAATGCTGAGTTGCATCCAAAGAACACCATACCTACTGTGAAGCATGGGGGTGGAAACATCATGCTTTGGGGCTGTTTTTCTGCAAAGGGACCAGGACGACTGATCCGTGTAAAGGAAAGAATGAATGGGGCCATGTATCGTAAGATTTTGAGTGAAAACCTCCTTCCATCAGCAAGGGCATTGAAGATGAAACGTGGCTGGGTCTTTCAGCATGACAATGATCCCAAACACACCGCCCGGGCAACGAAGGAGTGGCTTCGTAAGAAGCATTTCAAGGTCCTGGAGTGGCCTAGCCAGTCTCCAGATCTCAACCCCATAGAAAATCTTTGGAGGGAGTTGAAAGTCTGTGTTGCCCAGCGACAGCCCCAAAACATCACTGCTCTAGAGGAGATCTGCATGGAGGAATGGGCCAAAATAACAGCAACAGTGTGTGAAAACCTTGTGAAGACTTACAGAAAACGTTTGACCTGTGTCATTGCCAACAAAGGGTATATAACAAAGTATTGAGAAACTTTTGTTATTGACCAAATACTTATTTTCCACCATAATTTGCAAATAAATTCATTAAAAATCCTACAATGTGATTTTCTGGATTTTCTTCCCTCAATTTGACTGTCATAGTTGACGTGTACCTATGATGAAAATTACAGGCCTCTCTCATCTTTTTAAGTGGGAGAACTTGCACAATTGGTGGCTGACTAAATACTTTTTTCCCCACTGTATATTTGCTGCAAAACCCTGCTAGCCATGTTAACAATGCTAGCCTGTCCTCTGAAAATGATTAGCTATATGACCTGTACAATTACTACATGAAACCCTCATCTATAGACCAATCAGCCTTGTTAATACAGCACACCCTCTCATCCACCCAACACAATCAAATTAGACAGCTTTTTCCCACTTCTGTCCAAATATTAATCAAAAAAGGACCTCCCCTTTCCTGATATGTTAGAGCGCAAAGGTGACATTGTCTATATATAGATGGTTATCCATCTCTCTCCCTAGAGAGAAATAGAGAGAGAGAGAGAGAGAGAGAGAGAGAGAGAGAGGGGGGGGGGGGGGGATAAAGGAGAGAGAGAGAAAGTATGAAAGAGCGAGAGCTGGCCTCTGCTGAAAGGGTAGATGTTATCCCTTCCAAGAGAGCGAGAGAAAGAGAGAGCGAGAGAGAGAAAGAGAGAGAGAGAGAGAGGGAAAGTATGAAAGAGCGAGAGCTGGCCTCTGCTGAAAGGGTAGATGTTATCCCTTCCAAGAGAGCGAGAGAAAGAGAGAGAGAGAGAGAGAGAGAGAGAGAGAGAGAGAGAGAGAGAGAGAGAAGAGAGAGAGAGAGAGAGAGAGAGAGAGAGAGAGAGAGAGAGAGAGAGAGAGAGAGAGAGAGAGAGAGAGAGAGAGAAAAAGAGAGAGAGAGAGATCAAATACATTGCTCCTGCATTATTCAGCATGTTTTTACAAAAAATATAGATTTAGAGTTAGATAAACTTGGTACCCTCCACAACATAACCTTCATTCCAAACCAAAACTCCAAACCTACAACCTGAGAGAGAGAGAGAGAGAGGACAGTCTCAGGACAGCAACACAATTAGACCCAACCAAATCATGAGAAAACAGAAACATAATTACTTGACACATTGGAAAGAAAAAACAGCGCAAACTAGAATACTATTTGGCCCTAAACAGAGAGTACACAGTGGCAGAATACCTGACCACTGTGACTGACCCAAAATTAAGGAAATCTTTGACTACGTACAGACTCAGTGAGCATAGCCTTGCTATTGAGAAAGGTCGCCATTGGCAGACCTGGCTCCCAAGAGAAGACAGGCTATGTGCACACTGCCCACAAAATGAGGTGGAAACTGAGCTGCACTTCCTAACCTCCTGCCAAATGTATGACCATATTAGAGACACATATTTCCCTCAGATTACACAGACCCACAAAGAATTCGAAAACAAATCCAATTTTGATAAACTCCCATATCTATTGGGTGAAATACGACAGTGTGCAATCACTGCAGCAAGATTTGTGACCTGTTGCCAGGTTTATTTATTTTCCCTTTTGTACTTTAACTATTTGCACATCATTACATCACTACAGTGAGGGAAAAAAGTAATTGATCCCCTGGTAGGTTTATTTGAACAGTGAGAGAGAATAACAACAAAAAAATCCAGAAAAACACATGTAAAAAATGTTATAAATTGATTTGCATTTTAATGAGGGAAATAAGTATTTGACCCCCTCTCAATCAGAAAGGTTTCTGGCTCCCAGGTGTCTTTTATACAGGTAACGAGCTGAGATTAGGAGCACACTCTTAAAGGGAGTGCTCCTAATCTCAGTTTGTTACCTGTATAAAAGACACCTGTCCACAGAAGCAATCAATCAATCAGATTCCAAACTCTCCACCATGGCCAAGACCAAAGAGCTCACCAACAATGTCAGGGACAAGATTGAAGACCTACACAAGGCTGGAATGGGCTACAAGACCATCGCCAAGCAGCTTGGTGAGAAGGTGACAACAGTTGGTGCGATTATTCGCAAATGGAAGAAACACAAAATAACTGTCAATCTCCCTCGGCCTGGGGCTCCATCCAAGATCTCACCTTGTGGAGTTGCAATGATCATGAGAACGGTGAGGAATCAGCCCAGAACTACACGGGAGGATCTTGTCAATGATCTCAAGGCAGCTGGGACCATAGTCACAAAGAAAACAATTGGTAACACACTACGCCGTAAAGGACTGAAATCCTGCAGCGCCCGCAAGGTTCCCCTGCTCAAGAAAGAACATATACATGCCCGTCTGAAGTTTGCCAATGAACATCTGAATGATTCAGAGGAGAACTGGGTGAAAGTGTTGTGGTCAGATGAGACCAAAATTGAGCTCTTTGGCATCAACTCAACTCGCTGTGTTTGGAGGAGGAAGAATGCTGCCTATGACCCCAAGAACACCATCCCCACCGTCAAACATGGAGGTGGAAACGTTATGCTTTGGGGGTGTTTTTCTGCTAAGGGGACAGGACAACTTCACCGCATCAAAGAGACGATGGACGGGGCCATGTACCGTCAAATCCTGGGTGAGAACCTCCTTCCCTCAGCCAGGGCATTGAAAATGGGTCGTGGATGGGTATTCCAGCATGACAATGACCCAAAACACACGACCAAGGCAACAAAGGAGTGGCTCAAGAAGAGGCACATTAAGGTCCTGGAGTGGCCTAGCCAGTCTCCAGACCTTAATCCCATATAACATCTGTGGAAGGAGCTGAAGGTTCGAGTTGCCAAACGTCAGGCTCGAAACCTTAATGACTTGGAGAAGATCTGCAAAGAGGAGTGGGACAAAATCCCTCCTGAGATGTGTGCAAACCTGGTGGCCAACTACAAGAAATGTCTGACCTCTGTGATTGCCAACAAGGGTTTTGCCACCAAGTACTAAGTCATGTTTTGCAGAGGGCTCAAATACTTATTTCCCTCGTTAAAATGCAAATCAATTTATAACATTTTTGACATGCGTTCTTCTGGATTTCTTTGTTGTTATTCTGTCTCTCACTGTTCAAATAAATCTACCATTAAAATTATGATAATTTCTTTGTCAGTGGGCAAACTTACAAAATCAGCAGGGGATCAAATACTTTTTTCCCTCACTGTATATATAGACATAATATGACATTTGAAATGTCTTTTTTCTTTTGGAACTTTTGTGAGTGTAATGTTACTGTTCATTTTTTATTGTTTATTTCACTTTTGTTCATTATCTATTTCACTTGCTTTGGTAATGTTAACATATGTTTCCCATTCCAATAAAGCCCCTTAAATTGAAATTGAGAGAGAGAGAGAGAGAGAGAGAGAGAGAGAGAGAGAGAGAGAGAGAGAGAGAGAGAGAGAGAGAGAGAGAGAGAAAGAGAGAGAGAGAGATCAAATACATTGCTCCTGCATTATTCAGCATGTTTTTACAAAAAATATAGATTTAGAGTTAGATAAACTTGGTACCGTCCACAACATAACCTTCATTCCAAACCAAAACTCCAAACCTACAACCTGATTTTGGACGGAATTACCTGGAATTACCTGGAAGGCTTTCTACTACCAAGGATTACTATTCCCAAACTATACAGCAAATGCTCTGGCAAACAAACAGAAACCTGAAAACACCATCCAACCTGGAACTGAGTGAGTAATGTTTTTTTTACTTTCAAAAACCAAGAAGAAAAATACATTACAATTATATATTTTACTTTATAAGGACTGAATGCTAAGGCTACCAAGCTTGCTAGTACAAAGAGATACAACTTCAATTAGCACTGACATGTGAAGTGAGAGGTGTCAAAACCCTTGAGCCCAACAATGGCAGGAGAGTCGCACAGTCTTCCCCAACCAAATAGAGAGGCCTTAGAAGCACCCTCCCGATGTTCAGAGGTCAATAAAATACAGTACCCTCTGAATGTAAAGAATGATAAGACACGAAAAGAGTACAAAATGAAGGTCCTTATGGGAAATCAGGAGACACTTTTTGCTGACTTTTATAAAAATGGGAACATAAGCAACCTTATCTTCCACTAAGACCATCCCCTGGCATGGCACAGTGCTATACTAGCACACTACCCCTCTGTTAAGAGGGGGGGTGTTAGCGATGGGTGGAAACTCAGGATACTAGACAACGACGACTCTGAGTCGTCTAATATAAATCTCTATACATCTGGAACAGTTTTGGTACAGGGCAACACCAAACAGTTCTAGCTGGACTTTCACCTAATCAAAGAAATAGCTCAGCAGGGGAAGCTCTCCCTTGAGAAAGATACCCCCACCCCGAGCGGGTCAGACCAGACCTCTTCATTAAATAACCCCACAGAGCAACCCCAAGCGGAAAGTCAACTTCCCAGCACAGAGTACTACTCCCTCATTGAAATGAAGGATAAATTCACCCAGCTGGAGGTAAGGCAGGTGGAGCTGGAACAGCAGGTGAACACACTCCAGTCAGCACAGACCCAGACAACAGTCCAGCACAACATCACCCCCTTAACTAGACCTGGAGAGCTGGAGGTAGAGAGAGGCATGTCTGCACTCTGGACTGTGGTGAGACAACATCAACAGGAGAAAGAGCAGGAGCAGGAGAAGAACAGAGCACTAGAGGAGAGGATCAGAGTGCTGGAGGAGAAGGTGAGAATGATGACGGGTGAAAGAGAACAATCCATTAGAGAGCTGGCCACCCCCGCAGAGAAGCCAGCAGAACAGCCCACCTCAGATCCTGGCCAAAGTCTCGACACCGCAGCAGAACAGTACACCCTAGACCCTGACCTTAGCCTCGACATCACAGCCAGACAAACAAATGAAGAACCCCAAGCCCTGGGGATCCCAACCCCTCTGAGCACCCCCCCTGTCAGCCACCCTGATAGCCCTCATGACGACCCCCCCACACCCACTGAGGACATACACAAGCCACAGATTGTACTCCTTATGGACTCAAATGGGAAATACATACAAGAAAATACACTTTTTCCCAAACACACAGTGTCTAAACTCTGGTGTCCAAACACCCAGCGCGCCCTAGACTTTCTGTCTGAGGACCAACTAGGATCACCCAGCCACATAATAATACACACAGGCACAAACGACCTGAGAACACAGCAGGAAAGGGTGGCCACAGCACTCAAGGGAGTGATAGAAAAAGCTTATTCTACTTTCCCCAACGCACAAGTGGTTATCCCTGCTACCATACAACAGGTAAACGCAAGTATTTCCCATGACTGTGCATCAAAACCAAATGGCTACCTGGCCCACCACTCCACCCTGGACGTGAATAGCCTTTACGACCAGGTCCACCTATACAAGGCAGCAGTGCCCACCTTCGCCCGGACCCTAATGGATATCTCGCTAAACCGCAGACCCAACACCTCACACAGGAGCAACAGATCAATAGACACCCGCCCAGACCAGCGAGACACTCTCCCAGACCTGAGGGACCCCCCCCCCCCGGTCCTACACATAGAGGACCCCCGCCGAGAGGACCTACATCCAGACCACAGCACCATCAGCCACATCTACACCCCCACCCCCACCAATTAACACCCCACCAAGTCAACCATGCCCACACCCCATTTAGGCCCCCTCAGATCAGACCTATGCCCCTCCTACCCACCCCATGCCTCAACATGAAAGTCACACATTCGCCCAGGCCGTGAGCAGGCAAACAGGCCCAACACCCACTCTTACACTAGCCCAAGCCAATGGCATGTACCAGATGCTCAGCAGGCTCTGTTCACAATTACTGGCCTGAGGCCAAACCACACGACCAACAACATTAGACACTTTATGGAACACAAAGCCTTCACTATTTCATCCTGGAATATCCAAGGCCTGAGGTCATCTGCCTTTGGCCTAAAGAGCAGGAACCTGGACTTCACCAAAGAAATCGGAGATACAGACATTGTCATCCTACAAGAAATATGGTATAGAGGAAACGGACCCACTGGTTGCCCTCTAGGTTACAGAGAGCTGGTAGTCCCATCCACCAAACTACCAGGTGTGAAACAGGGAAGGGACTCAGGGGGTATGCTAATTTGGTATAGAGCAGACCTAACTCACTCTATTAAATTTATCAAAACAGGAACATTTTACATTTGGCTAGAAATTCAAAAGGAAATGATCTCAACATAGAAAAATGTCATCCTGTGTGCTACCTATATCCCCCATACTTGAATGAAGACAGCTTCTCCATCCTGGAGGGGGGAAATCAATCATTTCCAGACCCAGAGACATTTATATTCTGTGGCGACCTAAATGCCAGAACTGGACAAGAACCTGACACCCTCAGCACACAGGGGGACAAACACCTACCTGGAGGTGACAGCATTCCCTCCCCCATATGCCCCCCTAGACACAACTACGACAACATAACCAACAAAAACGAGTCACAACTCCTGCAGCACTGTTGCACACTGGGTATGTACATAGTCAATGGTAGGCTTCGAGGGGACACCTATAGCTCATCTCTTGGCAGTAGTACTGTAGACTACTTTATCACTGACCTCAACCCAGAGTCCTCAGAGCGTTCACAGTCAGCCCACTGACACCCCTATCAGACCACTGCAAAATCACAGTCTACTTGAACAGAGCAATACTCAATCATGAGGCATCAAAGCCAAAGGAACTGAATAATATTAAGAAACACTATAGATGGAAGAAAAGTAGTGTGGAAACCTACCAAAACACAATTAGGCAACAACAAATTCAATCCCTTTTAGACAACTTCCTGGACAAAACGTTCCACTGTAATAGTGAAGGTGTAAACTTGGCAGTAGAAAACCTAAACAGTATATTTGACCTCTAACAGAAAACCGAAGAAAAGTAACAACAGTAACAAATGGTTTGATGAAGAATGCAAAAACCTAAGAAAGAAATTGAGAAACCTATCCAACCAAAAACATAGAGACCCAGAAAACCTGAGCCTACGCCTTCACTATGGTGAATCACTAAAACAATACAGAAATACACTACGGAAAAAGAAGGAACAGCATGTCAGAAATCAGCTCAATGTAATTAAAGAATCCATAGACTCTAACCACTTCTGGGAAAATTGGAAAACACTAAACAAACAACAACACAAAGAGCTATGTATCCAAAACAGAGATGTATGGGTAAACCACTTCTCCAATCTGTTTGGCCCTATAACAAAGAACAAACAGCTAAAAATATATAAAGTGGGGAAAAAAGTATTTAGTCAGCCACCAATTGTGCAAGTTCTCCCACTTAAAAAGATGAGAGAGGCCTGTAATTTTCATCATAGGTACACGTCAACTATGACAGACAAATTGAGATTTTGTTTTCCAGAAAATCACATTGTAGGATTTGTAATGAATTTATTTGCAAATTATGGTGGAAAATAAGTATTTGGTCACCTACAAACAAGCAAGATTTCTGGCTCTCACAGACCTGTAACTTCTTCTTTAAGAGGCTCCTCTGTCCTCCACTCGTTACCTGTATTAATGGCACCTGTTTGAACTTGTTATCAGTATAAAAGACACCTGTCCACAACCTCAAACGGTCACACTCCAAACTCCACTATGGCCAAGACCAACGAGCTGTCAAAGGACACCAGAAACAAAATTGTAGACCTGCACCAGGCTGGGAAGACTGAATCTGCAATAGGTAAGCAGCTTGGTTTGAAGAAATCAACTGTGGGAGCAATTATAAGGAAATGGAAGACATACAAGACCACTGATAATCTCCCTCGATCTGGGGCTCCACGCAAGATCACACCCCGTGGGGTCAAAATGATCACAAGAACGGTGAGCAAAAATCCCAGAACCACACAGGGGGACCTAGTGAATGACCTGCAGAGAGCTGGGACCAAAGTAACAAAGCCTACCATCAGTAACACACTACGCCGCCAGGGACTCAAATCCTGCAGTGCAAGACGTGTCCCCCTGCTTAAGCCAGTACATGTTCAGGCCCGTCTGAAGTTTGCTAGAGTGCATTTGGATGATCCAGAAGAGGATTGGGAGAATGTCATATGGTCAGATGAAACCAAAATATAACTTTTTGGTAAAAACTCAACTCGTCGTGTTTGGAGGACAAAGAATGCTGAGTTGCATCCAAAGAACACCATACCTACTGTGAAGCATGGGGGTGGAAACATCATGCTTTGGGGCTGTTTTTCTGCAAAGGGACCAGGACGACTGATCCGTGTAAAGGAAAGAATGGGGCCATGTATCGTGAGATTTTGAGTGAAAACCTCCTTCCATCAGCAAGGACATTGAAGATGAAACGTGGCTGTGTCTTTCAGCATGACAATGATCCCAAACACACCGCCCGGGCAACGAAGGAGTGGCTTCGTAAGAAGCATTTCAAGGTCCTGGAGTGGCTTAGCCAGTCTCCAGATCTCAACCCCATAGAAAATCTTTGGAGGGAGTTGAAAGTCTGTGTTGCCCAGCGACAGCCCCAAAACATCACTGGTCTAGAGGAGATCTGCATGGAGGAATGGGCCAAAATACCAGCAACAGTGTGTGAAAACCTTGTGAAGACTTACAGAAAACGTTTGACCTGTGTCATTGCCAACAAAGGGTATATAACAAAGTATTGAGAAACTTTTGTTATTGACCAAATACTTATTTTCCACCATAATTTGCAAATAAATTCATTAAAAATCCTACAATGTGATTTTCTGGATTTTTTTTCCTCATTTTGTCTGTCATAGTTGACGTGTACCTATGATGAAAATTACAGGCCTCTCTCATCTTTTTAAGTGGGAGAACTTGCACAATTGGTGGCTGACTAAATACTTTTTTCCCCACTGTACATGATCAAATGCAAATCTTACAATCAACTATTAAAGACTACCAGAACCCACTGGATTCTCCAATTACATTGAATGAACTACAGGACAAAATACAAACCCTCCAACCCAAAAAGGCCTGTGGTGTTGATGGTATCCTCAATGAAATGATAAAATATACATACTACAAATTCCAATTGGCTATACTTAAACTCTTTAACATCATCCTTAGCTCTGGCATCTTCCCCAATATTTGGAACCAAGGACTGATCACCCCAATCCACAAAAGTGTAGACAAATTTGACCCCAATAACTACTGTGGGATATGCGTCAACAGCAACCTTGGGAAAATCCTCTGCATTATCATTAACAGCAGGCTAGTTAATTTCCTCGGTGAAAACAATGTACTGAGCAAATGTCAAATTGGCTTTTTACCAAATTACCGTATGACAGACCACGTATTCACCCTGCACACCCTAATTGACAAACAAACAAACCAAAACAAAGGCAAAGTCTTCTCATGCTTTGTTGATTTCAAAAAAGCTTTTGACTCAATTTGGCATGAGGGTCTGCTATACAAATTGATGGAAAGTGGGGTTGGGGGAAAAACATACAACATTAAATCCTCGTAAAATCCATGTACACAAACAACAAGTGTGCAGTTAAAATTGGCAAAAAACACACACATGTGGGGTGAGACAGGGATGCAGTTTAAGCCCCACCCTCTTCAACATATATATCAACGAATTGGCGAGGGCACTAGAACAGTCTGCAGCACCCGGCCTCACCCTACTAGAATCTGAAGTCAAATGTCTACTGTTTGCTGATAATCTGGTGCTTCTGTCACCAACCAAGGAGGGCCTACAGCAGCACCTAGATCTTCTGCACAGATTATGTCAGACCTGGGCCCTGATAGTAAATCTCAGTAAGACAAAAATAATGCTGTTAAAAAAAAGGTCCAGTTGCCAGGACCACAAATACAAATTCCATCTAGACACCGTTGCCCTAGAGCACACAAAAAATGATACATACCTCGGCCTAAACATCAGCGCCACAGGTAACTTCCACAAAGCTGTGAATGATCTGAGAGACAAGGCAAGAAGTCCTTCTATGCCATCAAAAGGAACATAAAATTTGACATACCAATTAGGATCTGGCTAAAAATACTTGAATCAGTTATAGAACCCATTGCCCTTTATGGTTGTGAGGTCTGGGATCTGCTCACCAAACAAAAATTCACAAAATGGGACAAACACCAAATTGAGACTCTGCATGCAGAATTCTGCAAAAATATCCTCAGTGTACAACAAAAAACACCATATAATGCATGCAGAGCAGAATTAGGCCGATACCCGCTAATTATCAAAATCCAGAAAAGAGCCGTTAAATTCTATAACCACTTAAAAGGAAGCGATTCCCAAACCTTCCATAACAAAGCCATCACCTACAAAGAGATTAACTTGGAGAAGAGTCCCCTAAGTAAGCTGGTCCTGGGGCTCTGTTCACAAACACAAACAGACCCCACAGAGCCCCAGGACAACAATAACAACACAATTAGACCCAACAAAATCATGAGAAAACAAAAAGAGAATTACTTGACACATTGGAAAGAATTAACAAAAAAACTGAGCAAACTAGAATGCTATTTGGCTCTAAACAGAGAGTACACAGTGGCAGAATACCTGACCACTGTGACTGACACAAACTTAAGGAAAGCTTTGACTATGTACAGACTCAGTGAGCATAGCCTTGCTATTGAGAAAGGCAGTCGTAGGCAGACCTGGCTCTCAAGAGAAGACAGGCTATGTGCACACTGCCCACAAAATGAGGTGGAAACTGAGCTGCACTTCCTAACCTCCTGCCAAATGTATGACCATATTAGAGCCACATATTTCCCTCAGATTACAGAAATCCACAAAGAATTTGAAAACAAACCCAATTTTGATAAACTCCCTTATCTACTGGGTGAAAAACCAAAGTGTGCCATCACAGCAGCAAGATTTGTGACCTGTTGCCATAAGAAAAGGGCAACCAGTGAAGAACAAACACCATTGTAAATACAACCCATATTTATGTTTATTTATTTTCCCATTTGTACTTTAACTATTTGCACATTGTTACAACACTGTATATATACAATTGAAGTCGAAAGTTTACATACACTTAGGTTGGAGTCATTAAAATGTGTTTTTCAACCACTCCACAAATTTCTTTTTAACAAACTATAGTTTTGGCAGGTTGGTTAGGACATCTACTTTGTGCATGACACAAGTCATTTTTCCAACAATTGTTTACAGACAGATTAGTTCACTTATAATTCACTGTATCACAATTCCAGTGGGTCAGAAGTTTACATAAACTAAGTTGACTGTGCCTTTAAACAGTATGGACAATTCCAGAAAATGATGTCATGGCTTTAGAAGCTTCTGATAGGCTAATTGACATAATTTGAGTCAATTGGAGGTGTACCTGTGGATGTATTTCAAGGCCTACCTTCAAACTCAGTGCCTCTTTGCTTGACATCATGGGAAAATCAAAACAAATCAGCCAAGACCTCAGAAAAACAATTGTAGACCTCCACAAGTCTGGTTCATCCTTGGGAGCAATTTCCAAACGCCTGAAGGTACCACGTTAATCTGTACAAACAATAGTACGCAAGTATAAACACCATGGGACCACGAAGCCGTCATACCGCTCAGGAAGGAGACGCGTTCTGTCTCCTAGAGATTAACGTACTTTAGTGTGAAAAGTGCAAATCAATCCCAGAACAACAGCAAAGGACCTTGTGAAGATGCTGGAGGAAACAGGTACAAAAGTATCTACATCCACAGTAAAACGAGTCCTATATCGATATAACCTGAAAGGCCGCTCAGCAAGGAAAAAGCCATTGCTCCAAAAACGCCATTAAAAAAGCCAGACTATGGTTTGCAACTCCACATGGGGACAAAGATCGTACTTTTTGGAGAAATGTCCTCTGGTCTGATGAAACAAAAATAGAACTGTTTGGCCATAATGACCATCCGTTATGTTTGGAGGAAAAAGGGGGTTCCTTGCAAGCCGAAGACCATCCCAACGTGAAGCACGGGGGTGGCAGCATCATGCTGTGAGGGTGCTTTGCTGCAGGAGGGACTGGTGCACTTCACAAAATAGATGGCATCATGAGGAAGGAAAATTATATGGATATATTGAAGCGACATCTCAAGACATCAGTCAGGAAGTTAAAGCTTGGTCGCAAATGGGTCTTCCAAATAGACAATGACCCCAAGCATACTTCCAAAGTTGTGGCAAAAAGGCTTAAGGACAACAAAGTCAAGGTATTGGAGTGGCCATCACAAAGCCCTGACCTCAATCGTATAGAACATTTGTGGGCAGAACTGAAAAAGCGTGTGCGAGCAAGGAGGCCTACAAACCTGACTCAGTTACACCAGCTCTGTCAGGAGGAATGGGCCAAAATTCACCCAACTTATTGTGCGAAGCTTGTGGAAGGCTACCCGAAATGTTTGACCCAAGTTAAACAATTTAAAGGCAATGCTACCAAATACTAATTGAGTGTATGTAAACTTCTGACCCACTGGGAATGTGATGAAAGAAATAAAAGCTGAAATGAATCATTCTCTCTACTATTATTCTGACATTTCACATTCTTAAAATAAAGTGGTGATCCTAACTGACCTAAACAGGGAATTTTTACTAGGTTTAAATGTCAGGAATTGTGAAAAACTGAGTTTAAATGTATTTGGCTAAGGTGTATGTAAACTTCCGACTTCAACTGTATACATATTATGACATTTGAAATGTCCTTATTCTTTTGGAACTTCTGAGTGTAATGTTTACTGTTAATATTTATTGTTTATTTCACTTTTGTTTACTATCTACTTCACTTGCTTTGGCAATGTTAACATATGTTTCCCAGCCCTTAAATTGAAATTGAGAGAGAGAGAGAGAGAGAGAGAGAGAGAGAGAGAGAGAGAGAGAGAGAGAATAACTGAAGGCTCTGTGGTGTTATCTCTCTTCTTCTCTTGTCTGTGACTCAGGGTCTTATCTCCAGACCTGACGCCAGTCAGGGTCAGACCACAGAGGACAGGAGAGGACTAGAGGGGTCAGTGGCATCAGGAGAAACAGTAGAGGCAACAGTAGTAGTGGTAGACTACTACTGCATCACTACTGTGAGCTTACTATTATTGTAAGCATGATCATTATTAAATTTTCTTGGTCATCATCATCATCATCATCATCATCATCTACTCTTCTTAATCCTTGTCAAAGTGATAGCACCAGCACCATCATTCTCGTACTCATCATCATCATCATCATCATCATCATCATTTGTATTCTACTCTTTCTTTTGTTAATCCTTGTTATAATGAAATCACCATAATCTTCATCATCATCATCATCATCCCACCCTCCCTGAGAGGCAGAGTGTGTGAGAGTGTGTGTGAGTGGGCGTGAGAGTGGTTACGTGTAGCTGCACATTAGCCAATGTCCCTCTGACATCATCGCACCCTTTCATCTGTCTCACAGCCTGCCACAAAGCCCTCCATTATGTGTCAAGCTCTCCCCCCGTGGCTCACCAGTCACTCCCTGCGATCATGCCACACTGGCATCAGTGAATGCCACTGAATGGACAAAAGAACACTTTTAATTAACTCCTAATCTGTCAGATGCAACCAAGCCATGCCAGAAGGAGCATGTCAGGTCATGCAACATTTGATCTTTAAGGGGTATTTTTTCTTTGGGAGTCTATGGGAGAGAAGGATGGGATGGTGGTTCGAAAGTCAAGCAGGAACACCACAATGATGCATGTGTGTGTGTGTGTGTGTGCATGTGTGTGTGCGTGTATGTGTGTGTGTGCGTGTGTCCGTGTGTGTGTGTGTGAGTGTGTTTCTCTTTGTAGTAACGCTACATTATGTGTCTACAGTAATGAGAATCTTTTCAAACTGCAGCCTCTCTCTACATGTCCAGACTGGATTGCATAACCCTGACTTCACTGATGTTTTGTTGCTAACTAGCCAGACTTTCTATCAATGCCATCCATATCTTTACTGTAGGCTACATGAAATAACTAAATGCAGTGGGATCATTTGTATGTAGTTCTGTCCTTGAGCTTTTCTTGTCTATTAATGTTCTGTATTATGTAATGTTTCATGTTTTGTGTGGACCCCAGGAAGAGTAGCTGCTGCTTTTGCAACAGGTAATGGGGATCCTAATAAAATACCAAATACCAATTTGAAGTGAGGAAAGCTTGACATATGTTGCTGAAACTGTACTAAGAGTTGAGTTTCAACTGAGAAATAGACACACCTGCATGTCTGCACACACTAAGACCAATTACAGGTCCTGGAGACACAGTGACCACCACAATCATCCACAACAACACAGAGAGGATTCTGGGTATTTACGAACATTCATTTATTCATTCATTCAGTAGGAAGGTCTGGCCATTTGTCAAGCAAATAATTTGTGTTGGTTCAAATGTATCTCCTTGTAACACAGCCTAGGTGTTGAACTTTACAGTATTTGCGTTGAGTCATGCGAGAGGAGATAAGTTTTGCTTCGCATTACTTTCCTCTGTTGTGTTACTTTTCCCTTAAAAGTTTTAGCAAAATCGTAACCACTACAGAGTATTACGTATATTTTTCTCCAGCAGCCCAGAAATAATGAGGGTACAAAACTCACTGGGGGCACAAAAGCACCACTAAAAGTACCATAACACAGCGTTGAGCAGTGCTCAAATGACAAGAAGGCCAGCAATAAAGAGCAGGTCTGTTCCCACCTCCAGTAAGCTTTAAAAAAAAAAGGGGGTTTGTACAGTGGTGAAGCAGAGGCACTGAGAGAAGGGATGGAGATCAGACTGAGAGAGGGAGAGAGGATGGGGGGGGGGGGGGGGGGGGGGGGGGGGGTAGAAAGAGGGAGAGAGAAAAAAAAGAGACAGAGAGAGACACAGGCAGAGGCAGATACAGAGAGAATCAGAGAGATCAAAACCAAAAGAGAGAGAGAAAGGGAGAGAGAGAAAGAGAGAAAGATTTTCACAGAATCCCTCACTAAAAAGAACACAGCTTCCTTTAACTTTCACAACCCATGGACAGTCTCATTAACAGTACAGCCATCACAGGGACTTTCCTTCCCACCAGCTCTGCATCACTGTATCACTGGAACAGCAGTAGTCCTTTAACTACTACACCATCCAGGCCAAGACAGATGTCTTGGCTCCTCCTGTGGAGGAGGCCCAGTTCCTTTACAGCAGCACTGACTGTCTCTTTACAGAAAGGACACATTTCATTGGAGAGTAGACATGCTGTACTCAGTAGGAGGGTCGGAGTCAACGAAGGGAGAGAACAGAATGTGCTTACAATACACACACGGATACGCACACACCCTACATAGAGAGAGAGAGAAACAGAGAGAGAAAAATAGAGAGAGAAAGAGAGAAAGAGATGGATGGTTGGATGGATGGATAAAAAGGTTTTAAAACATGACAGGGTCTGTTTGCTATACAACCTCGTGACATGATAGCTCATCTTTACCTCAGGACCTCTGGGAGCACAGAGTCATCATAAGAGGATGAGTCACTCCTGACCCCGACCCCATCCACACACACACACAAACACATACATACACAAACAGGATTTTCTCATTAAAACCTCATTACAACCCAACAAGCCATCAATTTGTGTCCACAAGCACCAATAAAAGGACACTTAGCCATCTAAACCCCATGTTGCTGCTTCCCACTAGATGAGGTAGGTAGACTGGTGTGGGGAGGGGGATAGTGTGTGTGCGTTCACGTATGTCTGTCTGTCTGTCTGTCTATGAGGGGTAAAGTTTGTGTTTAGAGACAGATAATAGCCGTGGCGTTCCCAGGAAACTTCAATTAGGAAACGGAGCGTCTAATCCGTTGGTAAACACTGGATGGACTTAGTGGTCTGGCTGTTTCACTGACCCAGTGTGTGTGTCTGTTTTCTTTCCTTGTTTCCTCTTCTTAAGTAGAATTAGCTACTGGGATGGGAATGAGCCTGAGGACCCTTTACTTCCTGTCAAATATGTACTACAACAACATAACTCAAATCACATATAACCACATTATACACTGAGTGTACAAAACATTAAGGACGCCTTCCTAATATTGAGTTGCCCCCACCCCCTTTTGCCCTCAGAACAGCCTCAATTCGTCAGAGCATGGACTCTAATTGTTGTGTGTATGTACTGACATGTATGTGTAACTGATAGATGCACACACACACTACATGTTTTTTAAATGTATGTAAATTGTAAAGTATTTGATCTGTAATGTTTTTTTCGTTATATGTCGCCATTGGCGTCGGCTAATGGGGATCTTAATAAATCAAATCAAATCTACAAGGTGTCAAAAGCATTCCACAGGGATCCTGGCCCATGTTGACTCCAATGCTTCCCACAGTTGTGTCAAGTTGGCTGGATGTCCTTTGGGTGGTGGTCCATTCTTGATACACACGGGAAACTGTTGAGCGTGAAAAACACAGCCACATTGACGTTCTTGACACAAACTACCATACCCCGTTCAAAGGCACTTAATGTCACACCCTGATCTGTTTCACCTGTCTTGTGCTTGTCTCCACCCCCCACCAGGTGTCTCCCATTTTCCCCATTATCCCCTGTGTATTTTTACCTGTGTTTTCTGTTTGTCTGTTGCCAGTTCGTCTTGTTTTGTCAGGTCTTACCAGCGTGTTTCCCGTTTCTCCTGTTCTCAAGTTCTTGTTTTCTAGTCTTCCCGGTTACGACCATTATGCCTGCCCTGAGCCTGCCTGCCGTTCTGTTGCTTTTTGACTCTGCCTTGGATTATGAACCTCTGCCTGCCCTCGACCTGCCTTTTGCCTGCCCCTTTGTGATAATAAATATTCGGAGAATCTAACTATCTGCCTCCTGTGTCTGCATCTGGGTCATATCCTGAGTCGTGATACTTATACTTTTTTCTTGCCCATTCACCCTCTGAATGGCACACATACATAATCCATGTCTCAATTGTCTCAAGGCTTAAACATCCTTCTTTAACCTGTCTCCTCCCCTTCATCTACACTGATTGAAATGGATTTAACAAGTATCATAGCTTTCACCTGGATTCACCTGGTCAGTCTATGTCACGGAAATAGCAGTTGTCCTTAATGTTTTGAATACTCAGTGTACAGTACTACTGTATATAACAAACTTTATACACACCCTTTGGGCAGTTAAGAAAAACACTAACCAATTTCCATTGCCGTCCAACTTTGAGAATAATCAGACGTTGGACAGTTCAGTGAGAATTTCAGAGAGACTCTCCCTCTCTCCGTCTCTTTCTCTCTCCCTTTATCTCTCTCTCTCTCTCTCTCACTCACACACACACACACACACACACACACAGAGGGAAGTAGCCAAAGTGGGCCCATGACAGCACTGAAGAGCATTGAACATTGGTATGGACTGTGAAAAAATCATTATCTACAGGCAGTAGCATAATCGTCGTCTAGGGGCTGTATCTATATTTATAGTTCTATAATAATGCATTAGGCGCTGTGTTCCCATGAGACGTCTCTTCACATTGAAGCCTACAGTGGGAAGAGGCAGCACTAGGGCAGCGTTCAACACTCTCGCTCCTAACAGCGGATGCAGCGTGTCTTTTGTCAGATACAGTCGACAGAGACTCTGAGGCTGTCACATAGAATAAGCACTTGTATCTGTTAAAAACGGTTAAGAAACCAGAGTGGGCAGATGGAAAGGGAAAGAGAGGAGAGACAGTGCTTTTAAAGAAAGGATTAGTGAAAAGAGGTAGGGAGAAAGAGAGAGGTAAAAGTGGTTTCTTGTTCGTCGTTGAGTGTATCTTCACTAGATGTCTGGAGTGGTTTGGTTTCGCATCACTTTACAGCAGTGTCCTACTTATGGAAGGGCTCTCTTTGAGTTATCAGCCTAACGCTCTAGTCTACAACACTGCGGCATTCGCATGCTGATCACACCCACCCAGAAACTCAATGAGAAGCAGTCACTATGGGATAAAGCAGCAAACGGTAATCATCACCAATCACTGTAATGTAAATGGGAAAGACAGCACCCAGTGGTTTAGGTTCAGGTTCTATGGACTGTTCACAGGAACAGTAGGTTCAGACTAGGGCCAGGAGTGTTTCGTGGTAATGTAACCTGATCAGGAACACTAGGGTACTACCAACATGATATTATAGGAAAACGTCATTTACATTTTACATTTTAGTCATTTAGCAGACGCTCTTATCCAGAGCGACTTACAGTTAGTGAATACATATATATATATATATTTATTTTTTTTTATACTGGCCCCCCGTGGGAATCGAACCCACAACCCTGGCGTTGCAAACGCCATGCTCTATCAACTGAGCTACATCCCTGCCGGCCATTCCCTCCCCTACCCTGGACGACGCTGGGCCAATTGTGCGCCGCCCATGAGTCTCCCGGTCGCGGCCGGCTGCGACAGAGCCTGGATTCGAACCAGGATCTCTAGTGGCACAGTTAGCACTGCGATGCAGTGCCTTAGACCACTGCGCCACTCAGGAGTAGCGCAGTGGTCATCCTGGCACGTTGCAAAAATGTAAAATGTCACAGTAGCTAACGTTTTTCTCAATACATTGCAGTCAATGGGAAAAGATGAGTCACAGGGTTTACGTTTTTCTTGTGTATCTCATGTCTGTCTCTTTCTCACTCTCTACCTCCTCTGTAACCCCCCTCATTCTCTTCTCTCTCCCTCCCCCTTCTTTCACCCCCTCCACCTTCATTCCCCTCTTTCACCCTCTCCGGCTCTCTCTCCCCCCTCTTCCCCTCCCTTATTCTCCCCCTTCTCGCTCTCTCTCCATCTGCCCCCGCCATTCTCTCTCCTTCTTTCCCTCCCTCCCTCCCTCCACATCCTCTCATCTCTCTCTCCCTCCTCTCTCCCTGTCCCTCTTTCACCCTCTCCCTCTCTCTCTCCTCCTCCCTCACTCTCTCCCTTCTCTCTCTGCCTACTCCCCGTCCATTCTCTCTCTCCTTCTTTCCCTGCCTCCCCCTCCTCTCATCTCTCTCTCTCACTCTCCCTCATCTCTCTCCCTCCTCTCTCCCACAGACAAGCCAACATACAGACAGGCAGACAGACAGGCAGACACAGAGAGACAGACAAACAGACACAGACAGACATATATGCAGACAATAATTGTTCATTGGATTAAGGTTAGGGTTATGTCTAGGGTTGAGGCTCTATCCCTAACCCTAGCTTCATGTCCACATTCCAGCTCAACCCTAAACCTAGCCTCAACCCTAACCCTAGCTTCTTATCAACTCCATGCTCAACCCTAACCCTAACCCTAACCCTCGCTTCATCTCAACATATTGGCTAAACCCTAACTTCTTGTCCACATCCCCCAGCTCAACCCTAACTCTAAGAGCTGAGCCAGATGTGGAGGGCTAGGGTTAGAATTACGGCTAGGTTTAGGGTTGAGCCGGGATGTGGACATGAAGCTAGGGTTAGGGTTAGGGATTAGGGTAGAGTTTAGAGTTGGTCTGCCCGCCTGCCTGCCTGCTTGCCTGTCTGTCTGTGAGTAGATATGTCACCTGTCTGTCTGTTTGTATGTCTGTCTGTCTGTCTGAGTTTTTCACCAGTTTACCCATTGCAGCTCTATCACCAACCTTTTTGCCTTGAATGCAATGTATTGACTTACAGTGCATTCGGAAAGTATTCAGACCCCTTCACTTTTTCCACATTTTGTTACGTTACAACCTTATTCTAAAATGGGTAATATATTTCTTTTTTTTTCATCAATGTACACATAATACCCCAAAATGACAAAGCAAAAACAGGTTTTTAGAAATATTTGCAAATGTACAGTACCGGTCAAAGATTTAGAACACATACTCATTCAAGGGTTTTTCTTTATTTTTACTATTTTCTACATTGTAGAATAATAGTGAAGACATCAAAACTATGAAATAACACATATAGTATGAAAATGTATGCACTCACTATGGTAGCCATGATGGTTAAGTGTGCCTTGAATTCTAAATAAATCACAGACAGTGTCACCAGCAAAGCACCCCCACACCATCACACCTCCTCCTCCATGCTTTACGGTGGGAAATACACATGCAGAGATCATCCGTTCAACCACACCGCGTCTCACAAAGCCACGGCGGTTGGAACCAAAAATCTCAAATTTGGACTCCAGACCAAAGGACACATTTCCACTGGTCTAATGTCCATTGCTCGTGTTTCTTGGCCCAAGCAAGTCTCTTCTTCTTACTGGTGTCCTTTAGTAGTGGATTCCTTGCAGCAATTCGACCATGAAGGCCTGATTCACACAGTCTCCTCTGAACAGTTGATGTTGAGATGTGTCTGTTACTTGAACTCTGTGAAGCATTTATTTGGGCTGCAATTTCTGAGGCTGGTAACTCTAATGAACTTATCCTCTACAGCAGATGTAACTCTGGGTCTTCCTTTCCTGTGGCGGTCCTCATGAGAGCCAGTTTCATCATAGTGCTTGATGGATTTTGCGACTGCACTTGAAGAAACTTTCTTTACATTTTCCGGGTTTGACTGACCTTCATGTCTTAAAGTAATGACAGACTGTTGTTTCTCTTTGCTTATTTGAGCTGTTCTTGCCATAATATGGACTTGGTCTTTTACCAAAAAGGGCTATCTTCTGTATACCACCCTTCCCTGGTCACAACACAACTGATTGGCTCAAACGTATTAAGAAGGGAAGAAATTCGACAAAATTAACTTTTAAGAAGGCATTAATTAATTGAAATGCATTCGAGGTGATACCACAAGAAGCTGGTTGAGAGAATGCCAAGAGTGTGCAAAGCTGTCATCAAGGCAAATGGTGGCTATTTGAAGAATCTCAAATATAAAATATATTTTTTGGTTACTACATGATTCCATATATGTTATTTCGTAGTTTTTATGTCTTTACTATTATTCTACAATGTAGAAAATATTAAAAATAAAGAAAAACCCTTGAATTAGTAGGTGTTCTAAAACTTTTGACCGGTAGTGTATTCAAAATAAAACACTGAAATATCACATTTACATAAGTATTCAGACCCTTTACTCAGTATGATGCTACCAGCTTGGCACACCTGTATTTGGGGAGTTTCTCTCATTCTTCTCTGCAGATCCTCTCAAGCTCTGTCGGGTTGGATTGGGAGCGTCGCTGCACAGCTATTTTTAGGTCTCTCCAGAGATGTCCGATCGGGTTCAAGTCCGGGCTCTGGCTGGGCCACTCAAGGACATTCAGAGACTTGTCCCAAAGCCACTCCTGCGCTGTCTTGGCTGTGTGCTTAGGGTTGTTGTCCTGTTGGAAGGTGAACCTTCACCCCAGACTTAGGTCCTGAGAGCTCTGGAGCAGGTTTTCATCAAGGATCTCTGTACTTTGCTCTGTTCATCTTTTTCTCGATCCTGACTGGTCTCCCAGTCCCTGCCACTGAAAAACATCCCCACAGCATGATGCTGCCACCACCATGCTTCACCGTAGGGATGGTATTGCCCAGGTGATGAGCGGTGCCTGCTCTAGATGTGACGCTTGGCATTCAGGCCAAAGAGTTCAATCTTGGTTTCATCAGACCAGAGAATCTTGTTTCTCATGGTCTGAGAGTCCTTTAGGTGCCTTTTGGAAACTCCAAGCGGGCTGTGTTGGGCCTTTTACTGAGGACTGGCTTCCGTCTGGCCACTCTACCATAAAGGTCTGATTGGTGGAGTGCTGCAGAGATGGTTGTCCTTCTGGAAGGTTCTCCCATCTCCACAGAGGAACTCTGGAGCTCTGTCAGAGTGATCATTGGGTTCTTGGTCACCACCCGTCCAAGGCCCTTCTCCCCCGATTGCTCAGTTTGTCCGGGGCGGCCAGCTCTAGGAAGAGTCATGGTGGTTTCAAACTTCTTCCATTTAGGAATGATGGAGGTCACTGTGTTCTTGGGGACTTTCAATGCTGCAGACATTTTTTGGTACCCTTCCACAGATCTGTGCCTCGACACGATCCTGTCTTGGAGCTCTACTGAGAATTCCTTCGACCTCATGGCTTGGTTTTTGCTCTGACATGCACTGTCAACTGTGGAACCTTATATAGACAGGTGTGTGCATTTCCAAATCATGTCCAATCAATTGAATTTACCACAGGTGGACTCCAATCAAGTTGTAGAAACATCTCAAGGATGATCAATGGAAACAGAATGCACCTGAGCTCAATATCGAGTCTCAGAGTAAAGGGTCTGATTACTTATGTAAATAAGGTATTTCTGTTTTTTATTTGTAATACATTAGCAAAAATCTATAAAAACCTGTTTTCCCTTTGTCATTATGGGGTATTGTGTGTAGATTGATGAGTTAAAAAAGTATTTAGAATAAGGCTGTAACGTAACAAAATGTGGAAAAAGTGAAAGTGTCTGAATACTTTCCCAATGCACTGTATATGCCAACACCGTTGATGCACATCTATGCTTCAATATCCTCTGTGGAGGTGGGAAAGTGGAGAGAGAGAGGAGGGAGAGACAGGATATTGCACACACACAAACACAAACACAGACACACACACACCTCACTGCCTAAAAGATTTGAGACAGGCAAAACACAGCGGTAGCAGAGAAGCGCCAGCCAAATTGAACCTACCCACCCATACCAATACTTTAATAAGTGTTTGATTTTACTGGCCTGCCAAAATCTGAAAGATAATAATCAACTCAGGCAGAAGCGATGAAGGGAGGAGACGTGTTTGAAAAAGGATGATGTGATTGATTTGAGTTTAACGTCTGGAGTACACCACACACACTCACACACTCAGACACAAACACACACACACATACACACACACAGACACATACACTCTGTCACACACATGCAAACACACACATAAACATACACACTCACACACATTGGCTGGCCCTGTGACACGGTGCAGTCATTGGGGAGGAAATGACCTGTGTGTCCAATGCATGAAGAAGAGAGAGTGATGTCAGGCCAAATTGCTGGGTTGGCTTGTGGTGTTTGGGTGTTGGGCTGATGGGTTGGGTTGTGGTGTTGGGGTGTTGGGGCCCCTGGGGCAAAATGAGTTTGACACCCCAGCTCTAGGGTGAGGTGTGATTGTGAGAGGAGGGATGAACAGAACGTGAGAGACAAAAACAAGGGAAAGAGAGAAAGAGTAAGATGGGGGGATATGTGAAAGACAAGAGTGAGTGGAGAATGAGAAAATGAGAGAGACAGGGAGAGAGGGATAGAGGGAGAGAGGGGTAGAGGGAGAGGGGTAGCGGGAGAGAGGGGTAGAGGGAGAGAGGGGTAGAGGGAGAGAGGGGTAGAGAGAGAGAGGGGTAGGGGGTTGAGGGAGAGAGGGGTAGAGGGAGAGAGGGGTAGAGGGAGAGGGGTAGAGGGAGAGAGGGGTAGAGGGAGAAGGGTAGAGGGAGAGAGGGGTAGAGGGAGAGAGGGGTAGAGGGAAAGAGGGGTAGAGGGAGAGAGGGGTAGAGGGAGAGAGGGGTAGAGAGAGAGAGGGGTAGAGGGGTAGAGGGAGAGAGGGGTAGAGGGGTAGAGGGAGAGGCACAGAAAAAATAGGGAAAGATGGAGAGAAAGAAAGAGAGAAGGCTTTGTAACGCGAGCTGTAACCCTCTCTCTTTCTCTATCTCCATCTTTCTCTCCCTCCATTCCTACCTTGCTCCATGTGTCTCAGGAGGGAGACAGCGAGAGCCTGAAAGATTTACAGAGACAGGCTTTTATGTAGTTAAGGCCTCTAACACACAGACACACATACAGTATACATGCACGCCCACATGCACACAAACGCACGCACACACATTCCCTGGATGCTCTACCACTACGCCTATGGCATACACACTGCATACACACTTGAAGTGGCACAAAGATACATACAAACTACATGCACACACAGGCATACAAATAAATGAAGTAGAAATCAACACATTCACATCGAACGCACACACACACACACACACACACACACACTGATACCAAAATCACACGAGTCATTCAACTGTGCACAAATCTTGAGTTGAGGAGGTTGGTTTTAGAGATGTAAAATATGTATGAGAGACAACTCTGCAGGAGGGGGGAGAGGAGATGCAAATAGAGAGGGGTGGGGAGGGAGGGAAGGAGGGAGTGAAGGAGGGAAGGGGAGGGGGATTTAAAAAATCCTTGACTATGTACAGACTCAGTGAGCATAGCCTTGCTATTGAGAAAGGCCGCCGTAGGCAGACCTGGCTCTCAAGAGAAGACAGGCTAAGTGCCCACTGCCCACAAAATGAGGTGGAAACTGAACTTCCTAACCTACTGCCAAATGTATGACCATATTAGAGACACATACTTCCCTCAGATTACACAGAACCACAAAGAATTCGAAAACAAATCCAATTTTGATAAACTCCAATATCTATTGGGTGAAATACTAGTGTGCAATGACAGCGGCAAGATGTGTGACCTGTTGCCACAAGATAAGGGCAACCAGTGAAGAACAACCACCATTGTATGAATGAATGAATGACATTTTATTTTCGTGTCGTTTCGCCAACTGGCAACCCATCCCTTATGGGATTAATTGACACATAAACAAACATTATAATAATTCACTGTGGTAATTGTAAATACAACCTATATTTATGTTTATTTATTTTCCATTTTGTACTTTAACTATTTGCACATCATTATAACACTGTATATAGACATAATATGACATTTGAAATGTCTTTATTCTTTTGGAACTTTTGTGAGTGTTATGTTTACTGTTAATTTTTTATTGTTTATTTCACTTTTGTTTATTATCTATTTCACTTGCTTTGGCAATGTAAACATATGTTTCCCATGCCAATAAAGCCCTTAAATTGAAATTGAATTGAATTGAGAGAGAGAGAGAGAGAGAGAGAGAGAGAGAGAGAGAGAGAGAGAGAGAGAGAGAGAGAGAGAGAGAGAGAGAGAGAGAGAGAGAGAGAGAGAGAGAGAGAGAGAGAGAGAGAGAGAGAGAGAGAGAGAGAGAGAGAGAGAGAGAGAGAGAGAACATTAAAGAGGGAGAGTAGATCACATTGACTGCACTCAATAAAATGAGTAGAGCCGCTTGGTATGGCATACACAACCACACTAAACAAAGTGAGGAGACTCAGACTGGGGGAATGACTTGGGTCCTCCTAGGGGAGGAAGCAGTAGTTAGGAACTTAGAGAGTCTACTTACTCCGGTAGTGATGGTGTGTGTGTGTGTGTGTGTGTGTGTGTGTGTGTGTGTGTGTGTGTGTGTGTGTGTTTTGCGTGTGTGCATGCGTGTGTGTGAGGAAGCATTCATTACATATTCACCAATTGTATCACTATTATAACAGTATTAGCCATTTGTAGCCTTATCTAACCCTTGTGACTAAGAATTCAGGTTCTATGACCCAGTAGGCTACTGTGACCCTTCAGAAAAGTTGTGCTTCTCTATAAAGGTGGGGTTAAACACCCTGTTGTTTCATACTGCCTCCTCAGTACACCCTGGAGACAACTGGTACAGTAGGTGCCTCATCAGCCCTCGCAACACACACACACACACACACACTTTCCCCAGTGTCTCCCTAACGCACACACACACACACCCGTTCCCCACTGTCTCCCTAACGACAGAGGGAGAACATCTGCATGTCTGAAGAGGCCTAATTAAGAGGGTTTGTGAAACCATTAGAGGAAGGAAGAGATGGTGTGTGTGTTTGTGTGCGTGTGATGTAATCTGTCGAGACAGGGTCTTGGTCTACATACAAGCTATATATTGGACAGATTACATACATTACATTTTTACATTTTAGTCATTTAGCAGACGCTCTTATCCAGAGCAACTTACATGAGCAATTAGGGTTAAGTGCCTTGCTTAAGGGCACATCGACAGATTTTTCACCTAGTTCCTAGGACCAGCGACCTTTCGGTTACTGGCACAACACTCTTACCCACTAAGCTACCTGCCGCCCCACACATGCTCTGTGTAGACCAGGGGGAGTCAAACTCATTTTTCCCCGGTGGTGCATTCGATCTTCAACGAGCTCCGGAGAATTGGTTATATTTCCTTGCCGTTACAATCTGCTAAAAATTGTCCCCTATCCATCGTTTCTGGAATTCTCGATGCTAGTGATTATTAGCGAGCTGGACAGTCAAGAAACTATATGAATGTAGGTCCATTATCATTTCTACACAGTTTCGATTTGGCTTTAGTCATTTTAAAGTATATTGAGTTCGTTTCACCCCCTCTTTTTTGTTTTACTCAAACCACACCTGCCGGCCGGATTGGACCCTGTATGTTTGACACCCCTGGTCTAGACTATGGGAACAGGGGTTGGGTAAAGTAAAGAAGGAGTGCTGATCTAGGATCAGGTCCCCCCTGTCCATATAATCTTATTCATTATTATCTAAAAGGCTGAAGTGATCCTTGAACAGCACTTTTACTCTGAGACATGTTGTGAATATGGCAGTAGTCTTACAGTATTTACACATTAAATGTAGTAGGCCGACAAACAATCTAGCCCTGTTTCATTCATGTAGCTACAACCTAAGGTGTTCAATACAGGTATAAAAAAATAAGAAGCGAGAGGATACATTAGATCATCAATCACACAGGCAACATTATTGTCCCCAGAACAATTAACTAGAATCTGATTCTAGTTAATCAGTCTGCATTGAAGAGGGAACAGGGGACAGAGAGAGGAGGGGAGAGAGAGCGGGACGGACAGAGAGCGGGACGGAGAGAGAGAGAGAGAGAGAGAGAGAGCGAGAGAGAGAGAGAGAGAGAGCTAAGGCGTTCTCTAGGGCAAGGAAGAGAGAGAGAGAGAGAGAGAGAGAGAGAGAGAGAGAGAGATACAGTGGGGAAAAAAAGTATTTAGTCAGCCACCAATTGTGCAAGTTCTCCCACTTAAAAAGATGAGAGAGGCCTGTAATTTTCATCATAGGTACACGTCAACTATGACAGACAAAATTAGAAAAAAAAATCCAGAAAATCACATTGTAGGATTTTTTATGAATTTATTTGCAAATTATGGTGGAAAATAAGTATTTGGTCAATAAAAAAAGTTTCTCAATACTTTGTTATATACCCTTTGTTGGCAATGACACAGGTCAAACGTTTTCTGTAAGTCTTCACAAGGTTTTCACACACTGTTGCTGGTATTTTGGCCCATTCCTCCATGCAGATCTCCTCTAGAGCAGTGATGTTTTGGGGCTGTCGCTGGGCAACACAGACTTTCAACTCCCTCCAAAGATTTTCTATGGGGTTGAGATCTGGAGACTGGCTAGGCCACTCCAGGACCTTGAAATGCTTCTTACGAAGCCACTCCTTCATTGCCCAGGCGGTGTGTTTGGGATCATTGTCATGCTGAAAGACCCAGCCATGTTTCATCTTCAATGCCCTTGCTGATGGAAGGAGGTTTTCACTCAAAATCTCACGATACATGGCCCCATTCATTCTTTCCTTTACACGGATCAGTCGTCCTGGTCCCTTTGCAGAAAAACAGCCCCAAAGCATGATGTTTCCACCCCCATGCTTCACAGTAGGTATGGTGTTCTTTGGATGCAACTCAGCATTCTTTGTCCTCCAAACACGACGAGTTTAGTTTTGACCCAAAAGTTCTATTTTGGTTTCATCTGACCATATGACATTCTCCCAATCCTCTTCTGGATCATCCAAATGCACTCTAGCAAACTTCAGACGGGCCTGGACATGTACTGGCTTAAGCAGGGGGACACGTCTGGCACTGCAGGATTTGAGTCCCTGGCGGCGTAGTGTGTTACTGATGGTAGGCTTTGTTACTTTGGTCCCAGCTCTCTGCATGTCATTCACTAGGTCCCCCCGTGTGGTTCTGGGATTTTTGCTCACTGTTCTTGTGATCATTTTGACCCCACGGGGTGAGATCTTGCGTGGAGCCCCAGATCGAGGGAGATTATCAGTGGTCTTGTATGTCTTCCATTTCCTAATAATTGCTCCCACAGTTGATTTCTTCAAACCAAGCTGGTTACCTATTGCAGATTCAGTCTTCCCAGCCTGGTGCAGGTCTACAATTTTGTTTCTGGTGTCCTTTGACAGCTCTTTGGTCTTGGCCATAGTGGAGTTTGGAGTGTGACTGTTTGAGGTTGTGGACAGGTGTCTTTTATACTGATAACAAGTTCAAACAGGTGCCATTAATACAGGTAACGAGTGGAGGACAGAGGAGCCTCTTAAAGAAGAAGTTACAGGTCTGTGAGAGCCAGAAATCTTGCTTGTTTGTAGGTGACCAAATACTTATTTTCCACCATAATTTGCAAATAAATTCATTAAAAATCCTACAATGTGATTTTCTGGATTTTTCTTTCTCAATTTGTCTGTCATAGTTGACATGTACCTATGAGGAAAATTACAGGCCTCTCTCATCTTTTTAAGTGGGATAACTTGCACAATTGGTGGCTGACTAAATACTTTTTTCCCCCACTGTAAAGGAGGTCTGTAGAGCTAAGGTGACATGGCTAACCCAGTAAAGAGTGTGTATATATTCACAGAGGGGGGATTTGGCCGACACACGTCCTATTACAACCACAGACACCATGCAGTCTGATATCAGATCACACAGCACAGACCAAACCCTATTATAACCACAGACACCATGCAGTCTGATATCAGATCACACAACACAGACCAAACCCTATTACAACCACAGACACCATGCAGTCTGATATCAGATCACACAGCACAGACCAAACTCTATTATAACCACAGACACCATGCAGTCTGATATCAGATCACACAACACAGACCAAACCCTATTACAACCACAGACACCATGCAGTCTGATATCAGATCACACAGCACAGGCCAAACCCTATTATAACCACAGACACCATGCAGTCTGATATCAGATCACACAGCACAGACCAAACTCTATTATAACCACAGACACCATGCAGTCTGATATCAGATCACACAGCACAGGCCAAACCCTTTTACGAACACAGTCACCATGCAGTCTGATGTACAGGTCTCCACCTCTAGCTTTTTACTTCTTATTTTATCTCTCTCTCTCCCTCATTCTGTTTTTATTCTCTCTCCCATCCTGTATTTTATCTCTCCTTTGCTTTTTCTCTCCATCTCATTCTCCTTTCACCCCCCCCCGTATCTATCTTTCTGTAGCTACACCCTCTTTCTCCCTCTCTCTTTCTCTTTTTCTCCCTCTCTCTCTCTCTCTCTCTCTCTCTCCGTCTCTATCTCCAGTGAAACTTAGAGCCTGAAGGCTGTCACAATCTGGAGGAGATCTGTCAAACATGGCATCATACGTGAGGGGTCGAGCCAGGCTGGGTCACCATGGTCAATGTCACTGCACTGCTGCTGTGTGTGTGTGTGTGTGTGTGTGTGTGTGTGTGCATGCATGCGTGTGTGTGAGGAAGCATTCATTACATATTCACCAATTGTATCACTATTATAACAGTATTAGCCATTTGTAGCCTTATCTAACCCTTGTGACTAAGAATTCAGGTTCTATGACCCAGTAGGCTACTGTGACCCTTCAGAAAAGTTTGCCAGCAAATGTGCTTCTCTATAAAGGTGGGGTTAAACACCCTGTTGTTTCATACTGCCTCCTCAGTACACCCTGGAGACAACTGGTACAGTAGGTGCCTCATCAGCCCTCGCAACACACACACACACACACACACACGTTCCCCACACTCTCCCTAACGACAGAGAGAGAACATCTGCATGTGTGAAGAGGCCTAATTAAGAGGGTTTGTGAAACCATTAGAGGAAGGAAGAGATGATGTGTGTGCGTGTGTGTTTGTGTGTGTGTGTGTTGTGTGTGTGTGTGTGTGTGTGTGTGTGTGTGTGTGTGTGTGTGTGTGTGTGTGTGCGCGTGTGTGTGTGTGTATGATGTAATCTGTCGAGACAGGGTCTTGGTCTACATACAATATATATATTGGACAGTTTACATACATGCTCTGTGTAGACCAGGGGGAGTCAAACTCATTTTGCCCCGGTGGTGCATTCGGTCTTCAACGAGCTCCGGAGAATTGGTTATATTTCCTTGCCGTTACAATCTGCTAAAAATTGTCCCCTATCCATCGTTTCTGGAATTCTCGATGCTAGTGATTATTAGCGAGCTGGACAGTCAAGAAACTATATGAATGTAGGTCCATTATCATTTCTACACAGTTTCGATTTGGCTTTAGTCATTTTAAAGTATATTGAGTTCGTTTCACCCCCTCTTTTTTGTTTTACTCAAACCACACCTGCGGGCCGGATTGGACCCTGTATGTTTGACACCCCTGGTCTAGACTATGGGAACAGGGGTTGGGTAAAGTAAAGAAGGATTGCTGATCTAGGATCAGGTCCCCCTGTCCATATAATCTTATTCATTATTATCTAAAAGGCTGAAGTGATCCTTGAACAGCACTTTTACTCTGAGACATGTTGTGAATATGGCAATAGTCTTACAGTATTTACACATTAAATGTAGTAGGCCGACAAACAATCTAGCCCTGTTTCATTCATGTAGCTACAACCTAAGGTGTTCAATACAGGTATAAAAAAATAAGAAGCGAGAGGATACATTAGATCATCAATCACACAGGCAACATTATTGTCCCCAGAACAATTAACTAGAATCTGATTCAAGTTAATCAGTCTGCATTGAAGAGGGAACAGGGGACAGAGAGAGGAGGGGAGAGAGAGCGGGACGGACAGAGAGCGGGACGGACAGAGAGCGGGACGGAGAGAGAGAGAGAGAGAGAGAGAGAGAGAGAGAGAGAGAGAGAGAGAGAGAGAGAGAGAGAGAGAGAGAGAGAGAGAGAGAAAGGAGGTCTGTAGAGCTAAGGTGACATGGCTAACCCAGTAAAGAGTGTGTATATATTCACAGAGGGGGGATTTGGCCGACACACGTCCTATTACAACCACAGACACCATGCAGTCTGATATCAGATCACACAGCACAGACCAAACCCTATTATAACCACAGTCTCCATGTCTCCACCTCTAGCTTTTTACTTCTTCATTTATCTCCCTCTCTCTCTCATTATGTTTTTATTCTCTCTCCCATCCTGTATTTTATCTCTCCTTTGCTTTTTCTCTCCATCTCATTCTCCTTTCACCCCCCCGTATCTATCTTTCTGTAGCTCCACCCTCTTTCTCTCGTTCTCTTTTTCTCCCTCTCTCTCTCTCTCTCTCTCTCTCTCTCCGTCTCTATCTCCAGTGAAACTTAGAGCCTGAAGGCTGTCACAATCTGGAGGTGATCTGTCAAACATGGCATCATACGTGAGGGGTCGAGCCAGGCTGGGTCACCATGGTCAATGTCACTGCACTGCTGCTGTGTGTGTGTGTGTGTGTGTGTGTGTGTGTGTGTGTGTGTGTGTGTGTGTGTGTGTGTGTGTTTTGCGTGCATGCATGCGTGTGAGTGAGGAAGCATTCATTACATATTCACCAATTGTATCACTATTATAACAGTATTAGCCATTTGTAGCCTTATCTAACCCTTGTGACTAAGAATTCAGGTTCTATGACCCAGTAGGCTACTGTGACCCTTCAGAAAAGTTTGCCAGCAAATGTGCTTCTCTATAAAGGTGGGGTTAAACACCCTGTTGTTTCATACTGCCTCCTCAGTACACCCTGGAGACAACTGGTACAGTAGGTGCCTCATCAGCCCTCGCAACACACACACACACACACACACACGTTCCCCACACTCTCCCTAACGACAGAGAGAGAACATCTGCATGTGTGAAGAGGCCTAATTAAGAGGGTTTGTGAAACCATTAGAGGAAGGAAGAGATGATGTGTGTGCGTGTGTGTTTGTGTGTGTGTGTTTGTGTGTGTGTGTGTGTGTGTGTGGTGTGTGTGTGTGTGTGTGTGTGTGTGTGTGTGTGTGTGTGTGTGCGTGTGTGTGTGTGTGTGTATGATGTAATCTGTCGAGACAGGGTCTTGGTCTACATACAATATATATATTGGACAGTTTACATACATGCTCTGTGTAGACCAGGGGGAGTCAAACTCATTTTGCCCCGGTGGTGCATTCGGTCTTCAACGAGCTCCGGAGAATTGGTTATATTTCCTTGCCGTTACAATCTGCTAAAAATTGTCCCCTATCCATCGTTTCTGGAATTCTCGATGCTAGTGATTATTAGCGAGCTGGACAGTCAAGAAACTATATGAATGTAGGTCCATTATCATTTCTACACAGTTTCGATTTGGCTTTAGTCATTTTAAAGTATATTGAGTTCGTTTCACCCCCTCTTTTTTGTTTTACTCAAACCACACCTGCGGGCCGGATTGGACCCTGTATGTTTGACACCCCTGGTCTAGACTATGGGAACAGGGGTTGGGTAAAGTAAAGAAGGAGTGCTGATCTAGGATCAGGTCCCCCCTGTCCATATAATCTTATTCATTATTATCTAAAAGGCTGAAGTGATCCTTGAACAGCACTTTTACTCTGAGACATGTTGTGAATATGGCAATAGTCTTACAGTATTTACACATTAAATGTAGTAGGCCGACAAACAATCTAGCCCTGTTTCATTCATGTAGCTACAACCTAAGGTGTTCAATACAGGTATAAAAAAATAAGAAGCGAGAGGATACATTAGATCATCAATCACACAGGCAACATTATTGTCCCCAGAACAATTAACTAGAATCTGATTCAAGTTAATCAGTCTGCATTGAAGAGGGAACAGGGGACAGAGAGAGGAGGGGAGAGAGAGCGGGACGGACAGAGAGCGGGACGGACAGAGAGCGGGACGGAGAGAGAGAGAGAGAGAGAGAGAGAGAGAGAGAGAGAGAGAGAGAGAGAGAGAGAGAGAGAGAGAGAGAGAGAGAGAGAGAGAGAGAGAGAGAGAGAGAGAAGGAGGTCTGTAGAGCTAAGGTGACATGGCTAACCCAGTAAAGAGTGTGTATATATTCACAGAGGGGGGATTTGGCCGACACACGTCCTATTACAACCACAGACACCATGCAGTCTGATATCAGATCACACAGCACAGACCAAACCCTATTATAACCACAGTCTCCATGTCTCCACCTCTAGCTTTTTACTTCTTCATTTATCTCCCTCTCTCTCTCATTATGTTTTTATTCTCTCTCCCATCCTGTATTTTATCTCTCCTTTGCTTTTTCTCTCCATCTCATTCTCCTTTCACCCCCCCGTATCTATCTTTCTGTAGCTCCACCCTCTTTCTCTCGTTCTCTTTTTCTCCCTCTCTCTCTCTCTCTCTCTCTCTCTCCGTCTCTATCTCCAGTGAAACTTAGAGCCTGAAGGCTGTCACAATCTGGAGGTGATCTGTCAAACATGGCATCATACGTGAGGGGTCGAGCCAGGCTGGGTCACCATGGTCAATGTCACTGCACTGCTGCTGTGTGTGTGTGTGTGTGTGTGTGTGTGTGTGTGTGTGTGTGTGTGTGTGTGTTTTGCGTGCATGCATGCGTGTGAGTGAGGAAGCATTCATTACATATTCACCAATTGTATCACTATTATAACAGTATTAGCCATTTGTAGCCTTATCTAACCCTTGTGACTAAGAATTCAGGTTCTATGACCCAGTAGGCTACTGTGACCCTTCAGAAAAGTTTGCCAGCAAATGTGCTTCTCTATAAAGGTGGGGTTAAACACCCTGTTGTTTCATACTGCCTCCTCAGTACACCCTGGAGACAACTGGTACAGTAGGTGCCTCATCAGCCCTCGCAACACACACACACACACACACACACGTTCCCCACACTCTCCCTAACGACAGAGAGAGAACATCTGCATGTGTGAAGAGGCCTAATTAAGAGGGTTTGTGAAACCATTAGAGGAAGGAAGAGATGATGTGTGTGCGTGTGTGTGTGTGTGTGTGTGTGTGTGTGTGTGTGTGTGTGTGTGTGTGTGTGTGTGTGTGTGTGTGTGTGTGTGTGTGTGTGTGTGTGTGTGTGTGTGTGTGTGTGCGTGTGTGTGTGTGTGTATGATGTAATCTGTCGAGACAGGGTCTTGGTCTACATACAATATATATATTGGACAGTTTACATACATGCTCTGTGTAGACCAGGGGGAGTCAAACTCATTTTGCCCCGGTGGTGCATTCGGTCTTCAACGAGCTCCGGAGAATTGGTTATATTTCCTTGCCGTTACAATCTGCTAAAAATTGTCCCCTATCCATCGTTTCTGGAATTCTCGATGCTAGTGATTATTAGCGAGCTGGACAGTCAAGAAACTATATGAATGTAGGTCCATTATCATTTCTACACAGTTTCGATTTGGCTTTAGTCATTTTAAAGTATATTGAGTTCGTTTCACCCCCTCTTTTTTGTTTTACTCAAACCACACCTGCGGGCCGGATTGGACCCTGTATGTTTGACACCCCTGGTCTAGACTATGGGAACAGGGGTTGGGTAAAGTAAAGAAGGAGTGCTGATCTAGGATCAGGTCCCCCCTGTCCATATAATCTTATTCATTATTATCTAAAAGGCTGAAGTGATCCTTGAACAGCACTTTTACTCTGAGACATGTTGTGAATATGGCAATAGTCTTACAGTATTTACACATTAAATGTAGTAGGCCGACAAACAATCTAGCCCTGTTTCATTCATGTAGCTACAACCTAAGGTGTTCAATACAGGTATAAAAAAATAAGAAGCGAGAGGATACATTAGATCATCAATCACACAGGCAACATTATTGTCCCCAGAACAATTAACTAGAATCTGATTCAAGTTAATCAGTCTGCATTGAAGAGGGAACAGGGGACAGAGAGAGGAGGGGAGAGAGAGCGGGACGGACAGAGAGCGGGACGGACAGAGAGCGGGACGGAGAGAGAGAGAGAGAGAGAGAGAGAGAGAGAGAGAGAGAGAGAGAGAGAGAGAGAAAGGAGGTCTGTAGAGCTAAGGTGACATGGCTAACCCAGTAAAGAGTGTGTATATATTCACAGAGGGGGGATTTGGCCGACACACGTCCTATTACAACCACAGACACCATGCAGTCTGATATCAGATCACACAGCACAGACCAAACCCTATTATAACCACAGTCTCCATGTCTCCACCTCTAGCTTTTTACTTCTTCATTTATCTCCCTCTCTCTCTCATTCTGTTTTTATTCTCTCTCCCATCCTGTATTTTATCTCTCCTTTGCTTTTTCTCTCCATCTCATTCTCCTTTCACCCCCCCGTATCTATCTTTCTGTAGCTCCACCCTCTTTCTCTCGTTCTCTTTTTCTCCCTCTCTCTCTCTCTCTCTCTCTCTCTCCGTCTCTATCTCCAGTGAAACTTAGAGCCTGAAGGCTGTCACAATCTGGAGGTGATCTGTCAAACATGGCATCATACGTGAGGGGTCGAGCCAGGCTGGGTCACCATGGTCAATGTCACTGCACTGCTGCTGTGTGTGTGTGTGTGTGTGTGTGTGTGTGTGTGTGTTTTGCGTGCATGCATGCGTGTGAGTGAGGAAGCATTCATTACATATTCACCAATTGTATCACTATTATAACAGTATTAGCCATTTGTAGCCTTATCTAACCCTTGTGACTAAGAATTCAGGTTCTATGACCCAGTAGGCTACTGTGACCCTTCAGAAAAGTTTGCCAGCAAATGTGCTTCTCTATAAAGGTGGGGTTAAACACCCTGTTGTTTCATACTGCCTCCTCAGTACACCCTGGAGACAACTGGTACAGTAGGTGCCTCATCAGCCCTCGCAACACACACACACACACACACACACACGTTCCCCACACTCTCCCTAACGACAGAGAGAGAACATCTGCATGTGTGAAGAGGCCTAATTAAGAGGGTTTGTGAAACCATTAGAGGAAGGAAGAGATGATGTGTGTGCGTGTGTGTGTGTGTGTGTGTGTGTGTGTGTGTGTGTGTGTGTGTGTGTGTGTGTGTGTGTGTGTGTGTGCGTGTGTGTGTGTGTGTATGATGTAATCTGTCGAGACAGGGTCTTGGTCTACATACAATATATATATTGGACAGTTTACATACATGCTCTGTGTAGACCAGGGGGAGTCAAACTCATTTTGCCCCGGTGGTGCATTCGGTCTTCAACGAGCTCCGGAGAATTGGTTATATTTCCTTGCCGTTACAATCTGCTAAAAATTGTCCCCTATCCATCGTTTCTGGAATTCTCGATGCTAGTGATTATTAGCGAGCTGGACAGTCAAGAAACTATATGAATGTAGGTCCATTATCATTTCTACACAGTTTCGATTTGGCTTTAGTCATTTTAAAGTATATTGAGTTCGTTTCACCCCCTCTTTTTTGTTTTACTCAAACCACACCTGCGGGCCGGATTGGACCCTGTATGTTTGACACCCCTGGTCTAGACTATGGGAACAGGGGTTGGGTAAAGTAAAGTAGGAGTGCTGATCTAGGATCAGGTCCCCCCTGTCCATATAATCTTATTCATTATTATCTAAAAGGCTGAAGTGATCCTTGAACAGCACTTTTACTCTGAGACATGTTGTGAATATGGCAATAGTCTTACAGTATTTACACATTAAATGTAGTAGGCCGACAAACAATCTAGCCCTGTTTCATTCATGTAGCTACAACCTAAGGTGTTCAATACAGGTATAAAAAAATAAGAAGCGAGAGGATACATTAGATCATCAATCACACAGGCAACATTATTGTCCCCAGAACAATTAACTAGAATCTGATTCAAGTTAATCAGTCTGCATTGAAGAGGGAACAGGGGACAGAGAGAGGAGGGGAGCGAGAGCGGGACGGACAGAGAGCGGGACGGACAGAGAGCGGGACAGAGAGAGAGAGAGAGAGAATTCACAAAATGGGACAAACACCAAATTGAGACTCTGCATGCAGAATTCTGCAAAAACATCCTCCGTGTACAACGTAAAACACCAAATAATGCATGCAGAGCAGAATTAGGCCAATACCCGCTAATTATCAAAATCCAGAAAAGAGCCGTTAAATTCTATAACCACTTAAAAGGAAGCGATTCCCAAACCTTCCATAACAAAGCCATCACCTACAGAGAGATTAACTTGGAGAAGAGTCCCCTAAGTAAGCTTGTCATGGGCCTCTGTTCACAAACACAAACAGACCCCACACAGCCCCAGGACAACAACAACAACAACAACACAATTAGACCCAACCAAATCATGAGAAAACAAAAAGAGAATTACTTGACACATTGGAAAGAACAAACAAAAAAACAGAGCAAACTAGAATGCTATTTGGCCCTAAACAGAGAGTACACAGTGGCAGAATACCTGACCACTGTGACTGACCCAAACTTAAGGAAAGCTTTGACTATGTACAGACTCAGTGAGCATAGCCTTGCTATTGAGAAAGGCCGCCGTAGGCAGACCTGGCTCTCAAGAGAAGACAGGCTATGTGCACACTGCCCACAAAATGAGGTGGAAACTGAGCTGCACTTCCTAACCTCCTGCCAAATGTATGACCATATTAGAGACACATATTTCCCTCAGATTACAGCGATCCACAAAGAATTCGAAAACAAACCCAATTTTGATAAACTCCCTTATCTACTGGGTGAAAAACCACAGTGTGCCATCACAGCTGCAAGATTTGTGACCTGTTGCCACAAGAAAAGGGCAACCAGTGAAGAACAAACACCATTGTAAATACAACCCATATTTATGTTTATTTATTTTCCCATTTGTACTTTAACTATTTGCACATTGTTACAACACTGTATATATACATAATATGACATTTGAAATGTCTTTATTCTTTTGAAACTTCTGAGTGTAATGTTTACTGTTAATATTTATTGTTTATTTCACTTTTGTTTACTATCTACTTCACTTGCTTTGGTAATGTTAACACACGTTTCCCATGCCAATAAAGCCCTTAAATTGAAATTGAATTGAATTGAGAGAGAGAGAGAGAGAGAGAGAGAGAGAGAGAGAGAGAGAGAGAGAGAGAGAGAGAGAGAGAGAGAGAGAGAGAGAGAGAGAGAGAGAGAGAGAGAGAGAGAGAGAGAGAGAGAGAGAGAGAGAGAGAGAACATTAAAGAGGGAGAGTAGATCACATTGACTGCACTCAATAAAATGAGTAGAGCCGCTTGGTATGGCATACACAACCACACTAAACAAAGTGAGGAGACTCAGACTGGGGGAATGACTTGGGTCCTCCTAGGGGAGGAAGCAGTAGTTAGGAACTTAGAGAGTCTACTTACTCCGGTAGTGATGGTGTGTGTGTGTGTGTGTGTGTGTGTGTGTGTGTGTGTGTTTTGCGTGTGTGCATGCGTGTGTGTGAGGAAGCATTCATTACATATTCACCAATTGTATCACTATTATAACAGTATTAGCCATTTGTAGCCTTATCTAACCCTTGTGACTAAGAATTCAGGTTCTATGACCCAGTAGGCTACTGTGACCCTTCAGAAAAGTTGTGCTTCTCTATAAAGGTGGGGTTAAACACCCTGTTGTTTCATACTGCCTCCTCAGTACACCCTGGAGACAACTGGTACCGGAGGAGATCCGTCAAACATGGCATCACACGTGAGGGGTCGAGCCAGGCTGGGTCACCATGGTCAATGTCACTGCACTGCTGCTGTGTGTGTGTGTGTGTGTGTGTGTGTGTGTGTGTGTGTGTGTGTGTGAGCGTAAATTACACACCTCCTCCTCTGTGGACCTATTATGCTCTCTTACAGTGTTTCCCCTAGAGCCTTGTTTAAGGCGGGGCGCCACGTCCCCCAAGGCAACCTTCAGGGCTGACATTTTCCATGGAAAGACTTGCTGCCATATAGTTTAGACATGGGGGAAGCAGTAACTATGTGAAGGTTGACCAGGTAGGGTTTATCGTGGACTAGAGCACATGCCAGAGCAGTAAAAGAAAGGTAATAGAAAAGTAATACTGTCATAGAGAAAAGTAATACTGTCATAGAGAAAAGTAATACTGTCATAGAGAAAAGTAATACTGTCATAGAGAAAAGTAATACTGTCATAGAGGAAAGTAATACTGTCATAGAGAAAAGTAATATTACTTCTTGTCACTTCAGATTTTCAGCTATTCTACTGAGAATATTGCTAGCAAGGACATGATCCAAAAAAGATTGCCTTGGCTGGCTTACACTCACATACAACCTCTCTGGCAGAGAGGAGCAGGGTCGACACAAATCAAATCAAAATCTATTTGCCACATGCGCCGAATACAACAGGTGTAGACATTACCGTGAAATGCTTACTTACAGCCCTTAACCAACAATGCATTTATTTCTTAATAAAAAAGTAAAATAAAACAACAACAACAAAAAAGTGTTGAGAAACAAAGAGTAGAAGTAAAATAAAATAACTGTAGGGAGGCTATATAGAGGGGGGTACCGGTGCAGAGTCAATGTGCGGGGGCACCGGCTAGTTGAGGTAGTTGAGGTAATATGTACATGTGGGTAGAGTTAAAGTGACTCTGCATAAATAATTAACAGAGTAGCAGCAGCGTAAAAAGATGGGGTGGTGATGCAAATAGTCTGGGTAGCCATGATTAGATGTTCAGGAGTCTTATGGCTTGGGAGTAGAAGCTGTTGAGAAGCCTTTTGGACCTAGACTTGGCGCTCCGGTACCGCTTGCTATGCGGTAGCAGAGAGAACAGTCTATGACTAGGTTGGCTGGAGTCTTTGACAATTTTGAGGGCCTTCCTCTGACACCGCCTGGTATAGAGGTCCTGGATGGCAGGAAGCTTGGCCCCAGTGATGTACTGGGCCGTACGCACTACCCACTGTAGTGCCTTGCGGTCGGAGGCCGAGCAGTTGCCATACCAGGCGGTGATGCAACCAGTCAGGATGCTCTCGATGGTGTAGCTGTATAACTTTTTGAGGATCTGAGGATCATGCCAAATCTTTTCAGTCTCCTGAGGGGGAATAGGCTTTGTCGAGCCCTCTTGCTGGAATGAGGGGGTACAATTCTGCATTTGACAGAACCCATTCCTCTGAAAACAAAAGCAGAGACACATTGCCACCCCTGCAGACACACACACACACATACACATTCACAGTCACAGTCACACAGACACACGTACACACGTATACACACACTGACACCCACACACAAAGTAAACCATGCTGGGCAGCACTCCTCTGAAATGTCGTGGCCCTCCAGGAGGCTGTTCTGTGCTTTATGTGTGTGTGTGTGTGTGTGTGTGTGTGCGTGTGCGTGTGTGCGTGTGTGTGTGCTTGTTTGCATCTGTATCTGCATCTGCAGGGGTCATAACCGAATCTGTGAAGTCCCACTCTCACATCTGAAGAGCAACAGGGGGCAATGAAAATGAGAATGAAGGAAAAAGAAGAAAAAATAAGTAGGGTGAATAGGAATTGACAGTCCCAGTTGTCAGAAAAGACAGAGGAGCCCTTATGACAGTTACCCGCCTGGAACAGCACAGTCAAGGTTTGGTCTCCTTAAAGTTGGTGGCAGCTCAGATGGCACTAGTTTTAGTGTTACAAAGCACTTATATTTGAACAGTGCAGGATAAATGTTGAGATTCAATGTCTGTCAATGTCTGTTAGTTGACCACCTCCATACCTTCTCTCTTTTGTCAAAGAACCCCCAGAGTAATCAACTACTCTCACAGTCTCACGTCAGAATTAGACGTTCATCCATGTTTCTCAAACGACAAATTTCGAAGTGTTTAAGCTTAAGTTTAGGCATTAACTCCGAAATCTTAAGGTTAGGCATTAACTCTGAATGGTTAAGGAAAGGGTAAAGGTTTGAGATAGGCTTAAAACCAAAATCTCAAAAACAACTTTCTATCGCTGGATTCAAACCTGCAACCTTAGGAATCAGAGGCAGATGCTAACACCTATCCGCTAACCCCGTCCACAACACCCTAGCAAACAAAACCTACTTCAAGGTAACAGCGCTCGGGTGACCTGACTGAGAATAACGGCAAACAGCATTTCTTCACCCCTCCTCTTTATCTATTCATCGAATATCCCTATCCTCTCTCTTTCCCAATGTGGAACATAGAGCAGGAACAATCAAGGATCGTCCTCCTCCCCCATCGTTCATCCTCCTCCATCCCTCCTTTCTCCTCTCTTCCTCCTGTCTTCTCTTCCCCAACCTGCAGGCCAGAGCCTTTCCAACCTGAAGGGCCGAGCAGAGCTCCCTAACCTCCTCTGTTCCCCTCTGGAGAAGACCAAACACACAGTCTGTTTCATGCTCCCGGCACACCATCACGGTTTAATGCTTCAACAGACTGACTACCGACATCAGCATTATAACAACTCCTGAACGTACACCACACAGTATAAACACACACCAATTCACAGCAGCACACTGACTTTCAACTGCTGAGGATTAATGATGAGACACACTCACACATGCGCACACACACACACACACACACACACAGTCTTGTTTAACTAACCTTGTGGGGACTCACAATACCACCTAACCCTAAACCTAACCCTAACCGTTACCCTAACCTTAACCTTAACCTTAACCCTAACCCCAAAACCTAACCTAAACCCTAACCCTAACCCTAACTCCAAAGCCTAACCCTTTAACCCCTAACCCTAATTCTAACACTAACACAAATTCTAACCTTAACCATAAACCCCCTACAAATAGCCTTTTTCCTTTTGGGGACTGACTAAATGTCCCCAGTTGGTTAAATGTTTGTTCATTTAATATTATTGTGGGGACTTCTGATCCAACACACACACTCACACTCACTCACACAAAAACAAACACACACACTCCTACACCCACCCACGCTCACACACATCAATGCACAACTCACAGACTGCTAAATAATTTATTGCTATTCAGACAGTGAGTCAGACAGAGACACTAGGGCGATTCCACTCCAGCTGTTTCTCAGATTTAGGTGGCAATTCTCACTTAGGAACTTCATTGGGAGGAAGGATGTTTAACATGCTTTTTACATTTGCATCACAAACAATTTTGGGGAAATCATGAAGAAAGTGGTCATTTTAGGCCCTTTTTATAACGATACATGCCTATTGTACGACCCTATGATCTGTGAACCGTACATGATACAGACAACATCTTGGTGTCATTATACTCCTTATAGTGTGCTCTAAAATATGGAGTATGTCTAGATTCTGAAATAAAAAATGTCACATTCACTTATTCAACATTAAAGATATTAAAGCTGCAATATGTAACTTTTTGGGCGACCCGACCAAATTCACATTGAAATGTGTGTTACAGATCTGTTTTTCTCATTGAAAGCAAGTCTAAGAAGCAATAGATCTGTTCTATGTGCGATATTTTTATGCGTCCTGTTCTTAAGTTTAGTTTTTAAGTTTAGTTACTTTTGGTTTTGTACACCAGCTTCAAACAGCTGAAAATACAATATTTTTGGTTATGGAAAATATATTTCACAGCGGTTTAGATGGCACAATGATTATCTACACTACACTTGCTTGTTTTGTCACATAAACTGAAATTAGGTGAACTATTAGAATTTTAGCAACCAGTAAATGGCGGAGCGATTTCTGCATAGTGTATCTTTAATAATATTCATAGCTCAAAACTACCCTTTTTGATTTTGTTTATTTTAAGACATATTGTTTGGAACAATATACTCTACAAGTACATCACATTTCCAGAGTGGGCTCTCTGCTAGTTCTGAAGGTATGATACATTTTATGAGCGCCACCAATACAGTGAACAGGAAATGTATTCTAAGGGAACTCTCTCTGCTGGTGATTTGCTGACTGTGCAATCCTAAAGGAGGGCTATGATGACCTATGATGTCAAATTCTACGTATAAAATGGGTCATATCATTAAAAGTACCAGAGAGCTCACTCTGGAAATGTGATATTAATATGCAGTTGGTCCCTCCTTTGCTGATATAACAGCCTCCACTCTTCTGGGAAGGCTTTCCACCAGATGTTGGAACATTGCTGCAGGGACTTGCTTCCATTCAGCCAAAAGAGCATAAGTGAGGTTGGGCACTGATGTTGGGTGATTAGGCCTGGCTCGCAGTCAGCGTTCCAATTCATCCCAAAGATGTTCGATGGAGTTGAGGTCAGGGCTCTTTACAGGCCAGTCAAGTTCTTCCACACCGATCTCAACAAACCATTTCTGTATGGACCTTGCTTTGTGCACGGAGGCATTGTCATGCTGTAACAGGAAAGGGCCTTCCCCAAACTGTTGCCACAAAGTTAGAAGCACAGAATCATCTAGAATGTCATTGTGTGCTGTAGCGTTAAGATTTCCCTTCACTGGTACCAAGGGGCCTAGCCCGAACCATGAAAAACAGCCCCAGACCATTATTCCTCCTCCACCAAACTTTACAGTTGGCACTAGGCATTCGGGCTGGTAGCATTCTCCTGGCATCTGCCAAACCCAGATTCGTCCGTCGGACTGCCAGATTGTGAAGTGTGATTCATCACTCTAGAGAACGTGTTTCCACTGCTCCAGAGTCCAACGGCGGAGAGTTTTACACCACTCCAGCCAACGCTTGGCAAAGGGCATGGTGATCTTAGGCTTCTGTACGGGTGCTCGGCCATGGAAACCCATTTCATGAAGCTCCCGACAAACAGTTATTGTGCTGACGTTGCTTCCAGAGGAAGTTTGGAACTCAGTAGCGAGTCTTGCAACTGAGGACAGACGATTTTTACGCGCTGCACTCTGTGAGCTTGTGTGGCCTACCACTTCGCGCCTGAGCCGTTGTTGCTCCTAGATGTCTCCACTTAACAATAACAGCACTTACAGTTGATCGGGGCAGCTCTAGCAGGGCAGAAATGTTCTGAACTGACTTGTTGCAAAGATGGCATCCTATGACGGTGCCACGTTGAAAGTCACTGAGCTCTTTAGTAAGGCCATTCTACTGCCAATGTTTGTCTATGGAGATTGCATGGCTGTGTACTCCATTTTATACACCTGTCAGCAATGGGTTTGGCTGAAATAGCCGAATCCACTAATTTGAAGGGGTGTCAACATACTTTTGTATATATAGTGTATATGTCTAAAAAATAAGCAAAATCAAAAAGGGTAGTTTTGAGATATTCATATTCATATTTTTTATGTTGAATAAATGAATGTGATATTTTTTATGCATATTTTAGAGCACACTATAAGGAGTAGAATGACACCTAGATGTTGTCCGTATCATGTATGGTTCACAGATCATAGTGTTACAGGAGGCAAGTACTGTTCTAAAAATTGCCTAAAATGGCCACTTTCATCACGATTTTCTAAGAAAAATGTTTGTGATACAAATGTAAAAAGCATGTGAAACATCCTTCCTCTCAAATTAAGTTTCTATGTGAGACTTGCCAGAGCAATCTGAGATACCAAAAATATTTTCCACTCCCGATAGCGTGGAATCACCCACTAGGCAGTCCTTTTATCTCAGAATATCATGCACCAACAGATGACTATAGCCACTTCGCTATATGCTAACATACACCTACAAATTATCCTTATTAATCATTATCTTGAAGTCAAGTAAAGCAATCTTCACTCACAGAAAGGAAATGAGAAAGTTAACTATATATATATATATACAGTACACTTTGTTTAACACTTTTTTGTTTACTACATGATTCCATATGTGTTATTTCATAGTGTTTATGTCTTCATTATTATTTTAAAATGTAGAAAATAGTTTTTTTTTAAATAAAGAAAAAGCCTTGAATGAGTAGGTGTGTCCAAACTTTTGACTTGTACTGTACATGTTGGTTGTTTTTCTCTAGGATGCCCACAGGCCTCACAATACTGGTCTTAAGGTACCAGTTGAAAAAATGATTGGAGGTATATGGAGACTGTTCTGAAGTGTCTCAGAGATATAAGAAAGATCAGGAAACATTTATTTCTGTATTTTATTACATGCATTTAACACATTTTCCTTTAGATTTTTTGGGGGAATGTCTGTTGTTCAATGTGTTTGTATGGGCTAATAGAAAAACATTTTCTTTTTGGGGGGGGATACTTCAAGGGGTCTTAAAATTCAAAATCAAACAGCTAAATGATCCTTGGTATGACTTTCTTAAAATAATTCCATATAGCTTAGCATGTGATAGTTGACTATCTCTGAGTCGTCAGCTGGTCCTCAGTGTTGTGCTAGTGTTCCAGTGGAGGGAACAAGTGTCTGTCTGTATTTAACCTCTGGGCTGAAAGCAGTGTGTAGGGCAGCAGATACACAGCCACTATTAGCATATCATTAGCCCCAGTAAGAGGTGACATTGAGCCACTGGGAACGTTTGTGTAGTTGCATTGTGTTTCACGCCACATACACACACCGACAAGTGTGCGCGAGTGTGCATTCACACGCACACACACGTGCAAACTCAAAAGCATGCACACATGCATGCACGAACACACCACACCACCACCACCAAGGCTAATATCTCAGCTAGGGGGCGCTATCCTGAAATGCTGACAACTGTATTAAGCCTACCAGACTCTCTTGATTAAAGTGACAGTCAGTGAATAAAATAAGGGCTTGAAGAATGGTACAAAAACAGCAAAGACAAGGTTGCATCAAGGGTCTTTGAAATACCAGAAATGTCTAAGGGCTAAACAACATCGACCAGACACCCAATGTAAGCTTTGATGAATCAAGGTTTGAAGTATGGTTCTGTCGATCAGTTAGTTAAATACTTTCATAGTATTTTTGTTTGTCATCATCAGGGCCTTCTGTTTTTCCTGGTCTGGTCAGGTCAGGGGGTGGGGATAGGGAAAACTCCTGGCCTTATTCATAAGCTGGTTGGTGAAGGGACTAGATAGGTTTCCACCATGTTGCTTAGACCTGTCATGTTTTGTCAGATCAGTGATTGTGGAGGAAAGGACAAAATGGAAGGCAGATAGTAAATACTATTGAGACACAGCCGCTTGCATCGTCAGAAGATAGGATAGGCAGCATAGTAATTAGCAGCGGGTTAGCAGAACTCTTATGGATTTCACTTTCCATGACATACCTAGTAAAAACACATATCAATAAATCATACTTAAGTGGGTATTTCCATTGTTGTTGCAAAGAAAAAGCCATATCTCAGACTGGCCAATAAAAAGAAAAGATTAAGATGGCTTTTTCTTTGCAACTCTGCCTAGAAAGTCAGCATCCCGGAGTCGCCTCTTCACTGTTGACGTTGAGACTGGTGTTTTGCAGGTACTATTTAATGAAGCTGCCAGTTGAGGACCTGTGAGGCGCCTGTTTCTCAAACTAGACACTCTAATGTGGTCCTCTGTAGCTCAATTGGTTGAGCATGGCGCTTGTAATGCCAGGGTAGTGGGTTCGATCCCTGGGACCACCCATACGTAAAATTGTATGCACACATGACTGTATGTCGCTTTGGATAAAAGCGACTGCTAAATGGCATATTATTATTATTTGTCCTCTTACTCAGTTGTGCACCGGGGCCTCCCACACCTCTTTCTATTCTGGTTAGAGCCAGTTTGCGCTGTTCTGTGAAGGGAGTAATACATAGCATTGTACGAGATCTTCAGTTTCTTGGCAATTTCTCGCATGGAATAGCCTTCATTTCTCAGAACAAGAATAGACTGACGAGTTTCAGAAGAAAGTTCTTTATTTCTGGCCATTTTGAGCCTGTAATCGAACCCACAATTGCTGATAATGGGCCTCTGTACGCCTATGTAGATATTCCATTAACAATCAGCCGTTTCCAGCTACAATAGCCATTTACAACATTAACAATGTCTACACTGTATTTCTGATCAATTTGATGTTATTTTAATGGACAAAAAAATTGCTTTTCTTTCGAAAACAAGGACATTTCTAAGTGACCCCAAACTTTTGAACGGTAGTGTATGTCATCCTGTCAAAGACAAAACAATCCTTAAGCCATCATGAGGGTAATGAGAAGGAGAGGCAGGGTGTGTTTGTGTGTGTGTGGGTGTGTGTGTGTATGTATGTGTGTGAGTGTATGTGTGTATGTGTGAGTGTATGTGTGTATGTGTGAGTGTATGTGTGTATGTGTGTGTGTATGTGTGTATGTGTGTATGTGTGTGTGTATGTGTGTATGTGTTTGTGTATGTGTGTGTGTATGTATGTGTGTGTATGTATGTGTGTGTGTATGTGTGTGTGTATGTGTGTATGTGTGTGTGTATGTGTGTGTGTATGTATGTGTGTGTATGTATGTGTGTGTGTGTGTGTATGTGTGTATGTGTGAGTGTATGTGTGTATGTGTGTGTGTGGTCTAACTTTACTATCATTTTGGGTTCCAAAGGTCCTCGCAAGGGTTGTAAAACCAGGACAATTATATCAATTGGGGACATTTCACCAGTCCCCAAAAGGAAAAATGCTATTTTAGGCTTAGGGGTTAGGTTTAAGGTCAGGGTTACAATTAGGGTTAGGGTTAGAATTAGGGTTAGGGGTTACGATTAGGGTTAGGTTTAGGGGTTAGGGGTTAGGTTTAGTTTTAGGGTTAAGGGTGTGGGGTTAAGGTTAGGGTTAGGTTTAGGGTTAGGGGTTAGGAAAAATAGCATTTTGAACGGGAATGCATTTTTTGGGTCCCCACTTGGATAGTAAAACCAACGTGTGTCTGTGTCTCTGTGTGTGTGTGCGTGTGTGTGTGTGTGTGTGTGTGCGTGCAGGCGCATGTGATGTGGTATGATGCAAACAAAATCATTACCTCCACTCACAGTAAACACAGTGGAAATCTGTGATGATTATCAGGTATGACAATGTGCACTTTACATGACATAAATCTTACACAGTAGGCTAATAACAATGGAAATACCCACTTAAGTATGATTTATTGATATGTGTTTTTACTAGGTATGTAATGGAAAGTGAAATCCATAAGAGTTCTGCTAACCCGCTGCTAATTACTATGCTGCCTATCCTATCTTCTGACGATGCAAGCGGCTGTGTCTCAATAGTATTTACTATCTGCCTTCCATTTTGTCCTTTCCTCCACAATCACTGATCTGACAAAACATGACAGGTCTAAGCAACATGGTGGAAACCTATCTAGTCCCTTCACCAACCAGCTTATGAATAAGGCCAGGAGTTTTCCCTATCCCCACCCCCTGACCTGACCAGACCAGGAAAAACAGAAGGCCCTGATGATGACAAACAAAAATACTATGAAAGCAAAGTCGTCAATTTTACTGTATTGAGATCTAGCCACTAGCCCATCTAACCACTCCTCCAACTCTCCTCTCTCTCTCCCAGAGTGAATCACAATGATGGACTGGGCATGCAACCTTGAGCCAGTCTCAGCCGATACATTAGTCTGATCAAGCCCACAGTCCTTACAGTCCCTCCAGCGGAAGAAAGAATGATCGGGAAGAAATGTCACAGGTCAGATGCAACATTCAGGTGTCTCACAATTGGGAGTTATAAATCAAAATGTTGGCTACATCACTGAGCTGTTTAATATGCCAGACCGAGATGTTATTTATGTTAGTTAGCATAGAGGGTACAGAGATATGACTGATATAAACTCTCTCTCTCTCGCTCTTCCTCTTCTGTCTCTTTCTTTCTCTCTCACTCCCTTCACTCTCTCTGTTGCAGTCTCTCTCCTTTCTTTCTCGTCCTCTCCTCTCGTCCCTCTCCCTCTCCTTCTCTCTTTCTCTCTCACAATCTCTCTGTCTCTCTCTGTCTACTTTCTCTCTCTCTCACAATCTCTCTCTCTCTCTCTCTCTCTCTCTCACAATCTCTCTCTCTCTCTCTCTCACAATCTCTGTCTCTCTCTCTCTCTCTCTCACAATCTCTCTCTCTCTGTCTCTCTCTCTCTTTCTCTCTTTCTCTCTCTCTCTCTCTCTGTCTACTTTCTCTCTCTCTCTCTCTGTGTACTTTCTCTCTCTCTCTGTCTCTCTCTCTCTCTCTCTGTCTACTTTCTCTCTCTCTCTCTCTCTCTCTCTCTCTCTCTCTCTCTCTCTCGCTGACCTCAGATTTATTATTATTATTATTATTATTTATTTACCTTTATTTCAATAGGGAAGTCATATTGAGACTAACGTCTCTTTTAGAAATGATCCCTGCACATTTGTAAGGTCCACAGCACCAAAAAAAAAGAAAGAAAACATTTACTGTCAAAAGAAGACAGATTTGTTCTCAACACAATGGATTAGACATTTAGAAGAAAAATAGTTGTCACTGCGACTGGCCCTGGCATTAATTCCGCCCATTGATTTATATAGTATGGTTAATCAATTTGATTAGGACTGTCCCATTAGCACAGGGACTTCCCGGGTTTATGATGTATGACTTAGTGACCCTGACACTTTCATCACATTTACATCCCCCTCTCTCATGTTAATACAGGTAATTTACAAACACTTCACAATCACATTTGTGACCTGTTTCAGGAAGCTAGGCGTATGTCACACGTCACTACTTCACAGGAGAGGCATTTGAATGTTTTTTTATTCATTTATCAAAATGTGTTTTTTGTTAGAAATGCCTTCTGGAACATGTACACTTTCATGTGCCTTAATAACAAACTTGTATGCCATCTGTAAATACGAATACAATTGTTAAATTACGAGCCTAGGTGGTTTAGCCATGGAAAAAGACAGGAACCTTCCCGCTAGCAATGATTGGCTGAGATAATGTATTGGCTGGACATGCCGAGAGACGATTTCGGATTTGTCTGCAATGTAGCATGCTTCTGTCTATAACATGAGCTGTCCAGTAGGTGTAGATAATCATTGCTACCGCAGCTTTTTTGAAAGATATAACGTTAGCCATGGAGAACTGCAAAAGTGTAGCTACTGATCTCCACAACATTCCTGCTCTGAATTTAGCAGGCGCTATTGACAAAGATCAGTGGGGAAAAGTTGTGGGCTAATTTCTGCATACGGTCAGTGTGAACCAGAGTGACTTGACACAACGCGGGCCAAACAAGCTGTACAAACAAAATGGAAACGACACAGGACATCTTACTTAGTTAGCTAAAGGGGTTCTAGTCTGCCGTGAAGTGTTCATCCATGTATACGGGTAAGAGTCTAGCTACATTTTCAGATATTATACATTTCTATTTTTGTCAGAAAGTCATTTTAATTGCAAGTGAAAACATACTGTTAGCTAGCTAGTGAACGTTAGCTTTTTGGCTCCTAGCTAACGTTACGTGTATGATCTGTGTAGTAATATTATTAATATCTCAGAAACCCATTTGCATTGCTAGTTATAGCCTAATGTTAGCTAGCTAACTAACATTGAACTTATTTGGTTAGCTTTAGCTACCTACAGATTCATACTACAGCATTTCATGCATGACGGCTAGCTATGACAATACGTTTGTATTAATACTGTATGGGTTGCTATTATGGTTCATTGTTTAGCTAGCTAGCTAGCTAGCTACATGTCTAAACAAAAGACTCCACTTCACCAGATGGTTACATTACCCATCAAGTTAGCAAGGGGTGTCTGGGGGTAATTACAGCCATCTATTGTATTTCATGAACAGGTGTACATGTCTAGACAATAGTGACCCCATCCACTTAGCTAGATGTGGCTGGGGGTGGTTATAGCATTTATTTCACATGACCCATCAAAGTGTGTCTGGGTAAGCATCATCTGGACACTTTCAATTTTTTATATTGCTACTATGCAAATGTATAAGTAACCATTTCACTGTACCGTTTACACCTTCTGTATCCTGTGCATGTGATAAATAAACGTAGATTATATTATAAATAGTTTGTGTTTACCAGAGACAGTAATGTGAAGGACAACATGACGTGCACCAAAGTCAGATTAGGACAGGGATCATCAACTAGATTCAGACGCGGGCCGATTTTTTCTTGAGCGGATGGTCGGGGGGCCGGAACATAACTACAAATCATTTGTAGACGGCAAATTGACAACAAGAAGCCCAAACAGATATAATGTTTGACAAAAACATAATCATTTCAAACCTTGCTTACATTTGGATACAATCATGTTTCTCTCTATTATGAATGGGAATATTTCGGAACAGATTTCTTAAATTAAAATTTCTGGAGCTGATTTCCTGGTGTTTTTAGTCAATTGTGTCCAACAATAAAAAAAATAAAAAATTCTCATTTTTTTGCTCAGAAAACTTGGGGGCCAAATAAAACCACCCGCGGGCCAAATTCGGCCTGCGGGCCGCCAATTGGGGAACCCTGGATTAGGATATAGGCCAAGGACTAAATAAAGTGTATTTCTTTCTGGAGTTTTTCCTTATTTTAGTAACTTTCACCACTTTTAGTCTTGAAATCTTTGATTGTTTACTACACTACCTTACTCACTCTGTTTAGCACATGGCCTCACATGTGAATCCTTAAAGAGATGGGTGGGGCTAAGGCTTAAGAGGGTGTAAACGATGCTGAATAGGTGTAGACAAAGAAGAGCTCTCCAGTAGGTAAACCAAAACATTCAAGGGCCATTTTCTCAAAAGTGGGGTTACAAGTTTATCAACTTTCAAAGCAGAATTACTTTCCCATGGTTCCTCAACTGCAGTGTATGAAATATCATTTTGTAGCTCTACTTTTATCCAATGTAAAAAACACAATTTCAAATTTTGCAACATAAGACTGAATCGAGGTGGTCGATCACATTTTAGCAATCACATGACTCATTTTAGCAATCACAATCACATAGTGATTAACTTTAGCATTAGGCTATGGATTGAGCATAGTGATAAAGACGTCTTTGGGAAGAGTAGTGCTTGAACATATAGTAGTATGGGAAGAAAGTACATACTGTACTATTACTTCTATAATACTAACACTTCCGTAAACTATGGGTATCTGTGTATATTGTATACTGTATGTGCCAATAGCCTACATTATTATTGCAATTGTCCTGCATTGCACCACATTGTCTCTTTAATATACAGTACTGTATCTGCAGTATCTTGAACAGTGTTGAATTAAAACACAGTTGACAGCACAGTGAGTCACTCAAGTCTCCTGCACCTTACTGTTCTAAAGTGCCATGACGCATGGCCATTCTTCTGCCCTTATATCATTGTAAATAGTAGGTCCGTACATAAAATGAACGTATTGCTCCCTCCGGTAGCTGACTATAGCCTATACAACAAGATCTCACAGTTTGACAAATTTGACTTCAGATTCTGACGTTTATCCACGTTTCTCCTAACGTCAAATTTCAAAGTTACTCCAAATGTCAAATTTCAAAGTTGTTTTGACACCCTGAGTTGCCAGGGTCGATCAGTTGAGCCTCCTGGAAAGGCGGCTCATGGCTGGTTAAATTTAGGCTTTAATTACAAATGGTTATGTTAAGGGTTAAGGTTTGGGATAGGGTTCAAATAAAAAACAAGTGTCTAGCACTGGGACTGAACCCGCGACCCTCGGAGACAGAGCTCAACGCTTACCCAAGCCTTCTTGATGGTAATAGTGCTCACCGTTGCCCCTACCTGAGGGTTTTGAAGGCATCTCCTGACGTCTTCGGACTCGCTGGCCTATATACTGTAACTATGTGATTGCTTTCTCACTGTGCTGGAGTGCGGACTGGGAACCAGCACAGTGTAGTAACTAACCCAACAGATCTTATAGTTTCCCTTTGAAATTTGACGTTTTATGGATGAACCGCTATTTATGCGTGGTTACAGGGTTAAAACAGAAACAACTCAAAGGGTTAAGTTTAGGTATTAATTCCAAGTGGTTAAGGTTAGGGCTATGGTTTTGGGAAGGCTTAATCTTACTGCAGTGGGCTAAATCAGGGTCACACAGAGTGTTCTTGGTAGTCTTAAACAAATCTACTTTGAAACAAAAGTATATACCTCACACACGGTTATGGGCTTAAAAACAGAAGACACCTGTGCCATGTCAAATATAGAGTTGAAATGTATTCAATTTTGAGTTTGCATCCCAATATTACACTTTATATACATCACAGAAGACTGAAATATAACAAAACCATTTGACATAAAAACATCGGATTTCCGGGGGTTTTTGAAATAATGTTTATGAATTATAATATAATGAAAAATATTAATACCATTCCACCCATGAGGCCACTAGAGGGCGATTTGGTCACTTGACTGCAGTAAAGGGCTACAACAAAATTATTAAAAACAACGCACCACTTTTCTATCAAATACATCAAATAGTCTCAAGGCTTGCTAGAGCATTGTGAACTGTGGTGGCTCAGTGGTCCGAGCATCACAAGTTTGCACCCAGTGCCCAGTCTATTTCTAGTGATCAGGCTGAACTAACCACCATGGTTGAATGAGAGAATGAAGAGAGTGAGAAAGAGAGAGAGAGAGAGAGAGAGAGAGAGAGAGAGAGAGAGAGAGAGAAAGAGAGAGAGAGAGAGAGAGACAGAGAGAGAGAGAGAGAGAGAGAGAGAGAGAGAGAGAAAGAGAGAGAGAGAGAGAGAGAGAGAGAGAGAGAGAGAGAGAGAGAGGAGAGAGAGAGAGAGAGAGAGAGAAGTGAGAGAGAGAAGAATAGAACGAGGGGGGGGGGGGGCTGAGGTTCACTGCAAGGGGAATTATTAGACTGGTTGAAAGGCAGAGCAGCGCGGGATACTCAGACATGAAGGATATGCATGATCACTACTGGCTAGAAGTAGCCAACAAGCTGATGACAAATAAGAAGTGAATAATGGGTTCTTTTGACTTAGTGTTTTTCAAATCCAAGGTGTGGTTCCACTTGAAAGTGACATTTTCTGCTTCACTACAAAACTTTGCAGTAGGCTACAAATTGTAAAGGACCAGTACAACGTTTTTAAATCATGGCATGTTTAACATAGCCTACCGTTTCTGAGGGGGTGACAATGAATGCTGAAGCACAATAACTATCAGTTTAACCTGCAAACCTGAGTGAACCTAAGTAGCCTAGTATATTTGCAGAGGAAGCAGAGTTTGCGGTGCTGCAAAGAACATATTTTTGGAACATAATTTTCATCTGTTAGGTAGGCTACTTACAAGCCTACCTATCTTATTCTCAGAACTGTAAATAATCTACAGTGGTTTAGCCTATTATCAAGGGGTCAGGTGTTACAGTAATCATCTATTTCATACACAAATACAGTTCTTATCTCCATGAACACAAAGTCAATTGGATACACAAAGCAGCATTATAGTGATAGACACAGTAGCCTACCTGATATTTCCGACTGGGCACTCCGTTCAGACTGAATCCCTTGCCGTTGTAGAACTGTCGGATATCCGAACAACTCTGAGCTTTTCCGCTCCCCATATCCCCGAATCCGGGACCGTCAGCGCGCAAAACACCAGAGCCATAAGCAAGGGGAAATCCATCCTACCCTATTACCGTCACACGACCAAGTGCAAATCCGAAAGAGGGGTGTAGTGTAATTGAGCTAAGTCCTAAACAACGGGATTCATCTGATGCCAGCCTTTTGTCCAAACTCCTCAGTTAGGTTGTGCTTCGCTACTGTCGCTGTGCACGTCCCCTCTCCTGTTGGTTCGCTGCGTCCGGTCTCTGCGCAGTGCTGCACCCGGAGCGTGTGTGTGTGGAGGGGGAGAGCAGTCCCGTTTCTTCTCAGGGCAGCTCGAGGGGCTTTTGGGTTTCAATGTAGATAAATCAACCACTGTATCAATTTCACACAATTTCTCTGCGCCTCTGGGGAAGGCGATTCGGTA
>NC_140006.1:32342485-32344985 GCF_964263955.1 Coregonus lavaretus
GAGAGAGGAGAGAGAGAGAGGGAGAGAGAGACGAGAGAGAGAGGAGAGAGAGAGAGACTATAGCTGTTCCTTGGGACACTAACCTTACTCACCTGCCTAGTCTAATTTGGTTCATTAGATAAATTTTGTTTTTAGGGATGTTTACACAGTATAATATCTTTTGAATGATTTAATGCACACTGAAAATACTTATAGGCTACAATAGACATGTGGACTTATCCATACATTATGTCTACATTTACATTTTAGTCATTTAGCAGACGCTCTTATCCAGAGCGACTTACAGTTTGTGAGTGCATACATTTTCATACTTTTTCATACTAAAGGAATGTGTACAATGTGTCTTGACAGCTTGAAGGCCTCAGGTGTCACAAGTGGATCAGCAGCTGCCTCAGGTACCAGTCCACCAATCAGCAGCTAGCGTCCGTGGTGCATGGGCCTGTCTGTGTCATCACTCCTCAAGGTGCAATTACAGACTGGGAGCATGCTGCTACCTGCCCAAACACTGTCTATCTGTCCTGTCCCCTTCTGACTATCTCCCTTGTCTCTGCTGTGTATGTGTGTGTGTGTGTGTGTGTGTGTTTGTTTGTGTGTGCGTGCGTACGTGCGTGCGTGTGTGTGTGCGTGCGTTGCATGCGTGTGTTGGGGGGGCTTTGGAACATTGCCAGTTGTGGATACTCACCTGACAGAAGAGTCTTGTGCATTTGGGTGTCACAGATTTGTACTTCTTTCCAATCCCCCCTCCCCTCTCTCTCTCTCTTTCTCTTTCTCTCTTTCTCTTTCTCTTTCTCTTTCTCTTTCTCTTTCTCTTTCTCTTTCTCTTTCTCTCTCTCTCTCTCTCTCTCTCTCTCTCTCTCTCTCTCTCTCTCTCTCTCTCTGTCCTTCTCATGCACATCTCTAAGTGGTATTTCCCTTTGTGTGGCTATGTACTGTAAGTGTGGTGTCCTTGTATTTTATGGGCTATGGTTTGCTAGGCATTTGAGCGAATGCGTCAGTGACAGAGCATCCCACTGGTTTTCTCACCAGCCAACTGTGTATTCACACACTTCAGTTCTTTACCTGTCCTGTGTTCCTCTAACACCTTCTTCTCTAAAGCCTGTCTGTATTCAACTAACCCTACATTTCTTTCTGGGTTTATATACAAAAATGCATCTCTGCTGACTTACAGGCACATAACCATACTGTGAAGCATACTGTATAATGATGTGTATGTCTATCATTGAATGTGAAGATGCTTTTCCTTGTTTGATCTCAGAATTCCTGATGGAGATGTGGCTTAGAACGTTCCTAGTCTGAAAACTGGCCCTCGCTCAGAGAGAGAGGGAGAGAGCGAGGGAGAGAGAGTGGGAGAGAGAGAGGGAGAGAGGAGGGGACAAGAGACAGAGGAATGGAGGCTAGATAGAGAGGAGTGGGGACAAAAGAGAGAGAGAGAGAGAGAGAGAGAGGGGGAGAGAGAGAGAGAGAGAGAGAGAGAGAGAGAGAGAGAGAGAGAGAGGGAGAGAGAGAGAGTGAGTGAGGAGAGGACGAGTAAGCGTGAGGTAGGGGAAGAAAGATGGAAACTAAAGGAAGGACGGAAAGATTGAGAGAGGGTGAGGGAGGTAGAGAAAGAGAGAGAGAGAACGATAGAGAAAGAGAAAGTGTGCCATACGTCATAAATAGTCATATCCGTCCTGCTTCATGCATCTATTTGTAATCACATTATATTGTTTATGAATACATTAGCTACTGTCACCCTATTCTTATTAGGTGTTCCATGTGACTAGATCACTTCTACGATTAGCTACTGTCCTCTCACGTATCACACAGTACACCCACAAATATCTAGACACACTCCCTCATACCCTCTCTTATCACACATAATAGTTATTCTAAGTAGAAATGAATAGCGGCTGTTTTATAACATTGCTACAGTACTGTAATATTAACTGTTCTGCATTCTTGTGGCTAATTGTATTGTTATACTTTAGTAGCGCAGTTAGATGTTCTGTGTCACAAGGGCACGGCCTTACAGACTCCTCCTCCTACCACATACAGTAGACAGAGAAAAATGCTAAATTCTTTATTTTTTTCCCTTTCCCTCACTTTTGTACATCCTTGCACGCGTGTGTGTGAATGTGTGTGTATATTTAAACACATGTGGCCCTATGTTGGCCCTTGGTTGTGGTATATAAGGGTAGCCTGATGGGGAAGCTCTCTGGTGTCTGGTATGGAGATTATGCAATTAACGCGGGTTAAAGCCACAACGCCGCCATTTTGTCTCCAGGCTCCACCATTTAAGTTTTATTGGGCCTGACCATGAAAGCTTTCCTAACGAGTAGCAGGCTGCAGGAAGTGTGTGTGTGTGTGTGTTTGTGTGTGTGTGTTTGGTTTGAGGAAGAGGTGAGGGGGAAGAGCGGGAGGAGAGAGCAGCTGGGGGGGTGAGAGGGTGAGAGGGAACTCTCACTTGTATACTGTCCTATACATGATGCATTATCAGGGCGTGATACTGCTGTGAAGAGGG
>NC_140006.1:32352485-32394985 GCF_964263955.1 Coregonus lavaretus
GTAGGTTCACCTGCCTTCAACCAAAATGGAAGGAGTCAGAAGAAGAGTGAGGGTGAGAGGAGGAGTACACAGAGGAGGAGAAGGCGGTAGAGGAAGAGGCAGAGGCCGAGCCAGAGGTCGAGGAAGACCTGAAGCAGGAGGAGAACGTGCACAAAGAAGAAGAGGACCAAACTTATCAAATGACATTCGTGCAACACTAGTGGACCATGTTGTGAACCACGGATTGACGCTGAGGGAGGCTGGACTGAGAGTTCAGCCAAATCTTAGCAGATATACAGTGGCATCTGTCATAAGGACTTTTCGACAGGAAAACAGGTAAAAGAAGATCTGTCTACAGTTACAGTAATCAGCCGTTTATTGTATGCACCATATCAGCACTTGTGATACCCCTTCCTGTAGAGTAAGTTACATGTATTATTCTCTACATAGGATTGAGGGTCGGGAACGACAAGGAGGAAGGGGGCCCATATTCACGCAAGAACAAGAGAGAGAGATAATAAACATGGTTTTGGCCAATAATGCTATCAGGCTCAGAGAACTACAAGCCAACATTATCGGTGACCATGCCATTTTCAATAATGTCCATCAAGTCTCTCAGTCAACACTGGCACGCATCCTGAAAAGACATCAGGTTCAAATGAAACAACTTTATCGAGTGCCTTTTGAGCGGAATTCAGAGAGGGTCAAACGGCTGCGGCATGAGTATGTGGAGGTTTGTATTGTTCACTTTAGCACTGTGATGTTGCATACTGCACACATTACTTTTTTACATTGACTGTATACTAGACCTATCCTGAACTACACAATCTTGTCTTTCACTGTATTTCAGAGAGTTTTGCAGATGGATGCTGAGGAAATCCTGCATGAATTCATATATATTGATGAGGCAGGGTTCAACCTCACAAAAGCAAGAAGGAGAGGCAGAAATATCATTGGCCACAGGGCTATAATCAATGTCCCAGGGCAATGTGGGGGTAACATCACCCTTTGCGCTGCCATTTCACAGCATGGGGTTCTCCTCCGTCATGCCAAAATGTGCCCTTACAACACACCTCACATTCTCGTATTTTTGGACTGATTGCACCACATCGTCACAGCAGGTAATGAAATGCACCAGATGCAATACACTGTCATCTGGGACAATGTGTCATTCCACCGCTCTGCTTTGGTCCAGAACTGGTTTCAACACCATCCACAGTTGACAGTACTATACCTTCCACCATACTCTCCGTTTCTAAACCCTATCGAAAAGTTTTTCTCTGCACGGCGGTGGAAGGTTTACGATCTCCAGCCCCAGGCTCAGGTACCCCTCATTCAGGCCATGGAGGACGCCTGTGACCAAGTCGACGCCGCAGCTGTGCAAGGATGGATTCGACATTCAAGACGGTTCTTCCCGCGTTGTCTTGCTAATAAGGATATTGCTTGTGATGTTGATAACATTCTTTGGCCAGATCCAGCTAGGCGAAGAGATAATGTATAGCATGTTTACTGTAGTATTTTCTGTACAATATTGTCAGTTTTTTTCAGATTATTTTTTATGTTTGTTGTTGTTGTTATTTACTGTAATTGTAACCTGTACTGGATACAGTATTTTACGTTTGTCTGTTGTTTGCTGAGCTAACAGTGTTATGCGCACTACTGTAGTAGCATGAAAACTGGGACATGTTTTGTTGTGATTCTCCATGTTGACATGTTGACTGATTTGGGTATATGGAGAGAAATAAATGATATTTTCCTCAGTCTGCAGCATTGGTCTTGTGTAGTGTTTGTATAGTTGCACTTTCTCTGTGTACTTCATTTACAGTACTCTAATCACTGAGAATTAGACTTGCTAAAAGTGTTTTAGGTTAGCAACAGCAGTGTGTAACTGGTTCAAAAAGATTGAAGTCATATGAAATGTGTGTGTTTCGTATGGTAACAAAATATTGTTTTTATGAAGTCGTGTATAGTTTTGACAAAAGTGTTCCATTTTGCAAATGATCTGAAGTGTTGTGTTACTTTGGTGTAGGGTTGTGCTAATTGTGTGTAGTGTTTTGACAAACCGGGCCCTGTTTTCAAAATTGTGCTTAAACAATTGAAAAAAACTGTAATACATAGGTATGATCTCTTTCTTTAAATACTCAGAAAATGAAATGTTTGTAGAATGTCACAGTACACTAGTTTGAGGAAAGTGGTTGTTTGGTCTTGAGCAGTAACTCTGTAGCCTAGTACACTCTTAGAAAAAAGGATTCCAAAAGGGTTCTTCGGCTGTCTCAATAGGATAACCCTTTTCGGTTCCATGTAGAACCATTTTGGGTTTCATGTAGAACCCTCTGGGGAAAGGGTTCTACATGGTACCCAAAACGATTCTACTTGGAACATTTTTTTTTCTTCTCTCTCATCAATCTAAAAACAGTTTTTTTTGCAGATGTATTACAAATAAAAAACGGAAATATCACATTTACATAAGTATTCAGAACATTTACTCAGTACTTTGTTGAAGCACCTTTGGCAGTGATTACAGCCTTGAGTCTTCTTAGGTATGACGCTACAAGCTTGGCACACCTGTATTTGGGGAGTTTCTCCCATTCTTCTCTGCAGATCATCTCAAGCTCTGTCAGGTTGGATGGGGAGCGTCGCTACACAGCTATTTTCAGGTCTCTCCAGAGATGTTCGATCGGGTTCAAGTCCGGGCTCTGGCTGGGCCACTCAAGGGCATTCAGAGACTTCTCCCAAAGCCACTCCTGCGTTGTCTTGGCTGTGTGCTTAGGGTGAAAGGAAGGTGAACCTTCACCCCATTCTGAGGTCCTGAGCACTCTGGAGCAGGCTTTCATCAAGGATCTCTCTGTACTTTGCTCCGTTCATCTTTCCCTTGATCCTGACTAGTTTCGTAGTCCCTGCCGCTGAAAAACATCCCTACAGCATGATGCTGCCACCACCATGCTTCACCGTAGGGATTGTGCCAGGTTTCCTCCAGACGTGACGCTTGGCATTCAGGCCAAAGAATTTAATCTTGGTTTCATCAGACCAGAGAATCTTATTTCTCATAGTCAGAGTCCTTTAGGTGCCTTTTGGCAAACTCCAAGAGGGCTGTCACGTGCCTTTTCTGAGGAGTGGCTTCCGTCTGGCCACTCTACCATAAAGGCCTGATTGGTGGAGTGCTGCAGAGATAGTTGTCCTTCTGGAAGGTTCTCCCATCTCCACAGAGGAATTCTGGAGCTCTGTCAGAGTGACCATCGGGTTCTTGGTCACCAAGGCCCTTCTCCTCCGATTGCTCAGTTTGGCCTGGCGGCCAGCTCTAGGAAGAGTCTTGGTGGTTCCAAACGTCTTCCATTTAAGAATGATGGAGGCCACTGTGTTCTTGGGGACCTTCAATCCAGCAGACATTTTTTTGTACCCTTTCCCCGGATCTGTGTCTCGATACAATCCTGTCTCGGAGCTCTACGGACAATTCCTTTGACCTCATGGCTTGGTTCTTGCCCTGACATGCACTGTTAACTGTGCGACCTTTTATAGGCAGGTGTGTGCCTTTCCAAATCATGTCCATTCAATTGAATTTACCACAGGTGGACTCCAATCAAGTTGTAGAAACATCTCAAGGATGATCAATGGAAACAGGATGCACCTGAGCTCAATTTCGAGTCTCATAGCAAAGGGTCTGAATACTAAGGTATTTTTGTTTTTAATTTTTTATACATTTGCAAAAATTTGTAAAAACCTGTTTTCACTTTGTCATTATGGGGTATTGTTGTTAGATTGATGAGAATGTCAGTGATCATCATCATCATCATCCCACTGTAACTGTGAAAGCATTAGATGGTCGGGCAACACTACTCTGACCACACGCCCCACTGTTAAAACCATCAGGGTGGAAAAATATACTTTATGGTAGTTTTCTGGCCTTTACTGAGACAGGACACACACAGACGCGTACACACACACCAACTCTATTTCAGCCCTGGCCTCTATTTCACGGTTCTTACTGAGAGACAGTGAGTCAGTGTCTAGCTAGGAATGAAGAGAGGAGAGAGAGCACAGTCTACAGCCCAAGGCCACATTCTGACACTTCTCTGCCTCAACGTTCATTGGACTACATTGTGTCTGGGAACATCTGCACAGACATTGGGAATTGAGCCTGCACAGATGTTTGTGTCATATCAGCTACACTGATGCACATCGCACATACGGATGAGTAGGTGATTTGTGTGTGTGTGTGCATGAATACTTATCTCTGGAGAAATAGAGAGAGAGGGAGAGGGAGGGAGAGATAGAGAGAGAGAACGAGAGAGAGAGAGAGAGAGAGAGAGAGAGAGAGAGAGAGAGAGAGAGAGAGAGATGAGAGATGGGGAGATTGAGAAAAGGATGAGAATAGACTTAATTAGTCCAGAGAGCCTCACTGACGCACAAGGATGATGATCTATGCGGATGATTAGATCTCTGGATGAATACTCTGACTGGTCTCTGACAGGATTGAGAGACATGAGACTAATGGCTTTCTATTAGGGTTGAGCTTGATACTGACGCAAGTGAATGAAGTGTGTGTACAGTTAGTCTATGAGACGCACAGCTGATCAAAGCATAACGAAATTCAAGAGCCCACATCGTGTTCGGATAGCTGACCTGCTGGGTTTCTGCAGTGCTGACTCTTCAGGCCTGAAACAATAGATTGAAAAAAGGCACACACACACACACTGTATATACAGGTACAGTATGTGGAGGATCCAGGATCACAGCTGCTCCCTGCCTGGTCTATTTAAACCCCAGCCCACAGCAGCGCTTCATTAGCACCAGCTATATTAGCCTGTGGCCTGGTTACACACACACCCACACACACACCCACACACACACCCACGCACGCGCGCATGTACACACACCAGCACACACACACACACACACACACACCCACGCGCACACACACACCACCATCAGCCTACACACAAAGTATACATGCATGATGAAAGAGTGTATTCTTCCACTACCAAACGGATGGGGAAATGGGGTGCAGAGAGAAAGAAAGGGGGAACAAGAGACAGGGTGAACTGGAGATCAGGTCAACAAGTCAGTGGAGACAAGCAGTCCTCTTCTTGGGTGACTCTTCAGAGAGGAAGCAGAGGGAAGCGGAGGGCTCAGGTCCACAGCAGTGGAAAAAGACAGACAGTCTTCAGATAGTGTAACCCTATCTGGGAGTTACCCGGGAGGATAACCAACCTAATGCTGTCTGAAGAAACCCCAGATGGGTGGAAAGGCATTACTAGCTATGGTGTTTCCTTCACAGGGTCCCCACACACGTCCACAGATCAACCACCTCAAATCCCCTGACCTGAATGTCTTAGCTCTTAGGTTTCTGCAGTGCTTCACTGTACAGTGCATGTGTATCTGCATTCTCTGTGCAATCGGAATTATGCAAAAATGGCAAATCCTACTAATCTGAGACAGCAAGCTTCACTAAGTCTCATTATGTCTGGAAATGCCTACATAATATTGTGACAGTTTTTCATTGAAACCGTCTCAGAGGAAACTCTCCTCACTTCTCCCCATACTCCTTTTCCATCATCTCCCCTTTCTTTTCGCTTCAATGATTGGCTAAATGTCTCACTTGTCAGTTCCATTTGCCATCATGCTGTGTGCTGGCAGAGGGCAGGTAAACAGTGTGAAGATGTTCTGTGTGTGTGTGTATAACCATGCGTGCGTGTGATGAGGAGAGAGTCCTTACTTACACACAATCCAACAAGTCTCAACACCCCCCAGCTGCCATGGGTGGCCTACGTGGAACACTGCCTACCCTGGCCTAATTTAATTCATTTTGAATTAAAAACCTGCATCGCTTATGAGGGAATAGTTGTATGCACGCTTACATTTTCAGACAGTGTAGACGCATGAGGTATGCACATGCACACACACACACACACACACACCTGGAAGAGCTGCCTCAAAACTTGTCAATCATCAAAATGACTCCTGGTGTTCATGATATTTTATAGGAGGCACTTTTGACTTTGAAGCTTGGCCAATTTGGGAGCCCTTTTATAGGGAGGAAGCCATATTGATTTAAAACAATGGCTCTATTTGAATTAGTCTTTCCGTGATTCCTCACCTCCTTCTCAACCGTCTTGGAAGAGAAGGTCCAAGGTGCCTCTCCTCTGGCCTTCTTCTCTAAAGCGTTCTGAGAATGAGGCATGGAGAATCAAAGGTCATTATGACACTAATCTTGCTGATAGGGACAATCTTCGGTACAGAATTATAGGAGAATACTAATATAGCTTTACTAAATCACATTCCTTACACTGTGATGTTTCTATTATAAAATAAAGGAAATAAAACACTAAACAAACGAAGAGTGACTTAAAATATATACATTTATACATATGCTATGGCAAGTGATCTGTGTTAAGAACCTGATACATGAGAAACGCAGCAGAGAGGACAGTGGCCTGGCAATGTAGTTCTTAACGTGGCCAGAGAACAAAATGTCTGTAGTTCAACTCTATAGTAGGCCAACTCAGTTCAATACAGAAACGGTGGAACCATTGGACAACTCCAGTGGGTAAAACTCCAGAGCCACAGTGAATGCAAGCTTTATCGCATTTTACCTCCTGAATTAGGCCAAAGGCAACTTCATGTATCCAAAAGCCATTTTGATCAAGTGCCATGGAGAGAGGACAACTAGTAGTTAGTATGACCCTTTTAGACTAGCGTTGTGCCCTCCAAGTCTGTGCAGGTGATGGTGATTATGGTCTTCTAGTGTATCGCCCCATGTAGGAAAAGTCATTTTCAGCAGAAAGAGGAAGTTATGTGTAAGCATAATGGGCCAGGAGTTTTTCCTTACCATGTTTCGTGACCAGTAAAAACTCTGGACCTTAGTTATATCCTATTACTAGGAATTACCCAGAATCCTTCAGGCCCTACTTGTTCCTGGTCAGATCCTGTGATCAGGAAATACTCCTGGGCCTATAGGCATAAACAGTATACCAGAGGAGGCTGGTGGGAGGAGCTATGGGAGGACGGGCTCATTGTAAAGACTGTAATGGACTTTATTAAACCGATTAAACATTTGGAAACCGCATGTTAGACTCCATTCCATTTATTCCATTCCAGCCAATAAAATGAGCCCGTCTTCCTATAGCTCCTCCCACCAGCCTCTTCTGCGGTATACATATCTGTGTTTTTATACATTCATTCTCCTAATTTAACTCACTACAACTGTACAAACCTCTACCGTACCAACCAAAGAAACATTCTGTTCTACAAACTGAAAATACATCAAATTTACACAGATATACACACAACATAGGCCATTACAAAAATAGCTATGTTTTTGATGAACTGAGAGAAATGCACTGCCATGTATGTAACTGTATTGTGTATATTTCTTAATTAATGATATAATGTAGAGTTGAGCGGTTATTATCCTTAATATGGGTAAATATGGTAACTGTAGAATAAGCTGATAACATCATTGTTGCTTTTTATTCTGATAGCTAGCTGTGCTGTTGGTTGCTCACGTTTAGGCCCAGAATTCTAATCTAGAACATCCTTTGATCACATTGTCAAAACAGAAATAAAGTGATTGATTGGGTTATAAAAAAGAGAGAAATATGAGTGAGAGAGAGAGAGAGAGAGAGAGAGAGAGAGAGAGAGAGAGAGAGAGAGAGAGAGAGAGAGAGAGAGAGAGAGAGAGAGAGAGATAGAGGGGGGTAGAAAGAAAGAAAGAAAGAAAGAAAGAAAGAAAGAAAGAAAGAAAGAAAGAAAGAAAGAAAGAAAGAAAGAAAGAAAGAAAGAAAGAAAGAAAGAAAGAAAGAAAGAAAGAAAGAAAGAAAGAAAGAAAGAAAGAAAGAAAGAAAGAAAGAAAGAAAGAAAGAAAGAAAGAAAGAAAGAAAGAAAGAAAGAAAGAAAGAAAGAAAGAAAGAAAGAAAGAAAGAAAGAAAGAAAGAAAGAAAGAAAGAAAGAAAGAAAGCGAGAGAGAGAGAGATGCAGAGTACCATGGCATTAAGTACCAGGTTGTTAAAAACATTAAGATGTAACAGAATGTTGCAATGTAATACAGTATAATATTACATTCTCAAGTTATTAACGTAACAAAACAACGATAACTATGATGGCTATGCATGCATATGCGCAATTCAAAGAGCAAATCACACACAGAACTGGACAAATGACGAACAATTGTAAATCAACAACGTACAAACAGGTTTTGACCAATGATTCCTGGTGAAAAAAGTTGTTAACACTTCATATAGCAAGCAAGTTAGTATATGAAAAGACGCTTGTACATTCCTGGTATAGTCATTATACAAAATATATCTCTGATATTATTGCGTTGCTTTTCATACAATAGGGGGACAAGCACAGTTCATTCAAAGCTATTCAGAAAACTAAATATTCAAAAATGTATAATCCATTCAACTCTATCAATAAAGGGCTTCTGTTGGGAGAGTTTAATATAACGATATCTAAATATACTTAATCAAATCAATCAATCTATATACAGTACATACCACACACACACGTCACACACACACACCTCGGTTGATGAACGTCTGTGTTTGTGTGTTCTTCTCTACCTATGAAATCCATACATTCTAGTGTTGCATAGACATACAGTGCCTTCAGAAAGTATGCATACCCCTTGACTTATTCCACATTTTTTTGTTACAACCAGAATTCAAAATGGATTTTAAAAAAAAATAATCTCACCCATCTACACTCAATACCCCATAACGACAAAGTGAAAACATGTTTTAAGAAAATGTTTCACATACATTGAAAATGATATACAGAAATATATAATTTACATAAGTATTCACACCCCTGAGTCAATACATGTTAGAATCCCCTTTGGCAACAATTACAGCTGTGAGTCTTTCTGGGTAAGTCTCTAAGAGCTTTGCACATCTGGATTGTATAATATTTGCACATTATTCTTAAAGAAATTCTTCAAGCTCTGTCAAGTTGGTTGTTGATCATGGCTAGACAGACATTTTCAACTCTTGCCATAGATTTTCAAGCCGATTTAAGTCAAAACTGTAACTAGGCCACTCAGGAACATTCAATGTCATCTTGTTAAGCAACTCCTCTGTATATTTGGCCTTGTGTTTTAGGTTATTGTCCTGCTGAAAGGTGAATTTGTACTGCCAGTGTCTTTTGGAAAGCACACTGAACCAGGTTTTCCTCTAGGATTACGCCTGTGCTTAGCTCTATTCCGTTTATTTTGAAAAATCCCTAGTCCTTGCCGATGACGAGCATACTCATAACATGATGCAGTCACCACCATGATTGAACATATGAAGAGTGGTTCTCAGTGATGTGTTGTGTTGGATTTGCCCCAAACATAATGCTTTGTATTCAGGACATAAAGTTCATTTCTTTGCCACATTTTTTGTAGTTTTACTTTAGTGTCTTATTGAAAACAGGATGCATGTTTTGGAATGTTTTTATTATGTACAGGCTTCCTTCTTTTCACTCTGTCATTTAGGCTAGTATTGTGGAGTAACTACAATGTTGTTGATCCATCCTCAGTTTTCTCAAATGGATATTCAATGTCTGTTTTGTTGTTGTTGTTGCCATCTACCAATAGGTCCCCTTCTTTGCGAGGCATTGGAAAACCTCCCTGGTCTTTGTGGTTGAATCTGTGTTTGAAATTCACTGCTCGACTGAGTGACCTTACAGATAATTGTATGTGTGGGGTACAGAGATGAGGTAGTCATTCAGAAATCATGTTAAACACTATTAGTGTCCATGCAACTTATGTGACTTGTTAAGCAAATGTTTACTCCTGAACTTATTTAGGCTTGCCATAGCAAAATAGTTTCAATACTTATTGACTCAAGATATTTCAGCTTTTCATTTTGTATTAATTTGTACAAATGTCTAAAAACATAATTCCACTTTGACATTATGGGGTATTGTGTGTAGGCCAGTGACACAAAATCTAAATGTAATCCATTTTAAATTCAGGCTGTAACACAACAAAATGTGGAAAAAGTCAAGGGGTGTGAATACTTTCTGAAGGCACTGTATGATCATTAGAGCGTATCCAATCAGCTATGCTGGCCTGCTGAAAGGTGATTGTTTTATTAATCTAGCATGCATTCCTTAAATGTATTAAATAAACAGTTGAGAGTTTTAAAATTAAGTGAACTCTGCCCAATGACTTTAAAACCCAGAGAGAGGCAAAGTGTCCACAGAGGCAAGGACTGTAGCTGACAACATAGAAACCAGCAGCAGAAAGTTAAAGGTGTGTGTGTGTTAAAGGGTTCCAGCGTGTCTTTTGTGTGTGTGTGTGTGTGTGTATGTGTGTGTGTGTGTGTGTGTGTGTGTGTATGCATGCTTGTCTGTGTTAGTGTATGTGTGTGTGTGCAAGCATGTGCATGAGTGTGTGAGTTTGTGTTGTATATTGAGGCCCAGAAGTCCTGCGTGGTAGTCCGTCCACTGATAGAGATATGAGTGCATTGTTAAAGCAGAGAGCAGTAGAGCTGTGGAGGGAGCCTATTGCCTGGACACACACACTCCAGTCCACAGTATACACACAGGAAGCAGCAGGTGGAGTACTGGAACAATCTGCCTGTGATTGAGTGTGTGTGTGAGGAGCTCGTGCACACACACTCGCGTCTCTATGGGGAAACACAATCCCTGTCCGCCCCCACAAGTGTCCTTATCCACACTGCCCCCCCCCCCCCCCCATGCTGTGTTTTCAGAGCAGGCTCCACTGTAGAGCCAGTGTGGCCAGGAGCAAGGTGAGGGCCGTGGGTAGAGACAGGCAAGCTGGGGGGCACCCTGCACCTCTCACCCTCACCACCGGGGGAGCACGACTTCCTGGGTTACTGCCTACGGGGTTACCATCGCTGGACACCTCTGGTCGACCATCAGTGGCTGGAGGAGAGGGAGAGGGAGAGGGAGAGGGAGAGGGAGAGGGAGAGGGAGAGGGAGAGGGAGAGGGAGAGAACAAGATACGTCAAGTCAAGGTAAGGTAAGGTAAGGTAAGACATACACAGTAGTTTTTAACTTTGTCACTCACCAGCTGTCATTCCTAACCATAGTTGAATGGGAGTGTAATGAGTAATTGAAATGTTCTGTAGGCATATATGCAACCACACAACCCCACACACCTATACAAACATACTGTACATAACCCCATCACATGCACACTTAAACACCACACACACACTGATTGAGGGGTGACTAGCTGTCTAATTTCCAGCACCTAATGATGGAAAGCCCTCAGAATATCATTACAGCCAATCACAGATAAATCAGCCTGATGGGGGGGGGGGGGGTTGGGGGCACCAGCCGCCAAGTCCATCCTGGTCACACATACACACACACACACACACACACACACACACACACACACACACACACACACACACAACCTCGTTACCCAAGGTTCCACTTTCCTGCTGACATCAGCTCATTGTGAGCCAGAGCTTTCTGAATGAAGAGTTCTCTCTCAACTGCCCTAATCCCTCACCTCCATTATTTTCCTTTCTCTAACACTTCCCCTCTTCCTCTTCCTCTCACTCTCAATGTTTGTCCTTTCTCAAGTCTCTCACCTTTCCTTTTTATTCCCTCTCTTTCCATCTCATGTCTTTCCATCCCTCTCAACCCCTCTCCTGATCGCTCCGACGTGCGGGTACCCTGACGAAACTACGTCGGCAAGTACATAAACTGCCTCTACCCTCCGTTCTATTGGCAAATTACAATTACTGGAGAACAAACTGGACGAGCTCCGTTCGTGACTATTCTATCAACGAGACCTGAAGAACTGTCCTATGTTTCACAGAGTCGCGGCTGAACAAGGACATGGATGACATACATCTAGCTGGTTTTTCTATGCATCGGCAGGAAAGAACGTCAGCGTCAGGTAAGCTCAAGGGAGGAGGTATGTGTCTCTTTGTTAACCGCAGCTGATGCACGATCTCTAATGTTAAGGAAGTCTTGAGGTTCTGCTCGCCTGAGTTAGAATACCTCATGATAAGCTATTTACCATACTATTTACCAAGAGAGTTTCCATCTATCTTTTTCGTAGCTGTCTATTTACCTCCACAAACCGATGCTTGCACTAAGACCACACTAAGGCGGCGCTCCTAGTGGCCGGTGAATTTAACGCAGGAAAACTGAAATCTGTCTTTCCTCATTTCTACCAGCATGTCACGTGTGCAACTAGAGGCAAAAAAAATTCTAGATCACCTTTACTCCACACACAGAAAGGCATACAAAGCTCTCCCTCGCCCTCCATTTGGCAAATCTGACCATAACTCTATCCTTCTGATTCCTCCTTACAAGCAAAAACAGGAAGTACTAGTGACGCGTTCAATACAGAAGTGGTCCAATGACGCGGCTGCTAAGCTACAGGACTGTTTCGCTAGCGCAGACTGGAATATGTTCCGGGACTCATCCGATGGCATTGAGGAGTTTACCACATCAGTCACCGGCTTCATTAATGACTGCATCGATGACATCGTCTCCACAGAGACCATATGTACATATCCCAACCAGTAGCCATGGATTACAGGCAACATCCGCACTGAGCTAAAGGCTAGAGCTGCCGCTTTCAAGGAGTGGGACACTATTCCGGCCGCTTATAAGAAATCCTGCTACGCCCTCCGACGAACCATCAAACAGGCAAAGCTTCAATACAGGACTAAGATCGAATGCTACTTCACCGGCTCTGATGCTCGTCGGATGTGGCAGGGCTTGCAAACTATCATGGATTACAAAGGGAAAACCAGCCGTGAGCTGCCCAGTGATAAGAGCCTACCAGACGAGCTAAATACCTTCTATGCTCGTGTCGAGGCAAGCAATACAGAACCATGCATGAGTGCACCGACTGTGTGATCTCGCTCTCCGTAACCAATGTGAATACGAATTTTAAACAGGTTAACATTCACAAGGCCGCAGGGCCAGACGGATTACCAGGACGCGTACTCAGAACATGCGCTGACCAGCTGGCAAGTGTCTTCACTGACATTTTCAACCTCTCCCTGACCCAGTCTGTAATACCTACATGTTTCAAGCAGACCACCATAGTCCCAAGAACGGCAAGGTAACCTGTCTAAATGACTATCGCCCCGTAGCACTCACATCTGTATCCATGAAATGCTTTGAAAGGCTGGTCATCGCTCACATCAACACCATCATCCCACACACCCTGGACCCACTCCAATTCGCATACCGCCCCAACAGATCCACAGATGATGCAATCTCTAATGCACTCCACACTGCCCTTTCCTACCTGGACAAGAGGAAAATGTGCAAATGCTGTTTATTGAGTACAGCTCAGCGTTCAACACCATAGTGCCCTCCAAGCTCATCACTAAGCTAAGGATTCTGGACTTCCTGACGGGCCACCCCAGGTGGTGAGGGTAGGCAACAACACATCCACCACGCTGACCCTCAACACGGGGGCCCCTCAGGGGTGCATCCTTAATCCCCTCCTGTACTCCCTGTTCACCCATGACCACGTGGCCGCGCACGACTCCATCATCATTAAGTTTGCCGACGACACAATGGTGGTAGGCCTGATCACCGATGACGATGAGACAGCCTATCGGGAGGAGGTCAGAGATTTGTCAGAGTGGTGCCAGAACAACAACCTCTCCCTCAGCGTCAGCAAGACAAAGTAGCTGATTGTGGACTACAGGAAACGGAGGGCCGAGCAAACCCCCATTCACATCGACGGAGCTGTAGTGGAGCGGGTCGAGAGCTACAAGTTCCTCGATGTCCACATCACTAAGGATCTATCATGGCCCACTCACACAAACACAGTCGTGAAGAGGGCACGACAATTCCTCTTCCCCCTCAGGAGGCTGAAAAGATTTTGCATGGGCCCTGAGATCCTCAAAAAGTTATACAGCTGAGCCATTGAGAGCATCTTGACTGGCTGCATCACCATTTGGTATGGCAACTGGTTGGCATCCGATCACAAGGTGCTACAAAGGGTAGAGTGTATAGCCCAGTACATCACTGGGGCCAAGCTCCCTTCCATCCAGGACCTCTATACCAGGCGGTGACAGAGGAAGGCCCTAAAAATTGTCAAAGACTCCAGCCACCCAAGACATAGACCCTTCTCTCTGCTAGCGCACGGCAAGCGGTACCGATACACCAAGTCTGGAACCAACAGGACCCTGAACAGATTCTACCCTAAAGCCATAAGACTGCTAAATAGTTCGTTAAATAGTTAACCAAATAGCTACCCAGACTATTTGCATTGAACCTTTTTGCACTAACTTTTTTGTCTCATAACATACACTCCTGCTACTGTTTATTATCAGTCACTTTATTCCTAATGAAATGTACATATCTACCTCAATTACCTCATACCCCTGTACATCAACTCTGTACTGGTACACCGTGTATATAGCCAAGTTATCGTTACTCATTGTGTATCTATTATTACTTTTATTATTATTGTTTTACTTTTCTATTATTTCTCTATTTTCTTTCTCTCTGCATTGTTGGGAAGGGCCCGTAAGTAAGCATTTCACTGTTTGTCTACACCTGTTGTTTACAAGGCATGTGACGAATAAAATGTGATTTGATTTGACTAGGCTATTAAAACCTTAGCATCAGTAGGCTATTAAAACCTTAGCATCTGTAGGCTATTAAAACCTTAGCATCAGTAGGCTATTAAAACCTTAGCATCAGTAGGCTATTAAAACCTTAGCATCTGTGGGTTATTAAAACCTTAGCATCTGTATTTTGTTTGTCACAGAAGCTGAGGGTTGGAGAGAGGAGGGAAATGAGGCTAAAGTGCCAATGGTTATTGTTCCCTTTGAACACAATAGACAAAGATAGACAAAGCCATCCCATCACTTCTCCCCAATCAGGCTGCTGTCATTGTTTCTACTAGAATGAATGGGATGCATCTGGTTAGGAGGCTGAAATAGAAGACATTTCAATATCAGCTAATGGCCTGAGCATCTTAAGGTGTTACACATAAAGCTAACTACAAAAACACAGTCATGTTTTTCACAATATTCCATATCCTTCCTCTGTCTCTTTCGCTCCTCCTCTCTCACCACGCTCTCTCTTTCTCTCTACCCCTCTCTCTCCTTCTCTATTGTTCTCTCTATATCTCTTTCTCCTGTCTCTGCTACAGTATCATCTACCTCTCTTTGATCACCTCTGCAAGACGTGGGTTTATCTTTCCCACTCCCCAATCATCAAAAGAAGCACTTCCTTAGCCCTGGATGCTATGTCGGGAGTTTTAATGTACAGTATTGTTTTTCTACACACAGACATTTTTTTATTTTTTAGATATATTAAGTGTTTTTCTCCTGTCTTTGGTCGTCTAACAGTCGACAAACTGGGAATCCTCCAGAACAGTCGTAACATCATGTCACGTCCTGGCCTTGAGAGCCCGGTTTTCTTTAGTTGGTTTGGTCAGGGTGTGAATTTCTATGTGTATGATCTAGATATTGTAGATCTATGTTGGCCGGGTGTGGTTCCCAATCAGAGGCAGCTGTCGATCGTTGTCTCTGATTGGGGATCATACTTAGGTAGCCATGTTGCCTACCTGTTTTGTGGGATCTTGTTTCTGTGTGTTTGGCTTGTTTGATGTTAGCCTTTAGAACTTCACGTTATGTTGCTTTTGTTGTTTTGTTCGGTGTTTATTCAATAAACGAACATGTACGCATACCACGCTGCACCTTGGTCCAATCCTGTATTCAACGAACGTGACAGAAGATCCCACCACCAACGGACCAAGCAGCGTGACCAGGAGGAGCAAACACCCTGGACACAGGTGGGGAAGACGTGGTCTGGGGAGGAGATATTTGCTGGTAAAGGACCCTGGGCGAAGGTAGAAGCCCAGGTAGGAGAGGATCAATGGCGACTCCAACGGTGCCGACCACTAAGGAAGCCCGAGAGGCAACCCCAAGAAAAAATTGTTTTGGGGGGGGGGGCACACAGGGTGGTTGGCTAAGCAGCAGGAGGCTCGGAGAGACCTGCAGATTAGCACTCTGATAGAAGAAGCAACCACCTTACGGGGGCTGATCGCGAAGATAGAGCAGGAGAGCTCCCTTCAAGAGGAGGCGCTGCAGGAGGCCCTTAAGGAGAAGGTGCTGGCCAGGCAACAAGAGAAGCTGAGAGAGGAATTAACCCTCCAGCAGCAGAGAGTTCAGTCGTTAGAGCAGAGGTTAGCAGAGCCAGCTACCCGCACTCGCTGTAAGGAGCGTGTGTTCATTGTGGAACCAGGTTATGCGGAGATACGCACTGTGTCACCAGTGCGCCTTCACAGCCCAGTGCGTCCTGTGCCAGCGCCCCGCACGTGCCGTGCGAAAGTGGGCATCCAGTCAGGACGGGTTGTGCTAGCTTTACACTCCAGACCTCCAGTACGCCTCCACGGTCCAGTATATCCTGCTCCGGTTCTACGCACTGTGTCACCAGTGCGCCTCCCCATCCCGGTACGGCTCGTGCCTGCTCCTCGCACCAAACCAGTGGTGCGTGTATCCAGTCCTGTACGCCCCGTACCTGCTCCCCGCACCAAACCAGTGGTGCGTGTATCCAGTCCTGTACGGCCCGTACCTGCTCCCCGCACCAAACCAGTGGTGCGTGTATCCAGTCCAGTACGGCCCGTACCTGCTCCCCGCACCAAACCATTGGTGCGTGTCCCCAGTCAGGCACGGCCCGTGCCTGCTCCCCGCACCAAACCAGTGGTGCGTGTCCCCAGCCCGGTACGGCTGGTGCCAGAGCAGTCCGCTCCACCGGTGCCCAGTCCAGCTCCGGTCAGCTGCTCCACTCCAGTGCCAGAGCAGTCCGCTCCACTGGTGCCTAGTCCAGCCCCGGTCAGCTGCTCCAGTCCAGAGCCAGAGCAGTCCGCTCCACCGGGGTCCAGTTCAGCTTCGGTCAGCGGCTCCACTCCAGAACCAGACGTCAACCCCTCTCCAGGGTCGGGGCCTTCCACACCAGGGTCCAGACAGGGCTTAGTGCATCGCGGGGGGATTGCCGGTCCAGGCCCAGACGTCAGCCCCTCTCCAGGGTCGGGGCCTCCCACACCAGGGTCCAGACAGGGCTTGGTGCATTGTGGGAGGACTGAGAGGGGAAGCATCACGCCGAGGTCCCGACCGGACCAGGGGTGCAACGGGGAGGCAGAAAGGGAGAGGATGTCACGCCCGGAGCCTGAGCCGCCACCGAGGCTGAATGCCCACCCGGACCCTCCCCTTGGGGGGGGGGGGGGGTACTGTCATGCCCTGGCCTTGAGAGCCCGGTTTTCTTTAGTTGGTTTGGTCAGGGTGTGAATTTCTATGTGTATGATCTAGATATTGTAGATCTATGTTGGCCGGGTGTGGTTCCCAATCAGAGGCAGCTGTCGATCGTTGTCTCTGATTGGGGATCATACTTAGGTAGCCATGTTGCCTACCTGTTTTGTGGGATCTTGTTTCTGTGTGTTTGGCTTGTTTGATGCTAGCCTTTAGAACTTCACGTTACGTTGCTTTTGTTGTTTTGTTCAGTGTTTATTCAATAAACGAACATGTACGCATACCACGCTGCACCTTGGTCCAATCATGTATTCAACGAATGTGATACATCAATATCCAATATCCATCAGTATACAGTAAGTGATGTGAACGGATGAGGAAAACTGCTAACAAGCAGTCAGAAACTAGCTATGACAAGCCCTTAGGAGACACGTTCGACAAGCGTTCTTATTATAGTAGATCAAATACTGTATAACTCACGTTTGAAATATTTTTCTTCTTCCATTTTGTGCCTAGTGAGGGTGACCCATTTTGTATTGATAACGTAGCCTACACATTGATCCTATTCGTGTGTGTGTGTGTGTATATGTGCAGTGTGCAGAATGTGATGCATTCAGGGGCTTTCTCTGAAGTTTTGTCTCAGAAGGACAAAGAGATAGTCAGAGTGTGGTGGATGAAATACATTATTCAGGTAAGGCAATTAGATCAATCACTAAAACTCATATAATAAGATTTCTCTATGGCTTATAATGTGATATATAGGCCCAACGAAGATGGTCGTTGTTGAAGTAACCACAGGGGAGGACTTAGTGATTTGGAGGCACCAGGCAGAGGCCAGACATGAAATGTAACTTAAAAAATGTATTACCTTTTAATGTGCCATGAACACAAGGAGTCATGTGGTTTTCATCTGATTGTCAAACAAATCACTTCAAAAAGTAGGTTACCTTCGCACGTTCATCCAAAATAATTCCAGCATCCGAACAGTGCACTGTGCACCCGCCAACTTTCCTTCAATTCGCAAACGGCTGAAACCATCTCACCGGAGAAAGCATCCGAGCCAGCGAAACACCGCCACTCTTTCTTACTATATGGAGCCCATGTATCTGATGCTGTATGACATGCCATAATCTTTTTGGCCAGACAGCATCAGATACATGGGCTACACGTACATGTCCTCTGCCTCAAAGACGATGTCAGTATTATCAGCAGCACCTGTCTTTTTACTAAAGAAATTAGTATTGTCTTCACCTAGAGTCTAAGATAAAAAAAAAAAAAAGATGGTCATTCCAAGGATCATTTAGCTATTTGTTTTAGAATTTTAGGACCCCTGTAGGTATTACAAAAAACATACAAAATGTATTTGATGAAACATTGAATTTGGCCTTACTGCTATTAGGCCATAGAAACGCATTGAATAACAGATTCATACATGGATAAATGACCTATTCACTTCAATTAATTTTTTGGCCCAGTAACAGGTTACCTTCAGACGAGTCCCGTGACATTTTTGAGGCCAAACCGCTCAGACGCTACAGACGTTTTCGTGAGAAGATTTTCGGGATGTCTCCTGATCTGACAAACACTTCTGTAGCTTGGCCATCTTCCACCGCAGATGCGGAAGGCCAACATTGGCGGATGTGATGGATTGAGATGCAGCCCATGCAAAAAAACAGATATCTCTAGCTTAAACAGACACATTTTCATGGGGATAGTTTTATTATTTATTATGCCTTGAGCGGAGCATGGGGAGGCCTCAAGCGGATTATTTTTGAATTTTTTATGCCCAGCTCATGAGGCCCCTTGACGATGTGAGGCCTGAGGCAATTGCCTCTTTTGCCTAATGGTAAGTCCACCAGCGAGTAACCACATACCACTGGGAAATCAATTTGAGGTACAAGGTTATAGTTTAGCATACACATTTAGTGTGTGTGTGTGTGTGTGTGTGTGTGTGCATACGTGTGTGTTTGTGTGTGTGTGTGTGTGTGTGTGTGTGTGCAGCATCCAACCAGAGGAATAGAGTTAGGTGTACTACTGTGTATTCTGTGTGCAAACTTTTCCCATCTTTTCCATCAGGGGTGAGAGACCCCTCAATGTACACATTCCTCTCAGTGGAAAGAACAGTTTCTCTCCTCCTTTCTCTCTCTCCTTTTTCTCTTTCAGAGCATTCATCATTTCATCCCTCTAAATGAAACATGCTCAGGTCACTGCGAGGCCAGATTTATACCTGCAGAGCATTGCTAGTTCACACACTCATGTGCAAACGTGATTGCACAAACACACACACACACACGCACGCACACACACATACACACACACACATATGTACAATTCACACACAAACACGTATGCACGCACGCACACACACACGCACACGCACACATACACAAGCACATTGCCTTCCCAGTCAAGTCATACAAGTGAGGGCATAGCCATGACCCTGGTGCACAAAGAAGTAGTCTAGAGGTTAAAGGCTGGTCTGGTGCTGAAAACAGACAGACCTTCACTCCTCTCTCCATCTCTTTCTCCCTTCATCTCTCTTTTGCTCTCTCTCTCTTCTTTTCCCTCTTCCTCTCTTTCATTCACTCACCCATGTCTCTGTCTTTCTTTCTCCACTTCTACCTCTCTCCCTCACTCTCTCTCTCTTCTGTTCATTCTCTCCTTCAGCTGAGCTCCACAACTAAAGCCTCTTAGGGGGCTTCTGTCTGAGAAAGGCTGAGGGAGGAAATTGTGAATTCCTCTTGAAGTAGTGGATGTTTGATTTGAGTTGCCAAACGTCGCTTCAGGAGAACATGTGTGGAATATGAGAGATACAACACATTAATATCAAAAGGAGAAAAGTAAACTATAACAACTTTGAGGTATAAGAGGTAATCATGAATGTATTATGAGTTATTGTAACCCCAGGGATGAACGTGTCAGGTATAAGCTCAGTAAAAACAAAACAGACTATATTAATGCTATGGAGAGAGGGAGATAAAGAGATAGAGGGTTAGCCTGATAGAGGTCACGTGTGGCTCAGTTGGTAGAGCGTGACGCTTGCAACGCCAGGGTTGTGGGTTCGATTCTCACGGGGGACCAGTACGTAAAATGAAGAAAACGTATGCAATCACTAAGTCGCTCTGGGTAAGAGTGTCTTGATAAATGACTAAAATATAAAAGAGAGGAATTGTTGAATTGTAAAACCTTGTTGCTTTGGCAACACAAGTATCTTTGTTATGCCAATAAAGCATTTTAAATTAAATGTAATTGAAAGAGAGAGCTGCGCGAGAGCAAGTGCGCATGAGCGAGCGAGCGAGCGAGAGAGAGTGAGAGAGAGAGAGAGAGAGCGAGAGAGAGAGAGAGAGATGATAATCAAATGGGATGCTATGGTTATCTTAAGAGGCTAACAGATAGGGCAGGACTCAGCTGGCTCATCTGTCTCGCTCTAAAATCCTTCTAACGAGGATGGAGAGAGGGAGGAAGAGAGAGATAGAGGGAGAGAGGGATGGTTGGAGAGGAGGAGTGGAGACCAGGACACCTTGCTAAGATTCAATCTGGCGTTTCAGCAGGGGGCTGAATAAATGCATCATCACTAGTCTGCCACTGGGCAGAGATATTCATTTTTTATTTTCACCAACAAGAACCACCCCATCCCATACCATTATGGCTGTGTTTACACAGGCAGCTCAATTCTGATCTTTTTTTCCACTAATTGGTCTTTTGACCAATCACATCAGATCTTTTCACATCAGATCTTTTTCAGAGCAGATCTGATTGGTCAATTTGTAAAAAAATATATCAGAATTGGGTTGCCTGTGTAAACGCAGCCTAAGAGGACCGAGACATCGTTAGGCTGCGTTTACACAGGTAGCCCAATTCAGGTATTTGGCCAATTATTTGCATATCTGATACCTATCTGAGCTTTTCCCAAAAAATTTAAACAGCAAAAAAAATTCTGATTCATACCATATGTGGATCTGAATCCTGATACAAACCCGATCCCTCATATGCAACCTCAGTCTGGACGCTCGGAATATACAGTGGGGGAAAAAAGTATTTAGTCAGCCACCAATTGTGCAAGTTCTCCCACTTAAAAAGATGAGAGAGGCCTGTAATTTTCATCATAGGTACACGTCAACTATGACAGACAAAATGAGAAAAAATTTTCCAGAAAATCACATTGTACGATTTTTAATGAATTTATTTGCAAATTATGGTGGAAAATAAGTATTTGGTCAATAACAAAAGTTTCTCAATACTTTGTTATATACCCTTTGTTGGCAATGACACAGGTCAAACGTTTTCTGTAAGTCTTCACAAGGTTTTCACACACTGTTGCTGGTATTTTGGCCCATTCCTCCATGCAGATCTCCTCTAGAGCAGTGATGTTTTGGGGCTGTCGCTGGGCAACACAGACTTTCAACTCCCTCCAAAGATTTTCTATGGGGTTGAGATCTGGAGACTGGCTAGGCCACTCCAGGACCTTGAAATGCTTCTTACGAAGCCACTCCTTCGTTGCCCAGGCGGTGTGTTTGGGATCATTGTCATGCTGAAAGACCCAGCCACGTTTCATCTTCAATGCCCTTGCTGATGGAAGGAGGTTTTCACTCAAACTCTCACGATACATGGCCCCATTCATTCTTTCCTTTACACGGATCAGTCATCCTGGTCCCTTTGCAGAAAAACAGCCCCAAAGCATGATGTTTCCACCCCCATGCTTCACAGTAGGTATGGTGTTCTTTGGATGCAACTCAGCATTCTTTGTCCTCCAAACACGACAAGTTGAGTTTTTACCAAAAAGTTCTATTTTGGTTTCATCTGACCATATGACATTATCCCAATCCTCTTCTGGATCATCCAAATGCACTCTAGCAAACTTCAGACGGGCCTGGACATGTACTGGCTTAAACAGGGGGACACGTCTGGCACTGCAGGATTTGAGTCCCTGGCGGCGTAGTGTGTTACTGATGGTAGGCTTTGTTACTTTGGTCCCAGCTCTCTGCAGGTCATTCACTTGGTCCCCCCGTGTGGTTCTGGGATTTTTGCTCACCGTTCTTGTGATCATTTTGACCCCACGGGGTGAGATCTTGCGTGGAGCCCCAGATCGTGGGAGATTATCAGTGGTCTTGTATGTCTTCCATTTCCTAATAATTGCTCCCACAGTTGATTTCTTCAAACCAAGCTGCTTACCTATTGCAGATTCAGTCTTCCCAGCCTGGTGCAGGTCTACAATTGTGTTTCTGGTGTCCTTTGACAGCTCTTTGGTCTTGGCCATAGTGGAGTTTGGAGTGTGACTGTTTGAGGTTGTGGACAGCTGTCTTTTATACTGATAACAAGTTCAAACAGGTGCCATTAATACAGGTAACGAGTGGAGGACAGAGGAGCCTCTTAAAGAAGAAGTTACAGGTCTGTGAGAGCCAGAAATCTTGCTTGTTTGTAGGTGACCAAATACTTATTTTCCACCATAATTTGCAAATAAATTCATAAAAAATCGTACAATGTGATTTTCTGGATTTTTTTTCCTCAATTTGTCTGTCATAGTTGACGTGTACCTATGATGAAAATTACAGGCCTCTCTCATCTTTTTAAGTGGGAGAACTTGCACAATTGGTGGCTGACTAAATACTTTTTTTCCCCACTGTATATTTTTTCCTCTGAAGTGTTTTTCATGCACATGACATTTGTCCCACTCCTCTTTGCAGATCTTCTCCAAGTCATTAAGGTTTCGAGCCTGACGTTTGGCAACTCGAACCTTCAGCTCCCTCCACAGATTTCCTATGGGATTAAGGTCTGGAGACTGGCTAGGCCACTCCAGGACCTTAATGTGCTTCTTCTTGAGCCACTCCTTTGTTGCCTTGGCCGTGTGTTTTGGGTCACTGTCATACTGGAATACCCATTCATGACCCATTTTCAATGCCCTGGCTGAGGGAAGGAGGATCTCACCCAAGATTTGATGGTACATGGCGCCGTCCATCGTCCCTTTGATGCAGTGAAGTTGTCCTGTCCCCTTAGCAGAAAAACACCCCCAAAGCATAATGTTTCCACCTCCATGTTTGACGGTGGGGATGGTGTTCTTGGGGTCATAGGCAGCATTCCTCCTCCTCCAAACACGGCGAGTTGAGTTGATGCCAAAGGGCTCCATTTTGGTCTCATCTGACCACAACACTTTCACCCAGTTCTCCTCTGAATCATTCAGATGTTCATTGGCAAACTTCAGACGGCCCTGTATATGTGCTTTCTTGAGCAGGGGGACCTTGCGGGCGCTGCAGGATTTCAGTCCTTCACAGCGTAGTGTGTTACCAATTGTTTTTTTGGTGACTATGGTCCCAGCTGCCTTGAGATCATTGACAAGATCCTCCCGTGTAGTTCTGGGCTGATTCCTCACCGTTCTCATGATCATTGCAACTCCACGAGGTGAGATCTTGCATGGAGCCCCAGGCCGAGGGAGATTGACAGTTATTTTGTGTTTCTTCCATTTGCGAATAATCGCACCAACTGTTGTCACCTTCTCACCAAGCTGCTTGGCGATGGTCTTGTAGCCCATTCCAGCCTTGTGTAGGTCTCCAATCTTGTCCCTGACATCCTTGGAGAGCTCTTTGGTCTTGGCCATGGTGGAGAGTTTGGAATCTGATTGATTGATTGCTTCTGTGGACAGGTGTCTTTTATACAGGTAACAAGCTGAGATTAGGAGCACTCCCTTTAAGAGTGTGCTCCTAATCTCAGCTCGTTACCTGTATAAAAGACATATGGGAGCCAGAAATCTTTCTGATTGAGAGGGGGTCAAATACTTTTTTCCCTCATTAAAATGCAAATCAATTTATAACATTATTGACATGCGTTTTTCTGGATTTTTTTGTTGTTATTCTGTCTCTCACTGTTCAAATAAACCTACCATTAAAATTATAGACTGATAATTTCTTTGTCAGTGGGCAAACTTACAAAATCAGCAGGGGATCAAATACTTTTTTCCCTCACTGTACACTTGTTTACCAGGGGGCAGAGCTACCGACATAAAGGCTCATCTGAAAATGGTGCTGGCTGAGGCTAAAACTGGCGAGTGTAGAGAGTATAGGGATATTGTTGTGCACGTTGGCACCAACGATGTTAGGATGAAACAGTCAGAGGTCACCAAGCGCAACATAGCTCCAGAAAGACGTGTCGGCATTGAGTAATTGTCTCTGGCCCCCTCCCAGTTAGGGGGAGTGATGAGCTCTACAGCAGTCTCACATCTCAATTGCTGGTTGAAAGTGTTTTCTGCCCCTCCCAAAAGATTGAATTTGTAGATAATTGGCCCTCTTTCTGGGACTCACCCACAAACAGGACCAAGCCTGGCCTGCTGAGGAGTGACGGACTCCGTCCTAGCTGGAGGGGTGTGCTTATCTATCAACATAGAAAGGGCTCTAAATTCTCTAGCTCCACAATGAGATATGGTGCAGGACAGGCAGCAGGCTGTTAGCCAGCCTGCCAGCCTGCCAGCTTAGTGGAGTCTGCCAATAGCACAGTCAGTGTAGTCAGCTTAGTTTTCCCCAATGAGACCGTGTCTGTGCCTCGATCTAGGTTGGGAAAATCTAAAAATGTCGGTGTTCGCCTTAGCAATCTCATTGGAACAAAGACCTCCTTCATCCCTGTCATTTTTTAAAGAGACTGTGATAATACCTCACAACTCAAAATAGGACTACTTAATATTAGATCCCTCACTTCCAAGGCAGTCATAGTCAATGAACTAACCACTGAACATAAACTTGATGTGATTGGCCTGACTGAAACATGGCTTAAGCCTGATTAATTTACTGAGTTAAATGAAGCCTCACCTCCTGGTTACACTAGTGACCATATCCTGTGCGCATACTGCAAAGGCAGAGGTGCTGCAAAACATTTTGGACAGCAAATCTCAATTTATGAAAAAAAAAGTGTTTTTTCGTCTTTTGAGGTTCTAGTCATGAAATCTATGCAGCCTACCCAATCCCTTTTTTATAGCTACTGTTTATATGCCTCCTTGGCCGTATACAGCGTTCCTCACTGAGTTCCCTGAATTCCTATCAGACCTTGTAGTCATGTCAGATAATATTCTAATTTTTGGTGACTTCAATATTCACATGGAGAAGTCCATAGACCCACTCCAAAAGGCTTTCGGAGCCATCATCGACTCTGTGGGTTTTATCCAACATGTATTGGGACCTACACATTGCCACAATCATACCCTGGATTTAGTTTTGTCCTGTGGAATAGATATTGTGGATCTACAGTGAGGGAAAAAAGTATTTGATCCCCTGCTGATTTTGTACATTTGCCCACTGATAAATAAATGATCAGTCTATAATTTTAATGGTAGGTTTATTTGAACAGTGAGAGACAGAATAACAACAAAAAAATCCAGAAAAACGCATGTCAAAAATGTTATAAATTGATTTGCATTTTAATGAGGGAAATAAGTATTTGACCCCCTCTAAATCAGAAAGATTTCTGACTCCCAGGTGTCTTTCATACAGGTAATGAGCTGAGATTAGGAGCACACTCTTAAAGAGAGTGCTCCTAATCTCAGTTTGTTACCTGTATAAAAGATACCTGTCCACAGAAGCAATCAATCAATCAGATTCCAAACTCTCCACCATGGCCAAGACCAAAGAGCTCTCCAAGGATGTCAGGGACAGGATTGTAGACCTACACAAGGCTGGAATGGGCTACAAGACCATCGCCAAGCAGCTTGGTGAGAAGGTAACAACAGTTGGTGCGATTATTCGCAAATGGAAGAAACACAAAAGAACTGTCAATCTCCCTCGGTTTGGGGCTCCATGCAAGATCTCACCTCGTGGAGTTGCAATGATCATGAGAACGGTGAGGAATCAGCCCAGAACTACACGGGAGGACCTTGTCAATGATCTCAAGGCAGCTGGGACCATAGTCACCAAGAAAACAATTGGTAACACACTACGCCGTGAAGGACAGAAATCCTGCAGCGCCCGCAAGGTCCCCCTGCTCAAGAAAGCACATATACATGCCCGTCTGAAGTTTGCCAATGAACATCTGAATGATTCAGAGGAGAACTGGGTGAAAGTGTTGTGGTCAGATGAGACCAAAATCGAGCTCTTTGGCATCAACTCAACTCGCCGTGTTTGGAGGAGGAGGAATGCTGCCTATGACCCCAAGAACACCATCCCCACCGTCAAACATGGAGGTGGAAACATTATGCTTTGGGGGTGTTTTTCTGCTAAGGGGACAGGACAACTTCACCGCATCAAAGGGACGATGGACGGGGCCATGTACCGTCAAATCTTGGGTGAGAACCTCCTTCCCTCAGCCAGGGCATTGAAAATGGGTCGTGGATGGGTGTTCCAGCATGACAATGACCCAAAACACACAGCCAAGGCAACAAAGGAGTGGCTCAAGAAGAAGCACATTAAGGTCCTGGAGTGGCCTAGCCAGTCTCCAGACCCTAATCCCATAGAAAATCTGTGGAGGGAGCTGAAGGTTTGAGTTGCCAAACGTCAGCCTCGAAACCTTAATGACTTGGAGAAGATCTGCAAAGAGGAGTGGGACAAAATCCCTCCTGAGATGTGTGCAAACCTGGTGGCCAACTACAAGAAACGTCTGACCTCTGTGATTGCCAACAAGGGTTTTGCCACCAAGTACTAAGTCATGTTTTGCAGAGGGGGTCAAATACTTATTTCCCTCATTAAAATGCAAATCAATTTATAAAATTTCTGACATACGTTTTTCTGGATTCTTTTGTTGTTATTCTGTCTCTCACTGTTCAAATAAACCTACCATTACAATCTTTGTCAGTGGGCAAACGTACAAAATCAGCAGGGGATCAAATACTTTTTTCCCTCACTGTAAATGTTTTTCCTCATAATTCAGGACTATCGGACCACCATCTTATTACTTTTGCAATCACACAAATAATTTGCTTAGACCCCAACCAAGGATGATCAAAGCTGCGCTATAAATCCTTGAACAACCCAAATATTCCTTGATGCCCTTCCAGACTCCCTCCACCTACCAAACAAACGTCCGAGTACAAAAATCAGTTAACCGAGGATCTAAACTTAACATTGCGTAATACCCTAGATCCAGTCACACTGCTAAAAACAAAAAAATGTGTCACAAGAAACTAGCTTCCTGGTATACAGAAAATACCAGAGCCATGAAGCAAGCTTCCAGAAAATTGGAACGGAAATGGCGCTCCACCAAATTGGAAGTCTTCTGACTAGCTTGGAAAGAGTACCGTACAATGTCGAAAAGCCCTCACTGCTGCCCGATCAGCCTATTTTTTCAACCTGATTGAGGTTAATAAAAACAATCCAACATTTATTTTTGAAACTGTCGCAAAGCTAACTAAAAAACAGCATTCCTCAAGTGAGGTTGGCCTTCACTTCAGAAGTGATGAATTCATGAACTTCTTTGACGAAAATATCATGATCATTAGAAAACAAATTACGGACTCCTCCTTGAATATGTCTATTTCTCCAAAATTCTGTTGTCCTGAGTCTGTCTGCACAGAACTGCCAGGACCTCGGATAAATGGAAACACTCAAGTTTTTTAATCCTGTATTGTCACGCCCTGACTCTAGGGACTTGTATTTGTTGAGTCAGGGTGTGTATTTTCTGTGTTGGGTTTGTCTATGTTAGATTCTAGTATGTCTAGATCTATGTTGGCCTGTGTGGTTCCCAATCAGAGGCAGCTGTCGCTCGTTGTCTCTGATTGGGGACCATACTTAGGCAGCCTTTTGGCACGTGTTAGTTGTGGGATCTTGTTCCGTGTGAGGTATGTTATTTGTCTACCTTGGACTTCACGTTTCGTTTGTTCTTTTGTCGTGTGTTTAGTCATTAATAAATATGAATGCATATCACGCTGCGCCTTGGTCCTTCTCGTCCGTAAACGATCGTGACAGAAGATCCCACCAATCCTGGATCAAGCAGCGTGACGAGGAGAGAGGATGGACTTGGGAGGAGATGAGCGAGAGTCTGGCAAGAGGGATGGAGGCCATGATCACAGGGGAGAGACAAGCCCAAAACATTTTTAGGGGGGGGGGGGCTCACGCCGTGGACAACGAGGCAGCAGGAGGCCGCGATAGAGCGGTTCAGCCGTTTTGCAGAGGAGGCCGCCAGATTAAGGGGGTCATTGGTTCAGAGGGAACAGAAGGAAAGTGTAGAGGCACGGCGAGAGGAGCTGGTTAGGCAGCAGAAGGAGTGGGGGTTAATGAAGGAACCCAGTCCCGCTCCTCGCACCAATCAAGTGGTGCGTGTCGCCAGTCCGGTCCGGCCCGTTCCTGATTCGTGCACTAAGCCAGTGGTGGGTGTTCCCAGTATGGTTCGGCCCGTTCCTGCTCCTCGCATCAAGCCAGTGGTGCGCATCGCCAGCCCGGTCCGGCCTGTTCCTGTCCCTCGCACCAAGTCAGTGGTGCGCGTCGCCAGCCCGGTCCGGCCTGTTCCTGCCCCGTGCACCAAGCCAGTGGTGCGCGTCGCCAGCCCGGTCCGACCTGTTCCTGTCCCTCGCACCAAGCCAGTGGTGTGCGTCGCCAGCCCGGCCCGGCCTGTTCCTGCTCCCCGCACCAGGCCAGTGGTGCGCGTCGCCAGTCTGGTACGGCCCGTTCCTGCTCCCCGCACCAAGCCAGTGGTGCGCGTCGTCAGCCCAGTCCGGCCCGTTCCTACTCCCCGCACCAAGCCAGTGGTGCGTGTGTCCAGTCCGGCACGGCCCGTGCCTGTTCCACCGGTGCCTGGTCCGGCACCGGTCAGCTGCTCCACTCCGGAGCCAGAGCAATCCGCTCCACCGGGGTCCAGTCCAGCTCCGGTCAGCGGCTCCACTCCGGAGACAGAGCAGTCCGCTCCACCGGTGCCTGATCCAGTTCCGGTCAGCGGCTCCACCCCGGAGCCAGAGCAGTTCGATCCACCGTCGTCGGGTCCAGCTCCAGTCAGCGGTTCCAGTCCAGACCCAGACGTCAGCCCCTCTCCAGGTTCGGGGTCTCCCACACCAGGGTCCAGACAGGGCGTGGTACTTCGTGGGAGGAAGGAGAGAGGAAGCAGCGCGCCAAGGTCCAGACCAGACCAGGGGCGCAACGGGGAGGTGGAGAGTAAATGGTGGTCACACCCGGAGCCGGATCCGCCTCCGAGGCGGAATGCCCACCCGGCCCCTACCCTGTTAGGTTTATGTGGCGCGGTCGGAGTCCGCACCTTTGGGGGGGGGGAACTGTCACGCCCTGACTCTAGGGACTTGTATTTGTTGAGTCAGGGTGTGTATTTTCTGTGTTGGGTTTGTCTATGTTAGATTCTAGTATGTCTAGATCTATGTTGCCTGTGTGGTTCCCAATCAGAGGCAGCTGTCGCTCGTTGTCTCTGATTGGGGACCATACTTAGGCAGCCTTTTGGCACGTATTAGTTGTGGGATCTTGTTCCGTGTGAGGTATGTTATTTGTCTACCTTGGACTTTACGTTTCGTTTGTTGTTTTGTCATGTGTTTAGTCATTAATAAATATGAATGCATATCACGCTGCGCCTTGGTCCTTCTCGTCCGTAAACGATCGTGACATGTATCTCTCAAAACATTCACGAAAAACAGTAATGGCCTCTAAACCTTCCAGCTGTCTACTGGACCATATTCCAACTAAACTACTGAAAGAGCTAATTCCTGTGCTTGGCTCTCCTATGTTGAACATAATAAACTATTACCTATCCTCTGGATGTGTACCAAACTCACTAAAAGTGGCAGTAATAAAGCCTTTCCTAAAAAAGCCAAACCTTGACCCGGAAAATCGTCCTATATCGAATCTCCCATTCCTCTCAATTATTTTTGAAAAAGCTGTTGCTCAGCAAACTCTGGTTTTAGACCCCATCATAGTATTAAGACTGCTCTCGTGAAGGTGGTAAATTACCTTTTAATGGCATCAGACCAAGGCTCTGCGTCTATCCTAGTGCTACTAGATCTTAGTGCCGCTTTCGACACCATCGATCACCACATTATTTTGGAAAGATTGGAAACCGTAATTGGTTCCTGCCTGGTATAGATCCTATCTGCTGGAAATGTATCAGTTCATCTCTGTGGATGGTTTGTCCTCTGACAAATCAATGGTACATTTTGCTGTTCTTCAAGGTTCCATCTAGGACCACTATTGTTTTCACTATATATGCTACCTCTTGGTGATGTCATTCGGAAACACAATGTCAACTTTCGCTGCTATGCAGACGACACACAGCTGTACATTTCGATAAAACATGGTGAAACCCCAAAATTGCCTATCCTGGAAGCCGGTGTTTCAGACATAAGGAAGTGGATGCCATCATTTTTTTAACTTTTAAACTCAGGCAAAACAGAGATGCTAGTTCTAGGTCCCAAGAAACAAAGAGATCTGCTGTCAGATCTGAAAATGAATCTCGATGGCTGTACAGTCGTCTGAAATAAAATTGTGAAGGAACTCGGCGTTACTCCTTCGACGAACTTATAAAAAATATTTCAATAGCAGTCTTTTTTCATCTTCGACATTGCAAAAATATTTTTGTCCAAATTTGACGCAGAAAAGCTAATCCATGCTTTTGTCACTTCAAGATTAGACTACTGCAATGCTCTACTCTCCGGCTACCCGGATAAGGCACTAAATAAACTTCAGCTAGTGCTAAATACGGCTGCTAGAATTTCGACTAGAACCCCCAGTGCTAGCCTCCCTACACTGGCTTCTTGTTAAGGCTAGGGCTAATTTCAACATTTTACTGCTAACCTACAAAGCAGTACATGGACTTGCTCCTACCTATCTCGTCAATTTGGTTCTGCTGTACATACCTACACGTACGCTACGGTCACAAGACGCAGGCCTCCTTTTTGTTCCTAGAATTTCTAAGCTTCAACCTTTAGGTCTTTACTGAAGACTCATCTCTTCAGTAGGTCCTATGATTGACCTCCACTGGAATTCTCTGCCTCTGACCCTATTACAGGGACTGAGTCACTGGCTTGCTAGCGCTCTTCCATCCTTCTGGCCCAGGGGTGCGAAGGCGAATGGCAAGGCACTGGAGTGACGAACCATCCTTGCTGTCTCTGCCTGGCCGGCTCCCCTATCTCCACTGGGATTATTTGCCTCTGACCCTATTACGGGGGCTGAGTCACAGGCTTGCTCACACTCTTCCGTCCTTCCTGTCCTCGGGCTCGTGCGGTGGGGAGATCTTCGTGGGCTATACTCGGTCTTGTCTCAGGGTAGTAAGTTAGTGGCCTGTTGATATCCCTTTAGTGGTGGGGGGGCTGTGCTTTGCCAAAGTGGGTGGGGTTATATCCTGCCTGGTTGTCCCTATCCGGTGGTAACTTTGGACGAGGCCACAGTCTCCCCTGACTATGAAAAGCCAACTGACATTAACTCCTGAGGTGCTGACCTCTTGCACCCTCTACAACCACTGTGATTATTATTTGACCCTTCTGGTCTTCTATGTAGGTTTGAACATCTTGGAGAGCGATCTGGCCTTAATGGCCATGTACTCTTATAATCTCCACCCGGCACAGACAGAAGAGGACTGGCCACCCCTCAGAGTCTGGTTCCTCTCTAGGTTTCTTCCTAGGTTCCTGCCTTTCTAGGGATTTTGTCCTAGCCACCCTGCCTCTACATCTGCATTGCTTGCTCTCTGGGGTTTTAGGCACGGTTTCTGTATAAGCACTTTGTGACAACTGCTGTTGGTATCTTATGTTATGTATCTTAAGTGTGATGTGACCCATGTAAAATGCACTTTAAATAAACCTGACTTCATTTACAGCACATAAGACTGATACAAGATCTACCTTATGATAGACTAGCAAATTAATATCAATACATTACCATCATAGATACATTACCACCATCATATCAACATTATAACATCAATGCCTGACAATACAAGTAATCATATCTGTTGGAAGCAAATGGTTAACAGTGCTTTTGCGCTACGTTGAATCGGATTAGAATCCCTAGAACGCCGTGAAGGGATATATAGCGTCATTCTAGGTATAAGAGCTGTGAAGGGTTCTAGGTATAGGTGCTAATGTGGGGGCTATTATACTAAGTGCTATAGAACATGTGTTGCGATATATATATATATATATTTATATTTATATTTATTTATTAAATTTTTTATTTAACCTTTATTTAACCAGGTAAGCCAGTTGAGAACAAGTTCCAAGATAAAGCAAAGCAGTGCGATGAAAACAACAACACAGAGTTACATATGGGGTAAACAAAACATAAAGTCAAAAATACAAACAGAAAATATATATACAGTGTGTGCGAATGTAGTAAGTTATGGAGGTAAGGCAATAAATAGGCCATAGTGCAAAATAGTTACAATTTCGTATTAACACTGGAATGATAGATATGCAAAAGATGATGTGCAAATAGAGATACTGGGGTGCAAATTATCAAAATAAATAACAATATGGAGATGAGGTAGTTGGGTGGGCTAATTTCAGAATGGCTGTGTACAGGTGCAGTGATCGGTAAGGTGCTCTGACAACTGTCGCTTAAAGTTAGTGAGGGAGATAAGAGTCTCCAGCTTCAGAGATTTTTGCAGTTCGTTCCAGTCATTGGCAGCAGAGAACTGGAAGGAATGGCGGCCAAAGGAGGTGTTGGCTTTGGGGATGACCAGTGAGATATACCTGCTGGAGCGCAGACTATGGGTGGGTGTTGCTATGGTGACCAGTGAGCTAAGGTAAGATGGGGATTTGCCTAGCAGTGATTTATAGATGACCTGGAGCCAGTGGGTTTAGCGACGAATATGTAGTGAGGGCCAGCCAACAAGAGCGTACAGGTCACAATGGTGGGTAGTATATGGGGCTTTGGTGACAAAACGGATGGCACTGTGATAGACCACATCCAATTTGCTGAGTAGAGTGTTGGAGGCTATTTTGTAAATGACATCGCCGAAGTCAAGGATCGGTAGGATAGTCAGTTTTACGAGGGCATGTTTGGCAGCATGAGTGAAGGAGGCTTTGTTGCGAAATAGGAAGCCGATTCTAGATCTAACTTTTGATTGGAGATGCTTAATGTGAGTCTGGAAGGAGAGTTTACAGTCTAACCAGACACCTAGGTATTTGTAGTTGTCCACATACTCTAGGTCAGACCCGCCGAGAGTAGTGATTCTAGTCGGGTGGGCGGGTGCAAGCAGCGTTTGGTTGAAGAGCATGCATTTAGTTTTACTAGTGTTTAAGAACAGTTGGAGGCTATGGAAGGAGTGTTGTATGGCGTTGAAGCTCGTTTGGAGGTTTGTTAACACAGTGTCCAATGAAGGGCCAGATGTATACAAAATGGTGTCGTCCGCATAGAGGTGGATCCGAGCTTCACCAGCAGCAAGAGCAACATCATTGATATACACAGAGAATAGTCGGCCCGAGAATTAAACCCTGTGGCACCCCCATATATATATAAAGAGAGAGAGAGAGAGAGAGAGAGAGAGAGAGAGAGAGAGAGAGAGAGAGAGAGAGAAATAGAGGAGGAGGCAGGCTGTGGTGTCATCTGTCCAGAGATGGAGTGGTAGTCCCAGGAGATTTGTCATCCTCCGCTCAAGGCCGAGCCAGGACAGTCACACAGAGCTCAATGTCAGGGGTGATGAGGCTGGGAGGACTGTGTGTGTGTGTGTATATATGTGTGCCCCTGTGTGTGTGTGTGTGCGTGCGAGCGTCTGTGTGTGTGTGTGGAGGATGGGTGGTGGCAGTGTTCATTTGTCACCAGGCATGGTGGGGGGGTACAATGCTAGTTTGTCAGCAGGTGTCTCAGGGCCTCAAGGCTAGAGGCATCAAACACTTACTGTTCTGTTCTGTTGTGGTCCAAACCAACCTATAGTCACTGACACAGACTTGTGAGCATACACACACACACCAGTGCCATCAGCTATAATGGTTGCATAACAAGCCACTTGTATACCTATCAATAGGGGCAGGATACATTCAATGTAGGCCTATTTACTTGGAATGCTAAGGTCTTTATGGATACATTCTTCAGACCCACTCCTCAAGCTGAGTTTACACAGGCAGCCCAATTCTGATCTTTTGCCCAATTATTGGCAAAAGACCAATTAGTGAAATAAATATCAGAATTGGGCTGCTTGTGTAAACTCAGCCTTAAAGCTCCTCTTAAAGCAGTTGAGTATCTAACAGAGGAGGCTGGTGGGAGGAGCTATACGAGGACGGGTTCATTGTAATCCTGCTATAGCTCCTCCCACCACCCTCTTCCGGTATCTAAAGCCTTTTGTGGAAGATCTAATTTCTAGCCAAGGCCACATCTTACCTTAATGGACAGGAAGGATGCTTCTCTTCTCCCCTGACTGAGTCCTCCACATCTGAATAATCTGAATCAGTACTCAAGGACACTGCAAGGCCAAACTCCATTGAATGGGAATGACATCCATGAATGACATGGTATGATATTCAAGAGGAATTTACATGAAAGCACAATGCCATTCCAAAAACATAGAAGCTCAGAAGCTCTTCTGGGCTCAAAAGCTCTTCCGGGCCCCATATTCATAAAGCGTCTCAGAGTAGGAGTGCTGATCTAGGATCAGTTTTGCGTCTTAGATCATAATGAATATGATTGCATGGACCGGGTTCCTGGATCAGCACTTCTACTACTTACTCTAAGAGGTTGTGAACCTGGATGAACAGATCAAATAAAATCAAAATGTATTTGTCACATGCGCCGAATACAACAGGTGTAGACATTACAGTGAAATGCTTACTTACAGCCCTTAACCAACAATGCAGTTTTAAGAAAAAAAAGTGTTAAGTAAAAAAATAGATAAGTAAAAAATATATGAGGGGGCACAGGTTAGTCGAGGTAATTGAGGTAATATGTACATGTAGGTTGAGTTAAAGTGACTATGCATAGATAATAAACAGAGAGTAGCAGCAGCATAACAGAGGGGGTGGGGAGGTGGGGGGGGGGGGAAGAATGCAAATAGTCCAGGTAGCCATTTGATTAGCTGTTCAGGAGTCTTATGGCTTGGGTATAGTATCTGTTAAGAAGCCTTTTGGACCTAGACTAGCTAGCTAGTTCCAGTCCTAGAGGATGACAGTACTGTACTGTGTTACAGCTGATAGCTGTTGTTGATAGAAACTGTTTGATCGTTCCCAGTCCTCCCCGTTTTATAATCACCTAGAATTATCACGTTGCTGCTTCTACAGACGTGCTGACAGACACACTGGCAGAAAAACACTGGATGATACATACATAGTGTGCTATCCCCAGGCTGTGTAGAGGAGTCTCAGTCTCAGCACGCACACACGTACACACACACACTCCCCACACACACACTCCCCACTCACACACACAAACACCGTCACTGCATCAGCAGCAGCAGCAGGTGTAATGATGGTGCAGGATTAAGGATTACAACAAAGCAGGCTAGCGATAAAAGGGCTTTAATGAAATACGTGCAGGTACATCCAGGGAGACGTGGAGGCAGGCAGGCAAACAGTGGAAGACAAGCCCCATGATGAGAGTGTCTCTGAGAACATCCCCCGCCAGGCTGCCCTCCCCTGACTGCTGCTGCAAGATGGAGGAGCTGTGCTGAATCAGCCTTTTCTGCTCAGCTCAGCCAGCGCACCTCCATATGTTTATTTAGACACACATATTTGGAGAGCACGCATACACACACACTCTGGCGCATGACATATACTGAGGTATGCGCCGTTAAGCACATACCACCAACGCACACACTGATTATGTGTTGTGTATGTTTACAGACCTCACACACACACACACACACACCAGGGTTTCTGTTAGCAGGCAATTGGGCCTGTTGCGGCTAAAATGACCAGGATAAAAAAATCCCATTGTTAAATAATTGATGGAAATACCCAGGGGCGCACTTTTAGAAGTGGGGGGGACATAATATTGATTTATTATTATACTTTTTTTATCCAGTCGGATAAACACTCCAAACAGCCTACCCGACCGCTCGGAGGCATCCGGATTGGTCCTAAAGCACACCGTTGCCTCGTTTTGTATCACATTCCAATTATAAAACATCGAAATACCAATCGATGTAAATACATATGACCATCATGCTTATCAGTCTATAGGTTTTTATAGGTTAATTTGCTACATTTAGTGGAATTAAATTGGCCTGTGTGTATTTTCTCAACTGGCAACTGAAGCGCGCCTTCCATTCACAATTCAAGTGCAGACAACAGGCTATCAACGCATCAACCACCACTTTACAATGTGAGCTGGGGGCAGCATGCATTTAAAAAAAGTACTTAATTGTTTGAAACCTGAATGTTTAATTTCATATTATGAGGCATGTCATACCTTGCTTCAAAGTAGCCTATAGGCAACATGGAGGCAATTATTTTATTATAAAGACTTCATAGGCGGCGCATGAGTTTCAAGTTTGGTGAAGCTTACAATTTATCATACAATTTCTACCGTTGTGCATGAAGTTATGATTTTCATATGCACATTTTCATGGAACAGTTTCATTTCAATAACATTTTAGTTTCTCAAAATAATTTTCATGTGGTTAATCATAAAAATCTGAATTAAAATGATACAAATCTAAAAGTTACAAATAAACTAATGCGAGATCACCAGCCTCTGCCATACGGACACATTGATCCACCGTGATCCATTGGTGGCTAAAGAAATTAGCCATGTAACTCATAGCTTATAGGTAAATGCAACAGTAAGCCTATAACTGTCAAGGGGTGCTGAAGGTGGGTGTGGTGCATGAATCAAGCGCAGGACGCAGAAGCTCAGTCCAAAAGACTTTAGTGCAATATTCACGTAGAAAATAAGCACAATAAGCCCGAAGGCGAAATAACGGCGCACACAGGCGTCAATCAAACGGCGCACTAACATGTGCGAAAAACCTCTCCAAAACACTGGAGGGAAGTACGTAGTTCCAACACGAAACAGAAGAGCAATCACACACAAACACACACAACGAGAACTAAATAGGACACTAACGAGGACTAACAAGACACAGGTGTACAACATCAAGACAAAACCAAACGAACATGAAACATAGATCGGTGGCAGCTAGTACTCCGGGGACGACGACCGCCGAAGCCTGCCCGAACCAGGAGGAGGAGCAGCCTCGGCCGAAACCGTGACAGTACCCCCCCCTTGACGCGCAGCTCCAGCCGTGCGCCGACCCCGGCCTCGGGGACGACCAGGAGGACGCGGAGCAGGGCGCGCGGGATGGTCCCGGTGGAACTCCGACAGGAGAGATGGGTCTAGGATGTCCCTCCGCGGCACCCAGCACCGCTCCTCCGGGCCGTACCCCTCCCACTCCACGAGATACTGGAGACCAAGATGGACCGAACGGTGTACGCCGGAGCCCCCTCGATGTCCAGTGGGGGCGGAGGAGTCTCCCCTATCTCATTGTCCTGGAGTGGACCAGCTACCACCGGCCTGAGAAGAGACACATGGAACGAGGGGTTAATATTCTTATACTCAACAGGTAGATGTAACCTATAACACACCTCGTTCAATCTTCTCAGGACTTTAAAGGGCCCCACAAACCGCCGACCCAGCTTCCGGCAGGGCAGGCGGAGGGGTAGGTTTCTGGTAGAGAGCCAGACCGTACACCGGCCCCTCACTGCGGTGGAGATCGGCGCTCGCCTTGTGACGAAGGACGGCCCGCTGCAGGTGGACGTGGGCAGCGTTCCACGTCTCTTCCGAGCGCCTCATCCAATCATCCACCGCAGGGGCCTCGATCTGGCTCTGCTGCCAAGGTGCCAGAACCGGCTGGTAACCTAACACACATTGGAAGGGGGTTAGGTTGGTAGAGGAGTGGCGGAGAGAGTTCTGGGCCATCTCGGCCCAGGGAATGTACCGTGCCCACTCCTCCGGCCGGCCCTGGCAATACGACCTCAGAAACCTACCCACATCCTGGTTGACACGTTCTACCTGCCCGTTACTCTCCGGGTGGTACCCTGAGGTAAGGCTAACCGAGACCCCCAAACGCTCCATGAACGCTCTCCAAACACGGGAGGTAAACTGGGGGCCTCGATCAGACACTATATCCTAGGGTACCCCGTAATGCCGGAAGACGTGGGTAAATAGGGCCTCAGCGGTCTGTAGGGCAGTAGGAAGACCCGACATAGGGAGAAGACGACAGGCCTTAGAGAACCGGTCCACAACGACCAGGATGGTGGTATTCCCCTGAGAGAGGGGAAGGTCTGTCACAAAATCCACCGAGAGGTGGGACCATGGTCGTTGTGGAACGGGCAGGGGTTGTAACTTACCCCTGGGCAGATGTCGGGGCGCCTTACACTGGGCGCACACCGAGCAGGAGGAGACATAAACCCTCACATCCCTAGCCAAAGTGGGCCACCAGTATTTAGTGCTAAGGCAATGCACTGTCCGGCCAATACCCGGATGTCCAGAGGAGGGTGACGTGTGAGCCCAGTAAATGAGTCGATCCCGAATCTCGAGCGGAACGTACTTCCGACCCTCAGGACACTGTGGAGGGCTGGGGTCGGTACGCAACGCTCGCTCGATCTCGGCATCGACCTCCCACACCACCGGTGCCACAAGGCAAGACTCCGGTAGTATGGGAGTAGGCTCAACGGACCTCTCCTCCGTGTCATACCGCCGGGACAGCGCATCTGCCTTACCATTCTGGGACCCAGGGATGTACGTGATTTTAAATACGAACCTGGTGAGAAACATACTCCATCGAGCCTGGCGAGGGTTCAGTCTCCTCGCTGCCCGGATGTAATCCAGGTTCCGATGGTCAGTCAAAATGAGGAAAGGGTGTTGAGCCCCCTCAAGCCAATGCCTCCACACCTTAAGGGCTTGAACTACAGCTAACAGCTCCCTGTCCCCAACGTCATAGTTACGCTCCGCCGGGCTGAGCTTTTTTGAGTAAAAAGCACAGGGGCGGAGTTTAGGTGGCGTGCCGGACCGTTGAGAGAGAACGGCCCCTATACCAGCCTCAGACGCGTCTACCTCAACCTGAAAGGGTAATGCGGGATCCGGATGCGCCAGCACCGGAGCCGACGAAAACAGGTCCTTCAGTCTCCTAAAGGCCCTGTCCGCATCAGCTGACCACTGCAGGCGCACCGGACCCCCTTTCAGAAGGGACGTGATGGGAGCTGCCACCTGTCCAAAACCCCGGATAAACCTCCGGTAGTAATTCGCAAAGCCCAAGAACTGCTGCACCTCTTTTACAGTGGTTGGAGTTTGCCAATTACGCACAGCGGACACACGATCCACCTCCATTCTCACCCCTGACGCGGACAACCGATAACCCAAAAAGGAGACCGACTCCTGGAAAAACAGACATTTCTCTGCCTTGACATATAGGTCGTGCTCCAACAGCCTCCTCAATACACGACGCACCAGGGTTATATGCTCGGCTCGGGTAGACGAGTACACCAGAATGTCATCAATGTACACGACCACCCCTTGTCCCTGCATATACCGGAAAATGTCATCTACGAAGGATTGGAAGACTGATGGAGCATTCATCAACCCATATGGCATGACGAGATATTCGAAATGACCTGACGTGGTACTAAACGCTGTCTTCCATTCGTCGCCCCCCCTAATGCGCACCAAGTTATACGCGCTCCTGAGATCCAATTTTGTGAAAAACCGCGCTCCATGCAATGACTCTGTCATGGTCGCAATCAGAGGGAGTGGATAACTGTATTTCACAGTAATCTTATTGAGACCACGGTAATCAATGCACGGGCGCAACCCTCCATCTTTCTTCTTCACAAAAAAGAAACTCGAGGAGGCGGGAGTAGTGGAGGGCCGAATGTATCCCTGTCTCAAAGATTCGGCTATGTAAGTCTCCATAGCTTTTCTCTCCTCTTGAGACAAAGGATACACGTGGCTCCGTGGGAGCGCTGCTCCTGCCTGGAGATCAATCGCACAATCCCCCTGTCTATGAGGAGGCAACTGCGTCGCCCTAGTTTTACTAAACACGAGAGCTAAATCCCCATATTCAGGCGGAATGTGCAGTGCGGGCACTTGGTTTGGACTTTCCACCGAAGTCACCCCCACGGAAACACCCAGACATCGCCCCTCGCACTGAGCAGACCACCCATCGAGAGCCCTCTGTTGCCACGAAATAGCAGGGTTATGGGTGCTTAACCAGGGAATTCCCAGCACCACTGGGTACGCAGGAGAGTCGATCAGATACAGCTGTATAGTCTCTTCATGACCCCCTTGCGCACACATCCTAAGTGGTGCTGTGATCTCCCTAATCAACCCCGACCCCAACGGGCGGCTATCTAAGGCATGAACGGGAAAAGGTTTGTCAACAGGTAGGAGAGGGATCCCTAAATCTAAACAAAACTTCCGATCAACAAAATTCCCAGCTGCGCCTGAATCTACTAGCGCCTTATGCTGGGAATGAGGTGCAACCTGTGGAAAACACACAGGTATACAAAAGTGCGCAACAGAAAGCTCTGGGTAAGTGGGACTTCTACTCACCTGGGAGGCCCCCCCAGTGCGTGGCCTGTTGTCTTCTCCCCCGGAGAACCCTCCCCAGCACCTGGCCGCAGTGTGCCCTCCACGACCGCACTTGGTGCAGGAGACAGGCCCCCTCGGGCTCCTCCTCTTCCTTTCTCTAGCGCCGGCACCCCCGAGCTCCATAGGGCTCGGCTCGGAGGTGCCGGAGGGCGGAATGGACGGACCCCCCTCGGGACGTCCACGGGTGGCCAGCAGGGTGTCCAGACGGATGGACATATCGACCAACTGGTCGAAGGTGAGATGGGTATCCCTGCAGGCCAACTCACGTTGAACGTCCTCCCGTAGGCTACATCGAAAATTGTCGATGAGGGCCCGTTCATTCCACCCTGCGTCCGCCGCTAGAGTCCGGAACTCTAGAGCAAACACCTGTGCGCTCCTCCTCCCCTGTCTCAGGTGGACTAGACGCTCCCCCGCCGCTTTGCCCTCAGGTGGATGGTCGAACACGGCCTTGAAGCGGCGGGAGAACTCGGCGTAGGAGATGGTGTTGGCGTCCATCTTCCTCCACTCGGCGTTAGCCCACTCCAACGCCTTGCCCGTGAGACAGGAGATGAGGGCGGAAACGCTCTCGTGTCCCGAGGGCACCGGTTGTACAGTGGCCAGGTAGAGCTCCACCTGCAGGAGGAACCCCTGACACCCGGCAGCTGTTCCGTCATACGCCCTCGGGAGCGAGAGCCGAATCCCCCTGGGTTCCGGACCTGGGACTGGTGGACCGGCCGATGGGGTTGGCAGGGTAGGTGGAGGTGTGGGTACCCCGCTGGCCTCCCATCGGTGCAGGGTGTTGATGACGTCTTGTAGAGCGGTCCCCAGTTGTCGTATCTGGTCATCTTGGCCGCGAACATGCTCCTCGAGCGACTCAGGCGTAACTGCAGATCCTGCTGATTCCATTTTGGTGTGTGATTCTGTCAAGGGGTGCTGAAGGTGGGTGTGGTGCATGAATCAAGCGCAGGACGCAGAAGCTCAGTCCAAAAGACTTTAGTGCAATATTCACGTAGAAAATAAGCACAATAAGCCCGAAGGCGAAATAACGGCGCACACAGGCGTCAATCAAACGGCGCACTAACATGTGCGAAAAACCTCTCCAAAACACTGGAGGGAAGTACGTAGCTCCAACACGAAACAGAAGAGCAATCACACACAAAGACAAACACACACAACGAGAACTAAATAGGACACTAACGAGGACTAACAAGACACAGGTGTACAACATCAAGACAAAACCAAACGAACATGAAACATAGATCGGTGGCAGCTAGTACTCCGGGGACGACGACCGCCGAAGCCTGCCCGAACCAGGAGGAGGAGCAGCCTCGGCCGAAACCGTGACAATAACTTCCATTGCTCTTTCAAGGATTGGTGATTATCGAGGGGGCGATTGTTGGAAAGATTTTTCAAATACTGTAACTTACTGAGAAGAACTGAAGTTTTAATATGTTATCATTCGCAACGGATGTAAAAAAATAAAACACTTTCCTACATTTCCGAGCAGCAGGCCAGGTACTTCTAATCGTGCTCAGGCGCGCGCGCTCCCTCAATATTATCAGGACAGAAAAACCAGACACATGCTCATTGCTCACTTGGAGCACTCCAAACAAAAGGCAAGTTAAGAACAAATTCTTATTTACAATGACGGCCTACACCGGCCAAACCCAGACGACGCTGGGCCAATTGTGCGCCGCCCTATGGGACACCCAATGACGGCCAGTTGTGATACAGCCTGGAATCGAACCAGGGGGTCTGTAGTGACGCCTCAAGCACTGAGATGCAGTGCCTTAGACCGCTGTGCCACTCGGGAGCCCTTGTTCTATTGGTTTTCATATAAACTTTATTTCGTTGTCCAGAAGCCAAAGGCACAATCCTAGTCATATTATCAACCCATCCTAGTTGTTGCATCTTTTGATTCCCCCTCTTTCTA